>NC_056559.1:18659760-18744132 GCF_013358625.1 Macadamia integrifolia | reverse complement strand
CAAAGCCAACACATACACTAGCCATGAACCTTGGGGGAAAGGGATAGCAATAATGTAACGACTGAAAATAAAAATCCTAAATTAAGAAAGAAAAGGTAGTCAGAAGAGGGAATGAGAGGGGGAGAGAAGACTACTGAAAGAGCCTACTTACTTGAATCAATGCTTGAACTTGAAAAACAATTGCTCCACGGCTCGTGATCTTGTCACCTAGATCTAAGCCTAGAACTATAACTTAAAAAATTACAACTCAATTGCATAAATCATAAACATAAAAAGGCTGAATAAAAATAAAAGAGTGCTTGCATTAATTGACATAAAAAAAACTATTACAAAAGTGATTAAAGCAAAAATAGAGAAGAATTAAAACTAAAGAGTGAGAGAGGGAGAAAGAGAGAGCAACTAAAAAAAAACTAGAAGAAGAATGAATTGTCTCCCCTCCTCTTACATGAGTTGTATTTATAGGGAATGGAGAGGTAGGGTAACAATTTTTTTATTTCCTAAAAGAGAGAAACCCACAATTGATTGTGAGATCTTTTGAGTCCAAAAGTGCTAAGGTGGAGGAGAGAGAAGAGAGAAATAAATTTCCTATAATTTTTTTTTTGCTTATTTTCTTTCCTTTTTTTTTTCCTAATTTTTTTTTCTTCTTTTTCTCTCTCCTAGGGACGATTTTCTTCTTCTTTGTGTGATTTGAACAATATTTGGTGATGATGTGGAGGAGAGAGAAGATTTGGACAATCTTTGGTTCTCCCCTTTTTTTTCTCTTTCCTTTTTTTTTTCTTCTCTTCTTGCTTCCACGATTTTGCTTTCCTTTTTTCTTTTTTCTTTTTCTTCTCTTCTTGCTTCCACGATTTTGCTTGCTTCTAAAGCAGAAAATCTTCAACAAAATCTTCTAAAAAAAACAACCATAAGATTCGAACTTGAGACCTCTTGGTGAGCAAGAGAATTTTGTACACCATAGCTCACCAACTAAGCTAGGTAGTTGTTGTTACAAAAAACAAATCTTTAATCACTTAAAGATGTGATCCATCGATCCTTGTTGGCATTTGGAGTATTCCTTGTACCTCTGGGACAATTGCAAACGGGCTGGTTCTGCATCTCGGTTCAGTTCTGATCCATTATTCTTTTTCTGACCTGAAAAAGAATAATCATTTGTACGGGTGACCAAACGAATGTGTACTTTTAATTGAACACGTCCATCTTGCTCAGAATTTCGTCCTCTTCGCAACCATGGAAAGAAATAGGACCTCTTTACGTGTAAAATTGAAGATATAGCTCCCGATAGTCCTTAAGGCCTTGAAAATATAAAACCTGCAAAAAGAGAGTAAAACCCAAGGTAGCTCCATTCTAAATATGTAAAATGCATGTTTTACTATCCTAGATTTCACACATAAATGTGCTCATCAACAACCCTGAATGCCCATCCTGAAGCTGAGTTTAAGATATTAGTTTCTCCAGCACAAACCAAAATTGCGTAGTTCAAAAAAGGTATATGAAAATTTATGTTCAATCGTGTCGGAACATCTGTAGCAAGTGAATAATTAGTGCATCTTGGAAAAATATGTAAATCAGTAATCCAATTATTTACTTTATGTAACACAAGCATTGGATTTGGGCTACCTTTGGATGCAATGATGTCATTCCGATGTTGCCAAATAAAATAAATGGTTATGGCAAAAAACTGAAAATCCATTTAAGATCTAACTTTGAAAATATTTTTTGATAAATAAATACTTTACCGTCACTGAGAATGAAGTTGCATTGATATTCTGTAATCTTAATCCAAGAGGTCCTGATGCCCAAATATGCCTTGAGAATTCACAATTAATAAATAAATGTAAGGAGGATTCAGTACTATTGTTGCAAAACACAAGAACAATCAATGGTTAGCCATTGTCCTAGGATTTCTTTAACTGGTATTCCATTTTGTAAGGTTCGCCAAAAACACATTTTGAATTTGAGATGGATTTGTAGTTTCTATAGAAACTTCCACCATCTGCTTGATATACCTCTTAGACTCACATGTTGTCCTTGATTTTTTTTTTTTTTGGATAAAAATAGCTCCTGCTCGTGTAGAGAAGGAGCCATGGGAAGTTAATGAACACACCCATTGATCATTCTGTGAGGAAGGACGAATTGGGTAATGGAAAAATCGAGGTTGGGTGAATTGATGCTATCAATTCCTCCATTTTCCAGGATTGATTGTCAATAAAAGTATTGACTTTTGTAGTATCAACTATGGGTTATGAATTAAGCTATGATAAATCTGAATCTGAATTTTTCAAACATACCCAGGGATCATACCAAAAAAAGGTATCATCTCCATTTCCAATTTTTGAGAAAATGCATTTTTTTCTTTAAGGTAGGTAATATTGAAGCTATACTGTTCCATATCCATGATCCGCATCTTTGGAGGACCTTTGGATCAAACATGGATCTATTTGGATAGTTTTGGCTCACAGTACTTTGGCCCATTTTGCTTCTTGGTCACTAAAAAATTGCCAAGCTAGTTTTAACAACAATTCTTCATTCTGTGTGGTAGCATCTCTTAGCCCAAGGCCACCTTGGTGAATTGGTTGGCAGATTTTATTCCATGCAATAAGTCAGAATCCTCTATTTTTCTCAAAGTTTCCTCCATTCCAGAATCGAGAGCAAATAGAGTCAATACTCTTATAGAATTTCAGAGGAAACTTGAAACATGACATAAAATAGGATGGGTTTGAATACAAAGTGGATTCGGTCAGAATTTTACAACCCTCATAGGAAAGTAATTTCGCCTTCCACACTGACAACCTGTTGTTAATTCGGTCAATAATACCTTGTGGACTAGCTATTTTTTATCTATGTGAGGGTAGCGGCCCGTGAATCGATCACTCTCTCCCCATTGGGGAAGGTTTTTGTTCAAGCCCTCTCTCATCTCTCTTTATCTTAGAGGATAAGGAAAGTGTTGGTTGTGTGTGCTTCTGCGGATCCCGCACCATCGTATCGCTGTTCGAAAATACTTGGAGGCCTATTTCACAGGTGTGTCGAGTTTGTCGTAAATATGGGGCTTGATGATTGTCCAATATGGGGGATTGGGATCATGTAAAAAAAAAAAAAAAGAGTTAGAGTAGCCACCTAGGATTATGGGCCTAGGACCCGGGGGTGGGCCCAATTCCAGAGAAAAGTGCCCAAAAATCAATCTGGTCCAGAGATTCGGAGAAAGAGTCAAGTTGTAGAATTGGGAAGGTGTTAGGCACCCAATCTACCGGATTCAACTGTTCTTCCTACTAGATGCATAAGAACGAACATTTTCCACAATTATCTTATTCCGCATGCATGGTAAATTATCAAACATATATACATTAAATAAAATTAACTATTTATGTGCACTAAAATGAAATTAATTAAATATCTACATTGCGCTAAATGAGGAGAGAGATTGTACCTGGATTTTACCCCTGTTTTGGGTCAAGAGGGGTGGGCCCCTGATTGGCTCGGACTTTCTTGTAGATTCTCCTGACTCAGGGAAAGATGGTCTTGACCTTCAACTTCCTGTTTTGAGAGATGTTGATTGTGGTAGTGTGCGGACAGAGGTCCAGCTTAGGGTTGGTTACTTTTGGACTGTTGATTCTGGTAAAGCTTCCACTGGGGATGGGCTACTTTCGAGAAAGGTTTGTTGCTATTCCAGCAGAGCTTCCACTAGGGATAGGCTACTTCTGGGAAAAGTTAGGTCGAAACTTTGACAGAGCTTCCACTAGAGATAGGTTACTTTCGAAAAAAATCGAGTCGGCACTTTGACGAGGGTTCTCGACTAGGATTTTTGAAAAAAAATACATTTTGGAAAAGATGATTGAAGTGCTTCGAAGGCCGAAGAAAACTTCGAAGGATCTTGAAGAAGATCTCTCTGAAGACTAGAAACACCTCAAAGGGGGAGGGAATTTAGGAGAGAGAAAGTGCTCTTCACAAAGATACTAGAAAATGGCAGGTGGGTGTCTTTTTCAAAGAAAGGGGGATATTTATAGTATTTTTGTGGGCGAAAGGGGTGAAAGAAAATTTCTCTTCACCCAAAAAGGTGAAAAAATATTTTTGTTGTTCAAAAAGGGGTGGAGGGAAGTTTTTCTTCACCCAAAAAGGTGAAAAGATATTTTTGTTGTCCAAAAAGGTGAAAATATTTTTTTTTTAAAAGGTGAAGGGAAACTTCTCTTCACCCAAAAAGATGAAAGATTTTTTTTTGAAAGAGGTGAATGGAAACTTCTCTTCACCCAAAAAGGTGAAAAGATATTTGGTATACTAGCGGGAGCGTGTGGAGCCGCACAAGCGGGTAAATGGGGGATCTTTTTCCAAAATCCAATTTTTAGCAAAAAATTCTGATCGCCGATGGGATGTTCTGGGCAAATACGGGAGTGTGGGACAGTTGGCGAGGACGCCAAGCAGTAAACAAAGGTGTCCAGCAACTATCGGGGGCACAAAGGGCACAAAACAGGGGGTACGGCCATGGACAGGGCCTTGCAGCTCTGTACAAGGCCGCAGGTGGGTGGCTGTCACGGGTGGATGGTTGCTGGTGGTCGGCTACGGGTGGACGGCTGTGTACGCATGTGTGGGACAACTTCTGGGAATGATTGCAGGAGATCCGCTTGTCCGATTTTGACGCACCATATATTGTTGGAATCATAATTCTGAGCACTATCCATCGATATGATCATATTAGACCAGATTTCTTTATATATACGAAGTTAAAATTTGGATTGATTGGGTAAGGGAATCTCAGTCATCTACATCTCTGTCAAGTGGAAATGAGAAGTTGCAACCAAGATCCGTGTATTGTCATTGCTGGGGAAGGGTGACAAAATTGGGTGTTTACAATCTGGGATGAAATAGATTAGTTCCTCGGTAGGTAGATTCCCTGGATCCTTCTTTAATACCAATAAGGGTGCAAAGTCGGATTCTTTCACAGTTCGGAACATTCCTACTAAAAATCATACCACTTTTCTCAAAATTGATATGTTGCCATGTAAGATTGGAGAAAAGTTCCAAAATAGCTTTGATGGACAATAGGTCCTCATATGTGGTTCGACAAAAGATGAAAGTATCATCAGCAAACAGGAGATGGGAAACCTCTGTAGCATGTCTAGCGACCTTTATTCCTTTGGACAGGTTAAGGTCTCTGTAGGTAGAGAGTAAGCGGGAGAGAATTTCCATGATTGTAATGAACAGATATAGACTAAGATGACAATTTTGTTTTAGTGACCAATTTGATCTTATATATACGAAAAAAAGAAGGTTGTCCAGTTTTCTCATTATAATTAAAATAATAACAATAATAATAATAATAAAGAAGAGGAAGAAAGAAAGTAGGTTGTCCAATCACTTGGCTCCTACGCCTTTTTTCTCTCTTTTTCTCTCTCCTATTTCAATTTCTCTCTCTCTTGTTTTGTGTTTAGCTGGTTCCTCTCTAGCCACGCCTAATTAGAGGTCTCTGAATCCATCAGGAGGTGGTCAGGTGTGCAAGGGTGGGGGTAAAATTGAGACCAAAGCCCAAGGCTTGCTACAATGAGGCATACGTCAAGCAACTAAGCAACTAAGTTATCCTTACCAACTCATATTTCATTATTACAAAATCGTTTTTTTTTTAGGTATTTTGTACCACCCCTAAATTTAAAATGCATGTTTTCTAACACCTTTGTTTGCTAATAATATTGAGTACATCTCCTCTTTTGTAAACAAAATTATACTTAAATCCATTCTGTCAAAGGAAGAGTGTTAAGTGCTGACGTTGTAATCGGGTCATAATTTTTCATGAGATGGTTATTTAATTGTTACTTTTAATTAGATTTTTCATGATTAATTTGACTATATAATGTGATTTTATGCTTGCAGGGTTTTCAAGAGATGTGCACGGGTTTAATGTTGAATAGATGGAGATGGTTCAATCTGGAAGCAAGGGCAAAGGATCAAAGGTAGAGTTGGAATTTTCAAGAGAAGAAGAAAAAAAAAAAGGGAAATTGAGGAGGAGAGAGAGAACACCACGGTTCCTCCTTCTCTCCCTCTTTCACACATCCCTCTCTTCTTCGCTCTCCTACTTTCTCTCATCCTCCTCTCCCTTCTCCTACTTTCTCTCATCTTTTCTCTCTCCTTGTCCAAATTAGAATAGGATTCCTTTTTGTCCTAAAACTCCCTCTCTCTCTCTCTCTCTCTCTCTCTCTCTCTCTCTCTCTCTCTCTTCCCTATTTTTTTCTCCCATACCCATGGTTTTAATCTCTCTTTCTACAATTCATTGCCATGGTTATCTATCTTTCCCCTATAATTTCTCTCTCCCAATTAGCTCTCCCCTCTACACGATTTCTCTCTCCCACAAGTCTATCTCCTCTTACAACTCCCTCTCACGCCCTCACTATCTCACGGTTCTCTCTCCTAGTTTCTCTCTTAAGCCTAAACTCTCTCCACCATCCCACGCATCCTCTCTCCTTCTCTTTTCTTTGATCACTAAACCCATCTCTCTCTCTCTCTTTCCTACTAGCCCCTAAATCCTCTCATATTTTATCTCTCCCTCCTCCTTTTTCTCTCCCACACCAATCCATCTTTCTCTCACTCACGTTTTCCCTTTCTCTCCTAATCCAATTCCATCTCTCCCATCACACGCACCCCTCTTTCTCTTTCTATATACCTCTCTCGGTCCTTCTTTTTTACACTCTTCACACTCATTCTCTAGGATATAGGCTGCCCACATCAACTCCTCACACACACTATCCCTTACTGTTTTTTTCTTTCTTTCTTTCTTTTTATGGTTCTCCCTTCTTCTTGGATTGTACTTGCTTTGGGGACGGATTTTCTTAGACAACATTGCACAAAGATCATTGCCACTGCACCAAGGTTCCATCACCATCATCATCATTGCTGCCCTTTGGTCATTTGCATCATGAATAGCTAAGTCCTCTTTCTATCTTTAAGTTTAGATGAAATTTTGATTTATTGTTATTTAAATTCTAGTTGGAATTCATACTTGATTGTTTGATATTAAAGACCCCTTCTCATTATGGATGATTTTTAATAGTTAAATTAGTTTAGAATATTTGTCTCTGTGATTCAGTTATTCTATTCAAATAATGGTAGTTTATGTTGATTTTTGCAAAAACTAGCAATAGCCTTTAACTAATCAAACTAAGCGTGCTAAGCGAAAGCAATAGACCATAGTGCTTGACAGGATAGGTTATGCTTAGGATAGCCAAAAATTATGTTTTTTGATTGCATTGGAACTTGTAGTTTCAATGAACTGAAGTATGAAGCAGAGATTGGTAATAATACCAAAACGGATTCGACACCTAAGGATAGTTTCTTCTCCTTAATTCTTATCTTTGTTAATTGGCTTACTTAGTTTAATTTGAATTCTGAATTTTATAAATTTGATTTTAAAAACAACATTTACCTCAATCTTTGTAAATCTAGCATTCTAGTTCTCTGAGGGTTCGATCCCTTTCTTACCACTATCTCATAGTTTAGTTAGGATTTATTTTGATTCGTTCACGACAGCAATCACGTGGTGTGGTTCCTATTTTCTAAATAGCAAGTTTACTCTTGAGAAAGGATAAATTTATTGTTTTATCCTTCCATGTAAAAATCCCCAAATCAACCGATTACAACATTCAATCGAAGGTTAGGGCTTCTCTGTTCATCAAGCGACTATCTTGGAGAAATATTTTGATTAATCTCCTTCGACGATGACAAAGATCACCTACGAATTGCAATTAACCATCAGCAACAGCTTCAACGACGATGAAGACGATCACCTAAGGTTTAGGGCTTCTTTGTGTGACTTCTCTCTCTCTCTCTGTGACTTCTCTCTCTCTCTCTCTCTCTCTCTCTCTCTCTCTCTCTCTTTTCAGGTTTTAGGTACAATCGATCCAACCTTACCTTTATTACTCTTCCTCACCATTTTCATTATTTCCCTTCCTCGTTCTTTTTATTTTATTGTTTCTTTTCTTGGTTGCTACTACTACCATACTTGTGGTTAAACAAGAGAAAATTAAGTCGAATTATTCCCTTATCTATTTGGTCTAACATTTCTTGGAATGGACATACATCAAAGGCATGGTCTTTATGTGCCTTGTTGTAGGGTTGTCAACTGGTTGGGACAGGCTGGTCTCAGTCGAGCTTAGCCGGGCTTGGCCGAATTCTAAGGTTGCACCGTGAATGCCCGTTTAGCTAAACAGGCATAGCTAGGGTGGACATGGTTTAGTTTATAATAGAGCCAGTCGGTCTCGGGCTATAATCAGGCTATCATAAATGGGCCTCAGTCGGGCTACGGACTTGTTTATCCCTAAACGGGCATTAAACGTGCTCTAAACAGGCCTTCCCAACGTCGATCTTATAGTCGAAGTACTCAAGCTGACAAGCTTATTCTATTGAAAGCACAATTCTGCCTCAAGCATATCCTACAAACCCACCATTAATTTACCACCACAATTACATAAATTTCATTTTTAAATCTAATTTTCTATTGTTAAAGACACTTGCTTGTTCATCGATCAGTCTCTTGTTTATCTTGAATATTGGAGCAAACCCACCTAGACTTTTGCTTTACTGTTCAAAGGATCACCTGATCTATGTATCAGGGCTACTGATCAGTGCGGATTACCGCTGATCTTTAGCAGATTGTCTCATCTATCTACTAAAAGATAGCATCTTTGTTAGCCCCTCCGACTTGTGGAAGGCATCCAGTAAGTGTTTATATTTTATGTGTATATATTTTAAATTACTATAGGTTTTCTTACTTGTTTGATTATTAGGTGTGTATGTTTGTGTGTTCTTTGCATAAGTTTGATTGCTAAATGTGTTAGTGCATATATATATATATATATTGGTGGTAATATGGGGATTTCAAATAGTATTAAAGGGATTGGGCTAGGTCGGGCGTATAAATGTGTCGGGTTGGTCGGGCTAGGTCGCTACACGATGTACTACCTCTTTATAAATTTGTCACGCTCAAGCCCGGCATGTTTATTAATCAAGCCGATAGTCAAGCCATAAATGTGCCGGGCTCAATCTGGTCTACCGATGCGGGCCTGAAATTGACAGCCCTATCTTGTTGTATCTGGGTATTTCCTACAACGGCAGGGTAGCGTTTTTGATAAAGGGTTCTTCTGCATGTAGCCAAGTGACTTCAATGACTAGTCAATCTGTTGGGTCAAAGGGTAACTAAGAAATTGACCTAGGTGTCTCTCTCTTTCTCTCTCAAATCTAAAAACTAGAAAACCAGAGGTATAAAGTCTCCCATCACTGATTTCACCATTGGGAATAACTGGAATACTTGTCTTTTATCTACTATTTTCCCATTATCAATTGTTAATAAAATCTTACAAATTCACCAACTCTAATTACGATAGCTGGTGGTGTTATCTCTAAGAAAATAGAATCTTTACACTGAATTGGCTGCTAAGTTCCTACAATGTAGTTTGCTTACTAATCCAATTGGATTCTCAAACAGATATACTTGCTTATCTCTTTACTCACATTGGTGGTAATTTTTTTTTGAAAACTTCAATTACATCCCAAATTTAAGATTTTCGTCTGGAGATTAGAACTTTGAGGAATTCCTACTAAAAATACGGGCAAATGGATAAATGTTAATCCACTTTGTGAACTTTGTCCAACCAACCTGAATCAATGTGACACATTTTCTTATCCTACGAATTCACAAAGAGAAATGGGCGGCAAGCCCTTTGGGTTTGAGAACCAACAACCTCTGTGTCAACTCTTTTCAATACCTGAAAATAATATTCCCACTTTCTTTAATACTTTTATTATCATATGCTACTTTATTTGACCATATACAAACAAGAGGAATCCCCTATCCCCTATCCCCTATCCCCTATCCCTTTATTTTGCTCTAGAAAACAATATTACTTTCAAAAAGCCTAAACCAAACCCCTCCTCAATTCTGTCCCCGGTCAAGCTATGGACCACCTGACCACCTAGTATTGCCACTCTGCACAACAACGGTGATCTCTACCCTTATTGAACCTACCATTCCATGCTACCCCTTGCTCAATTTTACTATTATGATCTCTGCTAGTATTTCCAACAAGGACAATAATACATCTCGATGAGCATATTATATGATTAATAATGGGAAATGTATCTCATTATCTGCTAAGTATTTTCTTACTAGAAAAATTATTGAAGCCAAAGCTAAGAGCCTTCCTCTTGGACTAAGCACGCAAAGATGGATGGGTGACGCATTGGAGAGATCTAGAGCAACTCAAACGTATTGGAACAATTGTTTTCCGAAAGTAATAAGTCCACTTACTGGCTTTGGTGCATACCCCCTTTCTTTTGGATTTTTATAATATCTTACCGCTAAGGTCATTTTGGCTCAGGCCTACCAACAACGTGATCCTCCTGCTTTTCGTGTGACCCATATGGCCATGAACAATCATTCTAAGAATAACATCTCCAATCAGAACATTGATGTCTTGAGTTTTTTCTCTTAATTTAACTTCTTTTAATTTTCATTAAGAAAAAAAAAAAAAACCCTGCCACAACAGTATTCAGTAACAATATGATGAGAAATACGATCACAGATGGATGAGTTGACATAAAGCTAGCAACCCACGTCGGTGCTAGCACCGGCACCAATACGTACAGATGGATGAGTTGAATACAGAAGATGAGTTTTTGTTGGGGCAAGATGGGTTAAGAAAACCCTGCTCTTACTAAAAAACGTTTTAAGTATGGTGCAGCCTGGGGGAGCGGACTGGCAATTTTAAAACCTCGGCTTAAGCAGTTTGGGTCCTGAAAATCGAAAACTTCTCTATTTCAATTATAATTTCAACCAAAAAATAATTCTGGTCACCCGAACCAATTGAACCCTACAAACTTTGGTTACACCAAGTAATTTATAAACAGCCTCCTAGTGAAGGTTCTTCTGTATTTTACCTTCCTGCAACTGAGGGGGCTCCCCTCATAGCATCATATGTTCCTCCCTGACTACCACTGCCATTAGTAGCTGGAGTACCTGCACCACCACCAGCAACAGCAGAAACAGAATTGGTACCACCAACAGCAGCAGCAGCACCACCACCACCACCACCACCGCCACCATTATTACTGGTACTGCCATAAATGTGTGTTCCCTCTCCTGCTCTCCCACCCATCTGAACCTGAGGTCTTCCATAACCATCCATATAGATACTATCACCTTGAAGAGAATGCAGATGCGATGGATCTTGCATTCCATACATTCCGCCGTATGGGTTTGGAGCTACATGTAATACAACCATTGGTGAGTTTCAAAAAGGGTACCCAGGAAAAAGACTACATTTAACATAACAATAGGGGTGAAGGGGAAAAGGATTTTACCACGTGCCCTGTTCTCTACATGCAAGACCTCAGCTCGAAGCTTCTCTACTTCTCTTGCAATGGATACCAGATTTCTCTCCATTGCTTGCATTTGTTCCACTTTCTCAATGTTTAAACCCTTTTCATATTCAAAAGTAGCACTGTTTGACATAAAAGAGTAATATTTTAGAATATGGTAGGCTCATGAGTAAACATACTAGCTAGCCAAGGAGGGTGCAATTATTAATCTTGACATCCAATATGTTCAAGCAATGAAATAAGTACATTCAAACAGAGTGCTGACTTACCGCAACCTCTGGTGTTCTTCCCTCAAACCATCAAGCTCGGCATGCATCTCTGGTAGTTCCTTAACCTCAGAAAGGGTTTTCTGTAATTCCTGAGTAGCATGCTGAATCTGGGCATTCAGCTCTTTTCTAGCTACTATCAGACTTTGTGCCTCCAAATGTGCCTGTTGCAATTCTGTTTTTAAACTCTCACTGGCTCTAACTTCTGCCTCCATTTTTGAAATCTTTTCCAACAGGACTCTAATCTGAATATCACTTTCTGTTTGGATGCTTCCAATGTGTGCCTGCAGCCTCTGCATCTCCTGTTGAGCAGCAAGGCGCTCCTCCTTCAGGGCCACATGAGTACCAGCCAATCTTTGATTTTCCCTCACAAGCCGGTCAATCTCCTCTGCCTGAATGGCTACCTTGTTCTCCAGTAGTTCTGGAGGAAGTGGCTCTAGAAGGCGTTGGCCAGCTCCAGGATATGGACCATGGCGCATCATCCCTGGAGCTTGGACAACACGTCCCTCAAAGGATGACGGTATGTGTCCTCTTGCAGCCATGTGTAACACAATATCTCAACCTAGAAGGAACAAAATGATTTATTTTTTACAAACGTACGGTGTGCAAAGACTAGTCTTAATATAATTGATCAAAGCCAGGTAATTTCTCACACATAAATATTGAAATGGTATACACTAGAAATTTGGAACAAAAACATTTATACATAAGAATAAAGTGAAATACAAGAGAGATTATGAAAACATGAGATTGTGAGAAGATAGGGGAAAAAACACTAGATGCAGATTCATGACACCAATATAAATACTCTGGAAACTTAGAACACGGAAATTGTACATATCCATAGGCATGTTTTTAAATTCTTGAGGCAACCTTCCTTCCTCAAAATGACACTAAAATATTGGTTTTTATGCACCATCATACAGAAGAAATTGAACTCCAGATCAAGACATTCACAAAACTCCAAATGATATTAACAAATATGAGTCCTATGTTACAATTTAACTTCTTGGTGGTGTATGAAATAGCACAAATTAACCTCTTGTAGGACTCATTAGCACTTGACCATCACGCAATACCTATCATACAAATTATTGCAAACATTAATGTCTCAGGAGATTGCCCCACTAGAAGCCCAGCTCATTAATCATAATATGACCATAGCAAACTAGATTGCCACTTTGAAACAAAATATGGGGACTTCTTAGAGTTCTGTTAGTATGACTAATGGGATCCTGGTTGAATCCACAATAGGCATGATCAACTCCAAAACAGGGATTCCAAACCAGATCAATTCCTGGTCTGATCAGCTTTCAAATTTGGGTGGAAGGAAATGACCAATGAGTCCAAAAATCCTTCAAGAAACCACAGGGATCCAAGGGCTGGACAGAGAATTATGAATCAAAATTCAGTAGCAGCAGTAGAAGCACCATATACCCCTTATGATCAGAAACCAAACACCTCCAGGAATCCACCAAAACAGCAGCAAACAGTTGACAGTCTGTCAGTGAGAAGGGGTGCGAATCAGTGGCAAGGGTCTCATGTTACACTTCCTGCCGATTGGAAGTGGGGATTCTCACGTTGAGCCAGCAATCACACCGACCCCACAACCACAACACAATTCTCACAACATCCACACCACAAGGCATCCACAAGACAAATATATGTGGCTACCAAGATGGCTACATCCACCTTGCAAATGGTTTCTTGGGCTACAATCCAAATCAAGCCTTGATACAATGCACAATACAACGCTTACCAGCACCCGCTGCAAGGAGCACCAACCCCCAATTTATGTGGCACCAATTGCAAAGAAGCACCAAACCAGATTTATGACGCACCAACCCCTCTATCAAGCACCCACTTGACAGCTCAAAACACAACTGCGGCATTTCATCAAACATCTTGGCTATAATCTAGGACACTCACATATATGTGAATGTACATAAGGAGATTACCTAGACCGAAGATATGTCTCGTTGTCTTCTCCAACTCCCTAGCTTCACGTCAAAACATGTAGGGCTTCAAACAATCTTCTTAAGCAAATCGAACGTTTCTCGTGTCTTCTTCACAAATCAAAGGTTTGTTGAATGGGTCTTCTTCTTTTCTCTTCACAATCGTTAATGAACTCTTGAAAGGCTTGAACAATACTTCTCAATAATGCAACTTCAATGTATGGCTTGAAGGAAGTCTTCTAGGGCTTCTTGGCTTGGAGTTTGTTTTCTTGAGTGGGTATGTTCTCTCTTCTCTCAAGACACTCCACTCCACTCCACTCCCTTTTGGCTTAGAAACCCTCTCCCTAGTTGTATTTTATAGAGCCATAGGTCACATATATATATATATGACCCACAAAGGGACCTAATGTAAGATCGAAACACTTGTGGACAACAATGTAAGATTGGTTTGCATGTGATCCAATCCTAGATAGGATCTTTAGTAAATTCAATAAAATAAGATAGTATGACAGATAGTATGAACAAAACATAAATAAGAGAATGAAGAGAAGAATGGCGGTAGGGGAATGGGTTGGATCGAGTATCTCACTTTGCCTTAGGGAATCTCACCTATGGGCATCTCACCCAAGCTGTCTTTCAAAGCATTGCATCTCGCAGTTTTCCAGCACAAAGCTCTCTCTTTTTTTTTTTTTTTTTTTCAATCAAATTCGTGTTCAATGTTGTAGCCTCTTACAAACTTATATAGAAGACTCAAAATTGACTCAAACACTAAAAAACAAATGCCTCAACTAATTGGGAAACCTAAACTGACTAGGAAACTGAAATAACAAAGAATATAGACTCAAAACAAGACTCTAACTAAACTAATGAATTAAATCCGTTTTTCTACTTTCTACCCATATTTTAGGCCCATTAAAGTGGCACATTACAAAGAAAACCCATAGAATCAATGCCCAACACATACATAACTCAACCGAAGGCTTATTTGCAATAAAATAAGCTCATTAAATGACTTATCTGCATTAATCCACCTTCTTAGAAAAAATTCGTCCTCGAATTTTGTAGAGTGTGAGGGTGATTATAGTATGATGCACGTCCCTCTTCAAACCGTAGAAAAATTCAGGTAGCTATTTGGTAATAAGGATGTAGTCTAGAATGTGAGAAAATAAGCCCATTAAGGGACTTATTTGCATCAATTCGCCCTCTTAGAAAAAATTCGTCCTCGAATTTTATAGTGTGAGTGATTATAGTATGGTACATGCCCCTCTTCAAGCCGTAGAAAAATTCAAGTAGCTCTTTGGTAATAAAGATGTAGTCTAGAATGTGAGAAGCTCGATCTTCAAGATACTTTAATGGGATGACGAACTGATGCAGTTTGGCGATGGATCTAGCATATCTTTTATTTACTTTCCTTTTTTAGAGTTAGAATTAGTATGGTAGATTTTTCTTTGAGTGAGAATTTTATTTCTATTTTAGTTAGATGCAATATTTGTTTCACATAGGAAAGTAAGACTGTTTTTAGTCTTTAAGTAGGATTATTGAACTCAGCTGAGATGGAAAAAAAAAATTGAATGAATTTGAAGAGATATGTTTTGGTTTGAATCGATGACTGCCATGGGTGGCTTTCTTCTCCGAAATTCTTCTTTTCTTCCTCTCTATTTCTTCTGGTTTTTTCCCTTATCTTCTTCTTCTTCTTTCCTCCTTATTTTCCTCTTGCTGGCTGAACCCCTATTCTGGGCGGTAGATTACGGCCCTCATGATGCACATCAATTTCTTTTCTGTATGATCTGTTAGGACTGAAGTTTTGATCGAATGTTTCCCCTACTTGGGCGACCTTAATCCTAGAATCTCATCCCCAAAGGATCCTTCTATCAAGAGATTCGAACCTGGTTCAGATCTGGTTCTGCGCCTTGTATCCATGGGATCATCCAGATGAAAGCCTTTAACCACTGTTCTTGACCTCCACAAGTTCAATCTTAAGCTCCTTAGGATCTTCCTCTTGGCTCTTCATAGTCATCACAAATGTTGAAGCACCATTCTCCTTGGGTTCGATCTCCTTGTCCATAATTGTGACTATGTTGCTTTCGACTTCATCCACATTAATCTCTCTGATAGGAACATCAATGACTACCTCTCCCTCGACAGTAGGAGTGGTTGGATTTTCACCAACAATAACCTCAACTTCTGACACTGGTTCACTGGTCGAAGGCATCTTATCATGTTGCTCATTTTCAATTTGTTGCAACAGTGGCCACATGATCTAACAATTCCTTCATACTCTTGTCATCTGTGGTTGGATTTTGGGGTGTAATTGGAGGGAACTCTGGTGGAGGGAAGTGCATACTTCGTTCACGTTTAGATAGGTATATGCCTGCCAACTCATACTCCATCTCCTTCCAAGTTCTAGGCTCCCATCCTTGAGCTTGAAGTTGCCTTTCACGAACTCTCCATTTGATTCGAGCATAATCACTTATTACGAGAAAGCATATCGAAGTCGTTGTGTCTCTGTCAGGTTATAAGAGTCAAAGTAGATGTTCAATTCCTTTACCCAATCAAGGAACATGTATGAAGAAATTTTCTCACGAAATTCACGTGGCTCCATCTTTGGTCACGCTAGGCTTTGATACCAATTAATGTAAGATTGAATCACTCGTGGGCAATAATGTAAGATTGGTTCGCAAGTCATATAATCTCAGGTAGGATCTTTAGTAAATTCAATAAACTAAGATAGTATGACAAATAGTATGAACAAAACAAAAATAAAAGAATGAAAAGAAGAATGGGGGTAGGAGAATAGGTTGGGTCGAGTATCTCACTCTTCCCTAGGGAATCTCACCCAAGCTGTCTCTCACAGCATTGCATCTTACAATTTTCCAACACAAAGTTTTCTTTTTTTTTCATTCATTCAAATTCGTGTTCAATGTTGTAGCCCCTTAAAAACTTATATAGAAGACTCAAAACTTACTCAAACACTAAAAAGGAAAGGCCTAACTCAATCTTTAACTAATTGGGAAACCTAAACTGACTAGGAAACTGAAATAACAAAGAATATAGACTCAAAACAGGACTTTAACTAAACTAATGAATTAAATTCCGCTTTCCTACTTTCTACCCATATTTTAGGCCCATTAAAGTGGCCCATTTCAATGAAAACCCATGGGATCAAAGGCACAACACATACATAACCCAACCTAAGTCTTATTTGCAATAAAATAAGCCCATTAAGTGACTTATCTGCATCAGGACCAGCACTTAAAAAGCTTAAAAGACCAGACTTCGACCCATTCCGACCACTACTAAATGAAATCAATCTCTCTCCGATTGACCTTAATTTTGCACCAAATTAACGCTAACTTAAAGGGCTACAACTTTCATGTTTTTAGCTTCAACCCAAAATGAGTGAACAAGTTCCAAAATTGAGCTTGAATATGCTGAAACAGCTTCCTGGAGCTTACAAACCATGATTGATGTTCGATCCATAACTGATTAAGTTACTTATGAATGCTAACTTGATTTCCCACAAATCTCATGTTTACCACTTGAAGATATAAACTAATGCGAAGATAAAAGTCAATCTCTTCACTACCCTGACATAAAACTTGCATTCTTTTGGTCCACTTTCCCTTGCAACTTGTGCTCTTCTTCACGCTGGCCACTCTTCCATTTGCACGTCGGGAATGTACCAATGAGTGTGTTGGCCAACTAAATGTGTTGACAACAATGACAATATGCACGACACACTTCGCTCAACAATCTCCCCCTTTGGAATTGTTGGC
Source organism: Macadamia integrifolia (assembly GCF_013358625.1). Classification (NCBI taxonomy): domain Eukaryota; kingdom Viridiplantae; phylum Streptophyta; class Magnoliopsida; order Proteales; family Proteaceae; genus Macadamia; species Macadamia integrifolia. The sequence continues at coordinate 18,726,783 of NC_056559.1, read as the reverse complement.
AACACTTGTAATCTCCAAAACCACATGCCCACATCAACACACGAACACAAACCATGGAATCTCTCCCATAGTTGGCAAGGCATCGCCAGGCCAGGAGATTTTCCTGGGGCCTAGGCGACCACACCTTATTGCACTGCATGTCACCTTATGTTTTGGACTTTATTTATGCCAAAAATCAATTAAGAATTTTTTTATTTATGAATAATATCTTAAATAAATGAAATAAAAAATATATATAAAAAACATGGTAAAACATTACTAAAAACCAAAAGTCCGGTAAAATAATCTTTTGTTTTGTTGTCTATAAAGTTATTTTCATTCAGTAGATTTTAACAACATTCACACACTTTAAAATAAGTTTAACTGAAACAAAAATTTGTCATTACAACCCAGATTTAAGTAATCTCAGACTTGTTGGAAATCTAATTTTGTGTTATACCTAATACAAATAGTCTCATGTAAAAATAAAATCATTTTGTCAGTCAAACTTATTATTAAACAAGAGCATTTTTCTAAATGTTAATTTTTTATGACTTAATGTTGATTTTTTAAGACTATGTTGCTTAATGTCGATTTTTTATGACTTAATGTCGATTTTTTATGACTTAATGTCGATTTTTTATGATACAAGGTATATGTAGCATACTAAATAATATTAGAAAATAGGAAAAATAAAAAAATAACACTTGGTATCCTTAAGGAGCACAACTTGTCGCCTAAGCGCTTAGGCAACCCTCTAACATTTTGGTTCGTCTTGCCACCGTGACAACTATGATCTCTCCTGCTGCACATATCTCCTTCATGTTCTCTCTCTTTCCCCCCTTTGTAGAGGTTCTTTCTGGTTCTCTCTCCTTACATACGGTATCTCTCCCTTTAAGGTTTCTCTCCCCCCTTTGACAACAGATCCAAAGGGTGTAGAAACTAAATCCACCGAAGTCCATACTAGAGTAAAAATATAACAACGGTAACGGCTCCCCCTCATAGTTGTCACGGCGTCAAATCGATTCAAGGCGGTGGAGGGGTGGCTAATCAATTTGGAGATGAATTGCCCGTTATGACGTTGCCATGGTGGTCAAATCGCCCATGTGTCATTATTTTATTTTTCTTATTTTCTAAAGTTATTTAGTATGCTACTTTTTTATTTCCCTTATTTTCTAAAGTTATTTAACATGCTACAAGCCTACAATATATACCCTATAACATATAAAACCAACATTAAGCAACATCAAATCATCAAAAATCAACATAGCCCTATCAAAATCACCCTGCATTTTACAAAAAATCGACAGCCTAGTGAATCAGGCGTGACCTAGCGTCCATTGCAGTGCCATGGCGACGCCTATCAGCCAATGGCGACCGCCATTTGTGAGTCACGTAAATCGTAGCACTGCCATGAACTTCTTTTTCCGCTAAGACGCCAAATCGCCGCCTTGGCGACACCATGACAACTATGCTCCCCCTTTCAGTTTGCACACCTGCACACTTCAATGCTCGAAAGAAGTACCTACACCCAAATTCTTCCGAAGGCAATTACCGGAGCCTCCTTGGGTGATGGCTGGTTATGTATACTATGTTATGGCCTTTCCTTTCCATACACTCCTATTAATTGATTGAGGCTTCTGTTGGACTTTTGTTGTGACCACCTTTCAGAAGATTTCTTGCTTTATTTGACTTAATGATACTGTTGTCTTCTTTGTTACCATTACATATATGGAGGCACCCTCCTACAATATCTTGCAATGTGCCATGCCTATGACATGCACAGTATTCCACAAAATGCCTCATTGGATGTGAGATAGGATTTCTCCAAGCATAATTCCTTTGTGTACCATATTGTACTTACAATCCCAACTCCTATGACCAATTGACCATACCCATTGAATGTAAAGAAAATAGCTAGGAAATAAGAGTTGAACCTAGGTTTTGGTCTCTGCCATGCAGTGGGAGCCATATACCTCATTGTCCTCTGATAGGTAACCTTGTTGTAGCTGTCATGGTTCACTTTCCTTGTCAGCCTTGCATTTATTGCCTCTTCCCCCAACCTTTGATGATGCCTCTTCTCTTTTATTCTCACATGATTCTTAGCTATGGTTATTCCATTTCGTTTTGTCATCACAGACTCATTTGCTTTACTTGAAGATGCTTCTTCTACAAAGCCAAGTCCAGTCTTGATGTGAGTGGTTCTTTGACTCTTCAGAATTTCATCAAGCTTGATTGCCCTTCCTTCAAGCTCATGAATATCACACACCTTTTAGTTTAACTCTCTCACTCGTATTTTCAAGTTTGTGATCTCACCTTCAAATCTAAAGTTCTCATTCCTCAAGATGAGTTACGCTACAAGTGATTCCACTATGGCATTGAATTCTTTCACCTACCCTTTCAATTTCATGAAAATCTCAGTTGTGTCCCTTAGATTTTTGGAGGTCTTCATATGTTTTTTCTTCTGCACTCAGTTCATCTAAGGCGGCAAACAACTCTCCTTCAAGAACATTCTCTGCTGCAATCTCCTCTTCATCTGTTTCTGAGCCCTTCTCTTCATCACTTTTTTCTCCTTTTTTCTATCCTCAAGGCCATGAACAAAGATTCACTTCACTTTCTGAGCCACCAGTGGAGCACTCATCTGATGAGCTGGCACATTTTTTTTTTTACTTCCCTCATTTCTTCTTTGATCTTCTTCTTTCATTGCTTTTTCACAAGTCTTCTTCACTCAGTCTTCCCTTGGAATGGACATTTTGAGGTGAAGTATCCAATTCCTCCACAGTTGAAGCATTTAAGTGGTAGCTCCCCTTTTCTGCTTTCCTTTTCTTCTTTGTAGGTTTCTAACCAAGTTTGCTTCCCCCATTCATTCTCTGAACTTTCAGCCTCTGACTCTTGGTTTGGATGCTAGTACAGTTTGCTTGCGGAGTATGGAACGATGCCCAGGCCAAATATCCAGTCGTCAAAAGGGAAGCCTTGCCACTCGCTCAACTGCGCAAATCAATTATGCCACTTTTGAAACAAAAGAAAGGGAAATCTTAACACGGATGCACTCCTATGGTCACCCTCTCCTAAGCGTTATAGATTGTGACCCTTTTGAGCTTTGAAGGCAGCCTCTCTGGACTTGCCAATCCTCATCTCATATGTTGTCAAGGCACCATGCATCTCATCCATGCTAGAAACATCTAGGTTCTTAGCCTCTTCAATAGCTAAGACTTTGGAGTCAAATTGGGTGGCAGAGATCTGAGAACCATCTTTACTATCACTGAATCTTTAAGTCCTTTCCCTAGACCTCTGATAGCATTCATACTTTCACTGACCCTTCACATGTAACATTCCACATTCTCATCTTCACACATTTCAATCAACAGTGTACAGTATGTTTGTAGCTTTGCTTCCTTGATCTTGGCGTCACCTTCATAAATGTTGCTCAGTTTATCCAAAATCTCCTTAGTAATTCTACAGCCTATGACTCTGACAAGTTCACTGTCCTCAGGACCACACATGATGGAACAGGGAGTCTATTGGACACAGTTCAACTAGTGGAGACTCTAGGAACAGCTGGAGTAATAAGTCCCCAAGTTAGCATATTAAGGGAGACCGTCAAGCACATCTGGCAAGGATCAAGGGATATCTTGTTGTTGCATATCTCAGGTCGGAGCAATGTGCTATCGGACGTTCAACAAGAGGTCTCACAATCAGGCATTGATGCAGATATGGCTGCCCTTTCTTGGTTGGACCAGCATGATCGGCTTTGGAAGCCAAGAGCCAAGAAGAACCGGTCCAGCCCAGGGTTTTGGTCCAACAAGGGTTGGAAATAAAATTAGTAGTTTACTTAGTATTTTATTTCATGCTTTTAGTTTCCAGACTTGAACATAGGAGTAGGATTTATTTCCTTGCTTTGGTTTCCTTTTTATAGTTGTTTCCTAGTTTAGGCTAGTTTCCATTCCAGTTACGTTTCTAATTTAATGTTCCTATTTTCCTATATATTAGTTCTAATCGATTGAAGTTTTGGGAGAGCAATTTGATTATTGAATGAACGTGTGAGTGTGATCCTCCTTTTCCCCCTCTCTACTCTGATTTCCCCTCCCTTCCCTAAGGGTTCTCCATCAGGCATGAGTGTCCGAAAGTTGTCATTGTATACTCCCGTAGGTCAGAAGGCAGTGGGGGAGGGGGGACCTTTCAGCAACGAATTCCCCATACAAATAAAGGCGCCTACCAAAAAGATACTCTGAAGGCTTCAAGATCAAGGTATCATTAGTCGAAGACCCTGGCCAATCTCATAGGTTAATGAATAGAGGTCTACAGAAAATCATGGAGTTGATAGAAAGCCACATATTGTTATACTTGTGCCCTAAAATTTCCTATTTTAAATGTACAGATGAGGCACCAGAGGACACCGGTACCAATGAATACTGGGTAGCAGTGGTATTTTTCCGGGAAGGGAAGGACGACCGCACTTGTGCCTGCTACTCATGCCTCAATAATTAGAAGGGATTCCAGACACGGAAGAGAAGGTCAGTCCAAAAACCTCACACCTCATGGGAAAATCCTCGAGCCATAATAGCAAAACACCAAGAGGTGGGGCCCACACACTCAAAACAACTTGGGAAGGCCCCCTCAACTTAAAAATCCATTTTCACATAAAGGGAACCAATTCAGCCTTCACCGGTGAACACCTCCGGTGAAAATACCGGCCAAAACAGGGTTATTTGGCCGTGAGACCCGGGCCCTCGCATTCGTGCACTGCAAACCACTCCCAATAGTTGGGACAACATATTTGGGAATAGATTAATATATTGGGACACCCCAAGGTGGGCCAATAACCCCAAATTATAATTTAAACCGTTAAAGGGTAGAAACCCATTATTTTGCCAAACAACCCTTAGTTAACTTAAGTGGCCCTAAAGGGTAAATAGAAGCCTTGCCATTCATTTCTCCACCTACCAAAGTAAAAGCAAGGAGAAGGAGAAAGAGAAAGAAGAAGAAGGAAGAGAGCTAGGTCTTCATCCTTTGAGGTAAGACCAATCGCCCCCTCTCCACACACACACATGCCTCTTCTCCCTCCCTTTTCCACCCTTCATTAAGAAAAAAGGGAGAACCCCAATCAATTCTCATCTACCCACATACCCCATATGCAAATCGATTTGGGGCGTTGGTGTGGGGTACCTAGTTAGTGACATTAGTCACTCACATTGGCGTATGGACCTCTTCCATAGGAAGCCCCATTTCATACCCCCAATTTGGGCAACATAAGACCTAGAAATGGAGAAATTGCCCAAATTTCCTAAAACCCACCTTCCCACTTGTCAAAACTACAAATTGGGAGGGGGATTTGGTGTAGAGGACTCACCCTAGCAAGGTTGGTGGATCAATTTCAGTCTATGAACCTTCCTTTAGGAAATCCCCACCTTAAACCCCAAGTTTGGATAACTAAGCCCTAGAAATTGTGGATTTTGCCCACATCCCCTACACCCCACCATTCAAACCCAAAATTGGGTTGGGAAAAATGAAATTAAATATATGTATAGTGGATTGGGTAACCACATAAGCCACTGGTGGTTCCCAAGTTTTAGCTTAACCTAGACTTGAACTTTGGGCCCTAGCTTAACTAACCCACTAAACATACTAAATCTAAGTTAATTGATGTGGGTGAACATTCCCCACATATAAATTAGCCCTAGTGGCATAACCATAATTATGACTTCCATTGTGAAAACTCTTTTGATAAATATGATAAATATCATTAGACGTTACCAGTTGTGTATATCTTGATTATTATCATATATGTGATTGTAGATACATTCCATAACTTTATGAACTTAAAGTACTGCATTGTGGATCCTGGATGGATTGTGGACACGTGTGTATGTCCATATCACCAGCCTTCAGGTGAGTGGAGGCGAGGTGTGACACATATTGGTCTAACTATTAAAACTACCATGAGAGTTCAAAGAGGGAGTACATCTTAAAACAACACCGACTATAGGAGGACTGATATTAGTATAAGGTGAACCCAAAACTTCCATCCTTTTTGGACAAACACAGTTATTACTTGATTGGTTCGATTCTCTAGAGGAACATTTTGACTGATACAACTTAACAAAGTATAAAGGAGCAGAAGCTACGACTTGCTTGCGATTGACTAGTCATGCAAAATCTTGGTGGGGATTCAATGAAGGAAGGTTCTGAGTTGGAAAACGTGGACCTAGGACTTGGCAAGACATGAAGCACAAGTTGAAGAACAAGTACCTACCACAGCAGATCCAAAGAAAGCTCTATCATCAACAAGATTACCACCACAAGGTATTAAAAGTTGAAGATAACTTGAAGTACCATCAATGAAATTCAGTATGCAAGTTGAAGATTATTGGAAATCTAACATCAACAATGTTAAAGCAAAGGCTAAATTCAAATTTACATTGCCACCGAAAATTGAGAGAGCACCAATTGAAGAAAATGAGCCTAAAATTGAAGATAAAGTTGAAGTGATCACAGTGGACTATGATGATAAAGAAGAGGCAATGCTTGAAGCTTAAAAACAAATGGTCAACGTGTAGAAGATTCTAGTAGAGAGGTCTATGTTGAAGAGATCAAAAGAGACAAAAATGAAACCGTGGAAGACGTAGTAGTGATCGAGAACATTGCACAAGAAATCATTGACATTAATAATGCTGTTTTTAAAGAGGTTGAGCTTGTGCCTCGAGTCCTCGCTGAGAAGGTTACCACAGTTGAAGATTGCATTGAAGAGGTTGATGAAGACACAATTAAAGCAATAGTAACATATGAGGTTGTAACTAAGGAAGACTTAAAGTACACTCCTCATGAAGCTGTCACCACCCTGGATGATATTCTTACTGTTAGAGAATTTATTGAGTTTTGTGATCCCACCTCACTACTTTTAAAAGAAAAAAATCTCCCAAAGTTGAAGACTTTATTCCTAACGCCTACTAGATCACCAGAGCTTTGTCGTGAATGGTCAAAGCTGCTATTTGCATATTGTTTCCTTATCATTCCTGCAAAACTTGAGATTGGGATTATTTTTCAAGCTGGGGAAAATTGAAGCAGCTAAATCACCTAGATAGGCTTATGTTATTGGAAATAAGCTTTGGGTTGGGTTATGTATGTGTTGGGTCTTTGATCCCATGGGTTTTCACTGTAATGAGCCACTTTAATTGGCATATGATATGGTATAGGCTACGCAAACGGGATTAGTTAAGTTAGTATCTTTATTTCTTTTTTATTTCAGTTTCCTAGACAGTTTAAGTTACCTTATTAATAAAAAATTGTGTTAGGTCTTTCCTTTTTGGTAGAGTCTATTTTTGAGTCTTCTATAAGTTTGTCAGAGGGCCTAGCATTGTACACGAAATTTGATTAATGAAAAGTTATTGCTGCTTACTAGAGAAGAGAGGGTATCGAGTAACAAACACAACTCAACCTTATCCCAACTAAACGGGGAGAAGGGTATCGAGTAAGCATGTGGATATAATAATAGATATGTCATATGTATAAAGACACAATGGCTAGAGTGAAATCCGTGGGTGGGCAAAGTAATGAATTCTCAATTACAATTGGACTAGATTAAGGATCTGCCTTAAACACTTATTTGTTTGCGCTTCTCATGGATGATTTAACCAGGAACATTCATGCCAAAGTTCTGTGGTGTATGCTCCTTGCTGATGATATTGTTTTGGTGGATGAGACAAAAGGTGGGATTAACACTAAGTTGGAGCTATGGAGATCAACCTTGGAATCAAGAGGTTTCTAATTAAGTAAAACGAAGATGGAGTGAATAATGTGCAACCTTAGTCACAAATGAAATGGTGATGATTGAGAGAGAGAGTTACCGTAAAGTGATCATTTCATGTATCTGGGGTCAATCATAAATAAAAAAGGGGATATAGAGGATGATGTTTCAAGGAGGATTAAAGTGGGGATGGATGAAGTGGAGAGGCGTGTCAGTGGTGTAGTGTGACCGACGTATTCTTTTAAAGCTTAGAGGAAAGTTCTATAGCTATGATGTATGGGGCATAATGTTGGGCAATTAAGAAGTGTCATATCAATAAGCTATGTGTAGCATAGATGAGGATGCTATGATGGACGTGCGGCAAAACTATGAAGGATAAGGTAAGAAATGATCATATTAGGGCTGATTTGGGAATTTACCCTATTCATGACCTCAAATAGATCCGATTGGAGGGCTAGAATCCAAGTATCCTACCCCATTTAGGTGATTTTTTTACCAATTTTACGCCTTTTTTTTCTTTTGCTGCATTTGTTTAGATCCATGTAACTATTAGTTGGGATAAGGCTGGGTTTCTTTTGCTGCTTTTTTTTTTTTTTTGGGCTCCTCTCTTCATGCTATGAGAAATCCCCTTGTGCTTGATCAAGGTGTGGCTGGTGTTTGATCCATCCAACCACCTTGCGGTGTGAAGCCTTGGTGTTTTCTTTTATTGTCTTCTTCTTACTCTATCTTCCTCTCCATTAACAAGTATTACTCTAAATCTGTTTGCAATTCCTAAGCTAATCAGGAATTCATATGCAAGACATAATTTTGCATGACTTTAAGTTAGGAGGCCATTAGATTACCTTCATCTTTTCATAGGCTATTATGAACCCTAGAGGAAGCTCAATTAGAGTTTCTCTCATATCAGACCATATTTGTATTCTCCCTATTTTGCCCACCACATCTTAACCTGAATTCTATCCTTTTGAATTTTTAATCGATGGAGAAAAGAACACTACCCGGTCATGCGCTCTTGCACCCAGACCACAGTTGTCTAACTCCACGATTAATTTGATGCCGAACCAAATAACAAGAATTATTCTGCCTGAATACAACTTTTTCCCAAAGATCCGAACAAAATCATGAATTTTGAACTCAAATGACTTATTCTAGAGTTGCTCGGATGAATCCAAATTTTACGAATAATTTTTTTAATAAACTTTAAAGATATAACTGATAAAAAAAATATTGTTAATTAAAAAATAAAAGATATACTATTTATTGGGAAAAATTAAAAAAAAGAAATATTAACCAAGGGGAATCTCCCATCTTGAGAGTTACTGGTTGGGTACTCCATAGTTCATACCCAACCTAAATTCAATTGTAAGTTGGTGACCATCCCTATTTATAGGGGTTGTCTACCTTCCATTGTTTCATGTCTATCTAATGCGGGACCAAACTACCACGACCACTCTTATTTACAGGAATGCCTCCCTTCTATTGTTTCATGTTTATCCGATGTGAGACTAAACTACTATGTTGTAAAATTGTCTATCCTACTTTCTAGTAATGATAATAGCATTATTTTGGTCATTATAGTATGAATACAAATATGCTTTCTCCTTTTGGATCTTTCAACAAAGTCCATGGAACCCTTTGCTGACAATTCAAAATGAGCTTTACACGAAATCTACTTAGGCTATAAGACCATCTAGCTCTCTTTGATTAAGCTAAGAGTTAGCACAAATGCACAATGCCACAATTTGCAAAGGTTTTCGCTAGAGCATAATGCTAACTATTTAGAGATGTACTCTCATCACCTAATTGTCTATTAGATGGTGAATTAATCAAAGGAGATATACTAGCTATTAGAACAACCACACAAGCAAACAGCCAGGAAGAATGGCATTGGCTGTATCCAATACACATCATCTACTAAATTAATAGTCCTCAGAAATATAAGGAATGTGAAATAAGTACAATAAATATTAAAAATGAACATCTAAATTTTTCTTTTGAGTTTTCATAGATCAACGAATAATTCCCGAATCCGACTTTATTTTGCCCGCTTTTTTTATTTTTTTACCAAACAAAGCAAATTGTTCCGAATAATTCCCAAATCTGAATTTGCCAACTATGGCCCAGATACGGAGGCAACGAAATAACCATCACCCCCCCCCCATGTTGGATGCCTGGCCAATGTGCTAGCACATGGGCCATGTGATCAGGTAGCATTTTCTCTCCTTTAATCAATCTACTGGTTTTACTACTCAGATATTGCTGAGATTTATAATATATATTCAGGATCGATTAATAATGTAAGGCTGGATCACGAGGACCTAGCCCCAGGCAGGATCTTCTTGAACTAAGTTTAATGCTGGTTTGGTCTTCAAAAACTGGGCAGCAATGGGGGTGAATGACTGAGAAGATCAAAGCTTTAATGGTTTAGCAAAACTTCCTCAATAACAGAATCGTAGATACTCTTGTCGCAGATCACACAATGAAATTGAGTGAAAAAAAAAAAGAGAAGATAGTATAGAAGGATAAATGAGATTAAGTCTCTCACTCTCCCCCTTGGGCCTCTCACCCTCTCATAGCTTAGGCATTTCACCCTAGGGTCTCTCAGCCCAACTGCATCCCACAGCCATTAACAAGGTTTCTAACTGAGCCAAGCTTCAAAATTTACTCAATCTCAACGTAGGCTTTATTCATCCTTCTATTTATAAACCTCAAATCAATTACATCAAAGGCCTTCCTTGCATGGAAAAGAACTCATTACGAGCTGAAAACGATCCTAATTGGAAACGATTTACAAATCAAATCCAATATATCTAGTCAACTGAAATAGAAAGAGTCCAAAGAATTAAAAAACTATTAATAACATAAAGTTGCCTATAAAATCGAAACTATCTTTAGCTAATAAAATCCCCAACGCAAGGAATAAAACTTCTCTAAAAAGTAGCACTAATAAAAGCCGTCAAATACCCAATATTCTGCTGCATGTTTTGGCATGGGGCCCACTTGAAATCTGGAAAATTCTTCCTACAAATCAGATCAGCTTGACAACTCAATTTTCCTTGAAGAGAAAACCTCCATGCACAACTCTATTGGCCTTCAATCTTGAACTCATCCAGCTGGCATGGGGCCAATGAATCCGGGGAAATATCCAGATCCAAATCTGGAATTTTTTCTGATAAATATTTCCAAGATATTCTCTTGCGCAAGCTGTCAAACTTTCCTTCAATTGCTGCTGATCGATAGCTATTTGGCGGAAAATCTGAACTTAAGATTATCTCATATATGGCCCAAAAGTGCTGGTTTGATAGGAATAACTTGGACAGGCTTGGGCTGCTTCTTCATTCTCGATCAATCTACATCAACCAATCTATCTATCCCTCTTTTTTAATTTTGTTTTGAGTGGTGAAAATTACTGTTCTACCCCTCTCCTAGTCCCACTCGGATAATCTAATCCAAAACTTGGATCGATCTTAGATTTCCAACAGCTACTCCAACCACAGTTGTCAAGGAGTGTCTAGACGGTTTGCCTTGGGCCTAGGAAACTGTCGCCTTATATTTTGGCACTTATCTTTGCCAATATCAAAAAATATATATATTTTTCATTTAATTTTATATTTGTTATTTCATTTACTTATGATATTATTCATAAATAAGCAAGTACCCCCTATTTGAATCCAATAAAAATAGTTTAAAAATCAAATTCCAAAATGATAAAAAATCAACTCCCCAGTCCAAGAACAAAAACTGGATTTTTGGTCGTAGGGGCAATTTTCAACATTCAACTTCTGGAGTTTTTCTCAATTATGAAAACTTTATAAATATTATCATGATAAAACATTGTTAAAAACCAAAAGTCCGGTAAAATAATCTTTTGTTTTGATTTCAATAAAATTATTTTCATTCAAGTGATTTTAACAACATTTGCGCACTTAAAAATAAGTTTGACCAGAACTAACTTTGTCATTACAACTCATATTTAAGTAATTTTACACTTGTTGGAAAGTTGGTTTTGTTCTATACCTAATACAAAAAGTCTCATATAAAACTAAAATCATTTGACCAACCAAACTTATTATAAAACAAAATCATTTTTCTAAATGTTGATTTTTGATAACTCAATGTTTATTTTTTATGATACAAGGTATATGTAGCATATTAAATAATGTCATAAAAGAGGAAAAATAAAAAACAACACTTAGTTGCCTTGTTTGTGATGCGGATCCGGATTCCAATGACTGAAATCGGATCGCTTAGGGCCTACTTAATTAATCAATGGCACAATTTTATAACCCAAATATCAAAGAGAATGGCATTTCCGTAAAGAGATAGAAGTCTAGGAAGGAATGGTAAATTCGTAAATAAATGAAAGTTTTAAAGGAAGAGGCAGTTTTATAATTAGGCTGAACTTAAAACACAAGTAAAGGTTCAATCAACTAATAAACAAGGGTAGTTCAGGAAATCACAATTAAAGTTAGGACAAAAGAGAATAATAAGTAAAGGAAGGGTAGAATGGTCAAACCAGGGGAGTAGTTGCCCTAAATAACCCACGACCAAGTCTTCTCCTTCCTTGGTCGACCAGCAAGAAGAGAAGGGGCAGCAGCTTGTGATGGGAGTAGCTCCTTCAAACCCTCTCTGTTAGGCCTGAAATTTCAAGCGTGGGGTCGCAAGAGGAGGCTCTTCCAAATCCACATAATAGTTGGTCAGGTCGGCAGGCTGGAAGGATGTGGGAAGCACCTGCAACTGAAGTTGGCGATAACACCCAGGGCAGGCCTGAAACTTGGCTTCGATCACAGAATTGAGGAGGGCTTTGGAGCTGGAGCTGGAGCTGGAGCTGGAGCTGGAGCTGGAGGTGAAGCTTGAGGAGTTATGTCGCCCAAGGGGAAGGAACTTACAACCAAAGTCTCAGTCCCACCAGGTCAAGCACCAAGGAGTTCGATCCACTAAACTGAGGCTATATCTATCGCCCAGAATAGGGGATCAACCAGCAATAGAGAGAATGGACAGTAGGAGAGGAAGAACAACAGGAAAAAAAAAAATTTAGGGAAGGGGAAGAAGAAAACAACCCATGGCAGCCATCGTTTCCAACCAAAACATCATTGTTCAAATTCATTCAATTCAAATTCCATCCTCAGCTGGGTACAGAAACACTATTTAAAGACTTGAAAATAAATCTATTTTCCTAATTGAAACTGGAACAAATATTACATCTAAACCAAGATAGAAATAAAATCTCATCAAATAAGAGTACTGCCAAACTAATTCCAAGCCTAAAAAGGGAAGTAAATAAGGAAACCAATCAAAGGTATTTCTTCCAAATCCATCGCCCAACTGCATTAGTTTGCCTCGAGGCGGGCGACTTGTCGCCTAAGCGTTTAGGCAGCCCTCCAACATCTTGGTTCGCCTTGGCGAGGTGACAACTCTCTAACCTTTTGAACTCGATTTGAGTATTAGCTCCATCAAACCATTAGAATTTGTTCTATTTGATTTCTCCATAAATATGGATTTTATCCTCTAGGAATTCGATTTTGTTTGGTACTGTTTTGATTATTCAATTACAGCACTACATTAATCTAAAGACGGCTCCATTCCATCATGTATAGGGATGACCCTTTTCCAAGACCTTATTATTCGGAGGTTTGATTTTTTGATGCCTTCTTATTTGGAGGTTCCGGGTCAAGCGAGCTTCTATCTATCTTGGCCAGTTTATTAGGAAGCATAGGATGTGGAAAATTTCCATGCTATAGAAAGATTCATTTCTCACATCTTCCTTGAACCCATAAAGCAGGGTTCCCAGCCCAAATTTGACATTCAAACCCACTATTTATCACAGAGCACTAATTCTCCTAACTCGTGACTTGTACGCCCTCTTCATTCATTTTGTAAGTATTCATTTTGCAAGTTTCCGAATAAAATTCTTAAAACGAGAAGAAATGCAGAGGCAACGGGAAGAAAAAAAAAGAGAAAGTTGAATAATCACAAATTTAGTATAGTAGATTTAATGCTTCTAGCAACTCCCACCAACACAAAATCAATACTCAATCTCATGGAATCCGTCAGAACAACAAATAGAGATTTCCTTGGAATTGTACTATTTACTCATTGATTGAATAGAAATGGCTAACACATGCATGACAATACTGGCACATTTCATATTCATGCAGGAATTGTGATCACCCTTAATTGGAGGAACATTATGGCCATTTCCAAAAGATCTTACGAGGCATAATGGCAGATCTATTTCATTGACAACTCTACCGGTGTATTTGTAGGATCACTGACTTTGAGATCCTACACATTGGGCTTATATGCTAAGAACTACAATATAGCATTTTGAAGAAACCCCAAAATGGATGCCAATCGACGAGCCCTAAAGCAACTCGAGACCAAGGTAGATAGTAAGAAGCAACCTACCATTTCAACCATCTTTCTCACTCCAAAACCCTCCTCCCTAGTCCCTGTTCCTTACAACAAAATCAAATAGAACTGAACAAAACATAAGAAAATGCTGACCTTTCCCGGTGCTTTCTTGCCAGAGACAGCGCCAGACGAAACCTGGTGGTCGATGCACCAGGTCGCATGCAGAGCTGGAAGGATGGAGTCTAAAGCAGGGTGAAGGTGACCGGACAGAGACCGAATCAGCCCGATTGTGTAGTTGGGCCTTCTGCGGAACAGACTCTATCGCTCCTGCAAAACCCAGAAACAATAAGATCAATAGAGAGATGAAGAGAAAGATATCTGAGTTGGCTTGAGGTTGAAATGCATGCCTTGTCAAGAATCTGGACTGCTTCCTCTGATTAGTTTTCCAACCCTAAGCAGATATGTGACCTTAAAATTGAGAGCAACAAGTAGAGCTGAAACCCAAAATGCCACTACCCTCACCTTTCCGTCTCCAGTCTCCCCCGTCTCGGCAGACTTAACACAACGGAGGAACAAGAGGGAAGATCGGGAATTGCGGCTGCGGCCAATTCTGTTACTGGAATCCTAAACTTCCTAGGGTTTCTCTGAGTAGGAAGGCACCTCCGAATACCGGTCGTCCCCTCTATTTCTCTCCGCCTCAGTCTCAGTGTTACTTGTCTCCCTCACACTCGAAAGTCGAAACCCCTCAAAGGTGGAACTTTCAAGAAATCCCCAAAAACCCTTGGTGGCTGGCTGTTTGGATGGCGGTGAATTTAGGGGTTGGAAAGTTAGGAAATGGACTCCATGTGTGTTTTGTTTGGAGGAAAAGTAAAACTATATTCATGGAAAAAAACGAACGATTAAAACTAATAATTTCTGGAAATTTATAATGCCACCGGAGAATGTTACTATTAACAAAACACCCTTTACATTACTGATAGTTACGCTCATACCCCTTATCATCAATCTTTGTTAGGGAATCAGCAGGTTTTTTTTTTTTTTTGGTTAAATGTCAAAATACCCTCATAAAATCTTAATTACCTGATATACCCTTCTCTTAAACATTTAACCCGCTATCACATACCCTCCATCTTCGTGAAGGCAGTAGCGGTAAAGCGCGATCAGATAAACCCAGGTAGAATTTTCGGCTACAAACCGACGAGCAGCAGTGACGAGAGATGAGGAGCTCTTCTACTTTCCCAAATGTTGGCCAGTGTGGCATAACCATTTTCATTGTCGTCCATTCAAACCAAGTTATATCGATTGAGACGATGACACTGGGTAGCCCAAAATAGTAAATATTGTTATCTACTTCTTGGTTCCTACATGGTATTTATTGGGATTTATTCCAAGTATATCCAAATTCTAATAGATGAACATAGTTAACCTTTCAGCAACTTCTTCTTTAGAGTGTTCACTGAAGAACACAAGCTAAAATAACCAGTGGAAGAAAATCAAAAAAAAAAAATCAAAAAAAATTCAAAAAATTCAAAAAGTTCAAGTGACATGTAAATCTAATCAGATCTTCAGGTTACATGCAACATTTTTGGTTTCCGAATCTAAGAGGAAGCATCAAAAAAGAAATAAGAGTTTCATATTAGAGAAACAAACACTTTACTGAATTTGAATTCGAAAACAATTATTAGATGACCATCAACAGACAAAGAGACCACAAAGAGCTTCTTCTAAAACATAAAAACAAATTGAATAACTGACGTAAAAGAGAACAACAATAGCCTCCTGATCATCACGAACACGTATGAATCTCTCTCTCTCTCTCTCTCTCTCTCTCTCTCTCTCTCTCTCTCTCTCTCTCTCTCTCTCTCTCTCTCTCTCTGTAATGGATCCAGATCTAGCCTTTTTGGCTAACTCAACCTAGAGAACGAGGCTCCCGCTACTATATGGTCTAAGAGGGGCAAACATACACAACCTTAACCCTTGCTTCTCAAGAGATGCTATTTCCAAGTTTTGAACTTGTGGCCAACATATTGCAATAGTGCAACTTGAGCATTGTACCACATGTTCGCCCCATTTCAAAATGTACAAATAGAGTAGAAAAGTTTCTTAAAATCCAACTCCCTTGATCCGGTCGCATTAAACTCACTATATCTTCACAATCCATCCAGACTATGACAAAAATGATTCCTAATCACTTCTCCAGCTACACTCCTTTGAACTCCTTTAATTTTGGATTTTTGTGTGCTCCATGCATAACAAAGTTTAGGGTAGTACATAAACAAGATCCATTTAAGAAAATAACTGAAGCCTGACTAATAGTGGCAATAATATATGATGTGTTTTGAATTAACCCTTGGTATGCACTCCATGTTTTAAACCGTTTTGGTGATTGAAGTTTGGGTAGTTGAGTTTAACATTGAATCCAATGGGGGAGAGATTCAAATACTGATCCATTTGTTAATGCTATTCATGATCTGATTAAAGGTTGGAGAGTTTTCTGCTTTGGATGCATTGATTTTGAGCAATCCAAATAAAATAGCAAGTTTTGGAAGAAATGGAAAAAAAAAAAGTGATGGAATTTTGACTTGGATAACTGGTCTTGGGTAAACAATCATTCTAACATACTAAAGATTGAATCCCAGGAACTCTATTCACAATCCTAAGCAACATGTTACCTAGATTTGTTGTTTTCTAGTTGTCTTTGTTGGCAACCTCGACCACATGGCTATGATGACAAGGCCAGTTTGAGTGATATGGTCCGAAGTAGTGACATGGCAGCATTCAGCATCTCCGATGAGATAGTGGTTCTACATGATATATATGGAGTTGATTGATTCATTCATGACAGGTGGTGCGAGATTCCGGATCAAAATTGGTAAATTTGACCTACTTATGCTCGGAAGCATTTTCGGTAGTGAAAATGATTTGTTGGAAGATTGTTTCATTATGAAAAAGCTAAGTGTAATTTATCTTTTCCAATGTATATGATTTTGTCCAATTCCGATACTGTATGAAGAAGTTATGACATCTGTAGTTGAAAATTGGCTTACATGGCAGTCGGGGGGTTGTTTTGGCATTGAATATGATTTTTCTAGAAGAAATGTCCACCATGTAACCTTGTGAGAAAAATCCAATCTCCCCAACACACTTGGTCTCATCAGGTTTTGATTCCGTACGAGGATGTTGCAGCATTTGAAAGGTTCAGAGGCATTATGGTCTTTTTGTATGGCTAAATCTGACAATCGGGTCTCTGAAAAGTTGTAGAGCGTCAAGTCATGATTCCAACGCTTTTCATTTTGTCTCGATTAAAAACAGTATGAAAAACTTATGTGCACTTCCTTGAAGTCAGTCCGAAGTTTTAAAATGGAAATCACCAATTTGCTCTCGGTGTGTGGAGGGCATTTTAGAATTTAAATTGAAAAAATGAGGAGCTTTTATGCAAATATTAGAAGAGGAAGGGCTTTATTATGGTTAAGAGAAGTTAGTGGGTTAGCATGTGGCGTGCGTGCATCACAGAGGTGCTTTGGATTCCAATCTCTTAGAACCTATGGATCTAATTAATCAAGAGACCCATCCAATGGTTCATACATATCTAACTTTTTGGTGAGTGGGAGACAACCCTCCTTAAATTTTGGAAACAGCAATCAATGAAAAAATCGACATCTGATGCGTCAGGCCGTGAGGTTAACAAGAGTCAGCCTGCATCATGCTTATGTCATCGAGATTCTAAATCAATGGCTCCTATTTGATATCCGTTGTAATGATGAAGGCGAGAATTTATTTTACCACTTGATCCTTGATTAATAGCCAAGATTGAAGCACCATTGCCCGCACCATCAATGCAGCCTATGCCACCCATATAAAGATTCCAAATGGAATTTTCTCATTGCTCTATCTTCAAATGGTCATATCTCCATAACCACAAGACCAAATGGGTTCATTCAAACTGCTATTTTTTTTTTTTTTGCCCTCTACCCATTGGAAGCAAAAAAATTTGAGTTTTGAGTTGAGAAAAGCTGCGCATGTTGAGAGTGAAGCTCCCCCTCCATTGATGGCCAATGTTTGAGCTTCAATGCTTCAAGTGAGTATTGCTTACTTCATTAAAGGCTGGTTTGTGAGATAGTTGAGCTCCATTGATAGTTTATTAATTCCAAACCGAGAGAGGAAAAAAAGAAGAGGGAGAACAAGTGAGGGTTAGTTGGTGCTTTGAAGAGAAAGAAGATAAGAGAAGAGGAAATGAGAGAAAAGAGAGGCTGAGGGTATGTGTCTTGTGCATTGGAGTAGAAGAAGAAAGAGTAAGCTATATGTGCTCCATTAAAGCAATTTCAAGGGAGTAATTGTGTCATGATGATACATTGAAAGCAAAGGCAAGGAGAAAATAAAGAGGAAGAAAAGAAGAGAGGGGAAGCAAGAGAAAGAGTGACTGGGAAAACCACTACTGCCAGGAGGGTTCCAGTCTATTGTTAATTTTGGGTTACAACTTTTATTAGAAGTTCCAATGAACCTGAGTCATCTCCGATGCATCTCTGAGATAACTTTGGACATCTCCTGATATTTTCGGGTATCCTAGACAAGGGTCGTAAGCATCTTCTACCCTGGGGAGTGAGATATTACAGATTTTTCTTATAAATATAAAAATATAAAGGGTACCAACAAATTAAGAAAAGGGTAATTTACAACGCTATCATTTGGAGAATGCCAGTATTATAGGAACACCCCTTATCTTTTACCAAATTAGACTCAGACCCCTTGCCGTCAGTTGCTGTTAAGTGAAGAGTTTAAATGACTATTGTACCCTTATGACTAAAATAGGTTTATCCTCTTCAGACCTTCTGTCTTCACCTTCACCTTCACCTTTGTCCAACGATTCAGTCCCAGTTTGTTCAAATTTAGGAAATAAACACAAGAATCTTAGCATAAGGCTTGGGAAAAGATGAAGATTTGTAGGTTCTGGGTTACTACAAGTCTACAACGCCAAATCCACCAAGAGAACTAACAGGGAAACAATCAGAGATTCAAAATCCATGAGAGCTTGGTAGAATCATTCACCCAATGAAGTTAACACAAGGAAACAGGAATAATTCAAAATTCGAAAGGGGAAAACAAAAAGATTGATTTGAAAGAAAGAAAAATATGAAATTTTACACTTTCCTTGAGCGGGGGGAATCTACAATTGGGATTATCCTTTGCAAAAGAATATAGAAATATAAGAAGACGAAAAGAATTCCAATATCTTTTCCAACAGAAAACAGGAAGAAACAGAACAAAAGAAACAACAACCTTTACGAAGAAATTGCTTTTGAATGTCTTAACTTTTTCCTTCCCTCTTTTCTCCTTTTGCAAAAAAAAAAAAAAAAAAAAAAAAAAAAAAAGAAAAGAAACGAGAGAGAGTTGGGAGACGGGATACAGGAGAGGTCATGTGTTCTATAACTTCACCGGGGTTGATTTTCCAACAGATTTAAGCTTAGAAGCGTTCTCACCAACGTATATAGCACCGGAATATTCGAAATTTAGGCCAAGGATTACATCTCTGGAGTCGCAAATGAAGATAAGCATTATTCGCGGTTCTCTTTAGTCTATGTTACTTAAATAAATACCAAATTGATTAATAGAAGTTTTAGTGTTGAAGGTTAAGATAGGTTGGGGATGGGGATGGGGATGGGGATGTGGATGGGGATGGGGAGTTATTAGATGGGTATTTTAGCTACTTCATATTTAGTAAGGGCATTTTAGTATTTAAAAAAAAAATAGTAGTTGACATCAATAAATAAGGTATATTTCATAACAGTGACTGGCGGCAGGGGGTTTGAGTCTAATTTGGTGAAAGAGAGGGGGTGTTCCTATAATACTGGCATTCTCCAGGAGGTGGCATTGTAAATTACCCTTAAAAAAAAAAAAGAAATTGAGAAAAATGATAATAAAGAGGAAAGGGCAAAATAGTCAAGAGAAAGATTTGCCACTTTGTGCTTTTATATCATAGTATGATATATAAATAATATGTATCAAACATTACATTATATGTATTGTATAATGTATATATATATATACACTTTAATATATATATATATATATATGGAGAGGGATAGGTATGCTAGTGGATTATCTTAGAATCTTATGTGCTAATATAATTCTAACCGTAGGATTTGATAATCTTAAATAAAATCATTAGATCGAGAAAAGAGTTCCAAACTTTCGATGCACCGCTGCTACACGTTTTTTCTCTCCCCTCTTTCTATCTCCATTCTCCTCTGCAACTGTTCTACAATGGGGAAAAAAAAATCTCAGGCTGCTTGATCTTTATCCTGATTACCCATGGCAGCCTGGAAACTGCTGCTTCTCTTCCCTGCCCTCTCTCCCTCTCCTTGCCCTCTACTGGATCTCCCTCCATCATTCTAAAACTTTCCACTGAGGGTTACTTCGCACCCTCACCTTGCTTGCCATCTCACCTCCCATGTTTTCTATTTTCCCTGCAACCACACCCTCACCACGCAGGTGTCCAAAATCCAGCCTACAAATTGAAGAAACAGTGAGGTACATTGATATCAAAAGATTAAATTTATTAATCCCACGGGCCATAACTACCTGCAACTTCATTATTCTTCACTTTCTAATCTGATCTGTCTCTCTACCCCTTTATATTTGTAAGGAAGAAAGAAAATGAGATGCAATATAGTACAAACACCATTGCAATTTAACAGAGAAAGAAACTGGGGCAGATCTGGGCTATCGTTTTAAATAAAAGTGCTATTCATGGCCTGGTAGTGTCTGGATAGAGACAAAAGCGTCTTCTTGGGAGAGAGAGAAAGAGGAAGCGGGGGATCGACAACGGAGTCGCCGAAACTCGGTGAATGCCATAGCTGGCGATTTCACTTCCAAATTGCCTCACAAGCACAGATCCGGCCTAGATCCTGAGGACCCTTTTCACATTGATTTATTTAAAACCAAATGCTTAAACCAGGGTAACCACTTGTTTCTCTCTCTGTTCTTCTGCTTTCTCTTCCATTTCGCTATGTGCCTGCAATCGAGGGTGAAGAATGATATATTTGTGTGGAATTCTCCACTATTTTTGGTGGAATAATTTTTTTCACTCTTTATATTTTTGAGGAAGATAGAAAATGAAATGCAATATGGAACAAACGCCATTGAAATTTAATAGAGAAAAAATTTGGGGCAGATCCGGGCTATCGTTTTAAATAAAATTGCTATTCATGGCCTGGTAGCGTCCTCTGGAGAGAGAGAGAGAGAGAGCGGGGATCAATAAATTTCTGGAATGGAAGGCGCAGCAGGAGACAGAGAGGAAGGAGGAAGAGGAGGAGGAAGAAACCGTGGAGCTGTGGCATTGGGCAAATCATGTAAGACAATGGTTAGAAACGGTTGAGATTTTTTATGTTGCATCTAACGGCCAATAGATGCTAGTATGCCTTATTCCTAGGTAATGCGCTAGCATACACCAGTGCATGAGCCAATGGGAACACATGTGAAAGTAGGGGTGTCAATTCTAAGCCTGCACCGGTACGCCCGATCGAGCCCGATATGTTTACAACCTGACATGGACTGGCCCGATTAAGCCCGACATGTTAATTAATCGGGCGTTCACGGTGCAAGTAGCTAGTCCGTCAGGCGCTGACCGATCTGACACATTTATATGCCCCACTTGAACCGATTTATTGTAGCCCGACTCATCCCGACCCCCTTTAATACTACATAAAATTTCTATTTTGCCATTACTAGTAAAAAACAAATTAAGCTTTCTTATCATTTGATTTGTAATAAGATTTGATTTAATTAAGCTTTATTTTGTAAGTTATAAGGGTCATAATCTCTTATTTTTCTTTATAAGAACAACCATAATCTCATAGTATTTCTCTTTTTTATTTAAGATTTGCATATTTCTAGGCATTCAACCAACTTAAGAAAAGAATTTTAGGGTAGGCACGTTTAAAGCCTGTTCAGACTTAAATAGGTCTGTAGCCCGATTAAGGCTCTGTTAAGACCAGTTTAAGGAAGCCCGATTAAAGCCTGACACCACCGACCCAATTATAAATCGTATCATGCCCCCCAAAGCTAGGCCCGTTTACTTAAACGGGCATTCACGATGCAAGGCTTCCAAGTGGTCAAGCTCAAAGTAAACGGGCATTCACGATGCAAGGCTTCCAAGTGGTCAAGCTCGATTAAGCTTGACCGAGATTGGCCCGGCCCGACCGGTTGACACCCCTATGTGGAAGCATCAATAGGGGCAGGTTTTCTCCTTTTCATGAGGGGTGGGGTGGTCATATCTCCTTACTCTATGTCTAGGCGCAAGGACCACGCTGCCTTTTAGGCTTCTTTTTCCATATATATTATAATAAAATGAATGTTTTTGTTAAATATTCTTCACTTAGGCATACCAAACTTTTTTCATTATATAATCTATCTCAATGAGTTACTCTTGGACTATGTTAGGTATGCATTCTCATAAAACACTCAAGGTCTAGAATGTATTATAGAATGACAAAAATACTATTTAGTTTAGGTTTCCACTTTAAACTCTTATAATGGGATTGAGAATTGGCCTCATTCTATAATGGGCTCTTGGATCAGTTTTGCATTCTTATTCTCGCATCATCCTTCACTTTGGACTCGTCGAGACAAAATTACTTCCATATTTTATATTCTACAAATTGAAAAGTGAGACTAGGATGAAGAGTAAATAATGAAGTTTGTAGGAATTATAGTGGCAGTAGGACTCAGCTTGAAATCCATGACCTCAACCCTAATTTTATTCGCGACTCCATTTATTGGAAAGAAGTTCGCAATCCGAAGCTCCTCTCCTGTTGGCAATGATGTCTGTCAAGACAATGCAGGTGAACGCTTAATAAGTATACTAACTGATGATATAGATTGATGATTGTTTGTAGGAGATGGACGTGTTTACATATGGAGATGAAATTGCACAAGGCTTCCCAATACCTGTTATATGGAAAATGATATCATGAAACCCAATTTGTAAAAGATACATACTAATCTCTCTATTTAATTTGTTTAGCTTTTGTTGATTCCTTCAAATTTTTTTTGTTATAAAAGTATAAATAAACTACACTTTAACTCCTCATTTGATATTCTCTCTATTGTCCCTTCTTCAATCTCTCTTTTTTATTTGTAAAATGTAATCTGTGTGCAAGATGAATGTGATTTGCATTCTCATTCTCCATTGCTGAAGCATGTAAAACAGAAAGCAAATAAGGGATCGGGGAATAGGGGGGAGAGAGAGAGAGAGAGAGAGAGAGAGAGAGAGAGAGAGAGAGCTCTTGAGATTAGGTTAGAAACCCTGATTAAACAGCTACGGTTCCTTCTTGGGCCGCCCACTTGTGGTTATCATAGACCCATTAGGATTAGGAACACTTATGGATCGATGCGTACCACAACCAGATCCATCCGCTGAGTGGAAAGCTACCGAGGCAAATTCTCGATCCTCTATATGTCTTTCTCTATTTACAAAGCACAAGTTTAGATAAACTCTTGCTTTTCTTATTGCTTTAGCAATGGACAGAATGAACAACTTGAAGATGCAGATAAGTTGAGGCTTGTCAAAGCTTTATCAAAGTTGTTGAAATCTAGGGTTTATATTTCCCAAAATTAAAAGAAAAATGCCAAAATCTTTTCTCATGGGATTGTAGAGGTCTAGACACTCGGCTCGATAAGCTTTGCTCTCAGTTTCAATGAAGGAATAGATGATGATCATCAGACTGAAGAATTACCTCTGAGGAACTTCACGTATTGGTAGTTATTTCATGAATCTCAGGGTTGAGATATCACTGCATGTCTAAGATGATCGTGTTACTAAGGGAATGAATTATGAATAACATATTTTGCCTATGAAGTGTTTGATGAAATGCTTGAGTATTCTTGATGAAGAATACATCTTAGCCAAGCATATATCCAAACAATATTCTCTTTCTCAATTAAGAATGCATCCTACATTATAAGAATGAGAATATACATTTGTAGAATGGGAATGCATACCAAAAGACAATCTTGAATTCTATTTCACTGATCTTGACAATTCAAAGTTTAAACAGAAATTGATTTTAATAACTAGTGAACACACTAATGTTTTGTAAGTTGCTTTAAATAACTAGCATAACCCCTCTCATTCCTTGAGGCAAAATGTAAGAATATTCTCTTTATTATTGTTTCATATACCAATTAGGAAATGACCGATAACAATATCTTAGAATTGGATTTCAAATAGAAAACTTACCCCCAGTCTAATTAGGGAAAATAGTCATACCCTATTTGGCACACCTTGATTGGAGGGTGTACAAACTCTATTAAATATGACTCTAGGTCCTCCTTCTACCCTACCATTACTCTCATTATTTGAATTATCACCAAGAGAGCATTAAGGAGAACTAATGGGAGAAACCTAGAGGATCCATTGTGTTCGTGTTTGGGATTACAGGAATAAAGATACGTGAAAAATATGATGACAGCTAATTCTTCATAGTCGATGGTGAATAGTATGCATCGTTGATTTATTATTATTTAAGTTGTAATTCTATGAACATATGGCAACATCATATAATTGTATGTGGAAGGAATTACGTCCTTCAAGTGGTATCAGAGCTACAGGTTGTGCCTTTGTTCTTGATTCCAATTTAGGTATATTGGTTCATCAATATTAGGAGATTTATTTTGAAACAAATTTTTTTATGTGCACTAATAATTTCATCAAATCTGTACTCTTTCACTTTTTATTATCTAATAGTAGCATTTCACATTGATTTAATTATACCATATTTGAAATCACATTCTTATGTTTCTATTGATGATTATTTATTATTTCTATTTTTAGTTTCCATTAGTTTGAGAGACTATTTATGTAAAAAAATATTTATAAATTGATGCATATATGCAATGTTGAAATTTTTTTTGAGAGGATACTGATTAAAATTATATTTAAATTGAAGAGTATAATTTTTGGATGTATATCATATTCAATTTAAATGAGTTTAGGACATCATTGATCATGCAATCGGGTTGAATGAGAGTATCTACATGTACACATTTTTTTCTTGGTTGCATTGATTATAACTTTGGCTCTAGACATATAGTGTGATATACGCATTGAATTTAAATAGGGTTTAAGACATTATTGATCATGCAATTGGATCAAATGGGAGTATCTACAGGTACATATCATTTCTTAGTTGCATTGATTATTTTTTTGGCCCTAAACATAAAAATGTGATATACACACATTTAATGAATTTGAGTAACAAATGAGTTTGTAATTAAGTTAAATGGGAGTATCCATAGGTACAAATTTTCTTAATGGCAATAATTATATATGTTAGCCTTAGACATAATCGTATCATATATATTCAATTTGAATTATAAATTTTAGGGCCTTATGATGATTGTTATGTTATAGTTGAGATAGAATGAGAATATCCACTTGTATATATTATTGATTGACTGCAATGATTTGTATGAGATAAAATAGGATAGGAATATCCACAAGTATATATTCTTGATTGATTGCAATGATCTGTATGAGATAGTTTAATGGTTAATTAGGATGGGAATACCACATGTATACGTCTTATTTAACCATTTTGATGACTTAAATATTTTGCTCTAATAATGTCTTCCATCTAATATAAAAATCACTAGCATGTTACCATCTCGATCCCACATGATAGATTGTAATGATGCAATAGGTTAATTTTCTATAATTTTAATATTCTATTATTGAAACTCAAAGCATGACGTTTGATAAGCATATATTATTTACTTTTGTTCATAGGTTTAACACCTATCTTTATTTCGAATAACGTGTCACTTCTGAATGGGTCAAACTTTAATGACTGACATAAAGAACTTATTTATTACTTTGCTATCATGGATCATGATTATACATTGCGTAATGAGAAACCAACTGCTCTCACTGATGAGAGCACTGATGATGAGGTTATATTACATGATTGGTGGGAGTGTTCCAACCGTCTTTGCCTTTTATATATTATGAAGACGATTAGCAAGACTATCAAAAGCTCCATACCAACTTCTGAAAATGTAAAGGAATACCTAACCAATGTAGAAAACCGTTTTTGCTACTGCTGATAAATCTTTGACTGGGACTTTGATGACCAAACTAGTAACAATGAAGTATACTAGTACTAATGGGGTAAATGACCATATCTCTAAAATGGTAAGTATCTGTGCACACCTAGAACCTCTCGAATTGGTAATAAATGAAGGTTATCTTGTCCAAATCATTTTGACACTTCCTCCTCGTTTTGGAGCATTCAAGATCCACTACAATACAAATAAAGATAAGTGGATTCTGAATGAACTTCAGAGTATATGTGTCCAGGAGGAAAGGAGAATGAATGATGAGGGAAGCCAAGTGGTCAATTTTGTATCCAACCAGAATAAAAAGAAGATAAGAAATTTTAAGAAGAACAGTGCATCAAAGAAAGCCTTCAATCCAAATTCTGATGATAAGGAAAAGAAAACTGACAAGTTAAAGTGTTTCTTTTGTAAGAAAGTAGGACACCTTTAGAAAGACTGTCAAAATCGTAAAACTTGGTTTAAAACGAAGGGTAATGATTCTATCTTAGTATATTTTCAAACCAATCTTGTTGATGTTCCTTGTAATACTTGGTGGATTGAGTCAGGAGCAACTGTTCATATCTCTAATTCTATGCAAGACTTTCTTATAACCCAAAAACCAAATCAAAGTGAGAACGCCATCTACATAGGAAACCGACAAGAGTCTGAAGTCTGATCTATCGGCACTTATAGACTCATTTTGGATACCGAATTCCATTTGGACCTTATGAATACTCTTTATATTCCTTCTATTTCTAGAAATTTAGTTTCATTATCAAGACTTGATTGTGACTGTTTTAAGTTTACTTTTGGTGATAAAGTTGTAAACATTTTAAAAGACACCAATCTAGTTTGTACTGGATATTTATGTGATTAGTCTTTATAAACTTAATTTGGATCTATTTTTTTAAATCCATTCTTAACCTGCATGTGAATGTTGGATCAAAGCGTAAATCCAACAATGATGATTCCTCATCCTTATGGCATAGATGTTTAGGTCATATTTCTAGACCTAGAATGGAGAGGTTAGTGAAACATCAAATATTATCAAATTTAGACTTCACTGACTTTACCACTTGTATAGATTGCATTAAAGGTAAGCAATCTAAGACAAATAAAGTTACTGTCAAAAAGACCAATTCACTTCTGGAACTAATACACACTAACATTTGTGGTCACTTTGATCCTTGTATAACTGATGAAAAATATTTCATCACCTGCATTGATGGTAACTCACGATATTGTTATATCTACTTATTAAAAGAAAAATCTGATACTTTGAATGCTTTTGAAGTGTTCTTTGTTGAAGTCGAAAACAAGTTAGACAGAAATATCAAAACTGCAAGATCTAATAGAGGGGTGAATATTATGGTAAACATACTGATGTAGGGCAAAGTGAAGGACCATTTGCCCGATTCCTTAAGTTGAAAGGTATAACCCCTGAATACACAACTCCTTGTACACCTGAAAAAAATGGGGTTGCAAAAAGATGCAATCATGCCATTATAAAAATGGTACGTAGCATGATAAGCAACTCCTCATTGCCTGAATTCTTATGAGTGAAGCATTAAAGACAACTGTGTATATCTTGAACCGGGTTCCTAGTAAGTCAGTTTCTAAAACTCCTTACGAGTTTGCAGACACCAAATTTTGTCCCCCCTTGGCGATAATGAATTACAGGTAATGAGGAGACATATATTTTCTCTTTCGGAAAGAAGTTAAATTTTTGGCACAAGTCTATATTATCCCAGAACTTGTGATTGGTCAAACCCGATATTATTAATGATGCAGAGAGGGTGATTGAAAGTGGTCATTAATACCTTTTGCTAGAAGATGACAATTGAGCCTAGCAGGTGCTCGATTCCTGTATCATTGGAAAGTATTCAGAAATATGGTCTCATTGATATCTTGTATGAAAAAAACGGATACCCAGGTGTGCCATAATGCTTACTTGAACTTTAAACCAGTTAAACTAGAATAAACCAAACCCTAAACCAAACCACACCCTAAGCCAAACCAAACCCTAAACTAGATCAAACCCTAAACCGAACAAAACCTTAAACCGGACCAAACCCTAAATCGGACCAAACCCTAAACCAGACCAAACCCTGAACTAGACCAAACCCTGAACTAGACCAAACCCTGAACCAGACTAAACCTTAAACCAGACCAAACCTAAAACCAAACCAAACCCTGAACCCAACCAAACCAAACCAAATCCTAAACCAAACTAGACTAAACCCTAAGCCAGACCAAACATTGAACCAGACCAAACCCTGAACCCAAACCAAAGCCCCTAACCTAGATTAAACCCTGAACCAAATCCTATACCCGAACCCAAACCCTAACCTAACCAAACCCTAAACCCAAATAAAAACCCCTAACCTAAATTAAACCCTAAACCAAATCCTAAACCCGAACCAAAACCCTACCCTAAATTAAACCCTAAATCAAACCCTAAACCCGAACCAAAACCCTTAACCTAAATTAAACCCTAAACTAAATCCTAAATCTGAACCAAAACCATAACCTAAATTAAACCCTAAACTAAACCCGAACCAAAACCTCTAACCTAAATTGAAGCCTAAATCAAATCCTAAACCCAACCTAAACCTAAACCTAAACCTAAACCAAACCAAACCACCCTAAACCAAACCCTATCTTGCCGACCAACCTACATGATAAGATTTCCACCAAAGACTACTGCCGCCCAGGCTAGGGAGTAACCGCCCAGTCTAGGGGAGTATCTGGAGGTGTAAGAGGGTGCACAGGGTTTTTCAAAGCCTCACGGAGTGCCACGTACTTTTTCAATACGTAACGGGGTGACACGTATCTTTTTTTCCACACAACGAGATGACACAGGGGGGATCCGTGTAAGACCTTACACATCTGTGTAAGGCCTTACATGGATTTGTAAGGACTTACCAAATCCATGTAAGCCCTTACACAGATTTGAGAGGGGCTTACACGGATTTGGCCCTCTTTTAGGCTTTTTACACCACTACCCCTCCTCCCCTCTATATATAGTGACCCAGGTCATTGTAAAACCCCAGAAAAAAAATAGAGGAGAACCCCTGAAGAAAAAAAAATTATTCTAGAGGCTTTACAAGAGAGAGAGAGAGAGAGAGAGAGAGAGAGAGAGAGAGAGGAAAGAAAAAGAATGGACCGAGCCAAGCTTATTGAAGTTGACGGAGTCCACGTCATCCATATCAAGTTAGTACTGAACTCATGTTCAAGTTCTTTTTATTTAAATTAAACACTTTTATTATCGTGCAGAAGCTCTGCCCAAAATTCTCGAGCTGATTCCAACCCTAGAAATATAGCACGGATGCTTTGCCCAAAATTCCCAAGTTGATTCCAACCCTAGAAATACGACGCTGAAGCTTTGCCCAAAATTCTCGAGCTGATTCCAACCCTAGAAATACAGCGTGGAAGCTCTATCCAAAATTTTCGAGCTAATTCCAGCCCTAGAAATATGGCGCGGAAGCTCTGTTCAAATTTCTTGAGCTGATTTCAACCCTAGAAATATGGCGTGGAAGCTCTGCACAAAAATTTCAGAGCTGATTCCAACCCTCAGAATACGGCACGAAAGCCCTGCCCAAATTTCTAGAGCTGATTCTGGAAGCCCTATTCAGATTCTCAAAAACCAGAATTCGTAGTCACACCCAAGCAAAGAAGCCCTGTCAACTTTCTTACTCAAGTGCTAGAAGTTTTTAATTTCCCCAAGAAAGAGAGATGAAAATTAAATCGTTGCCCCTGAGTCGAGGAAAATTATCGAAAAATTCACTATTTTCATCGTCATTATCATGTAGATACTATATTGTAATTTCATTTGCCTCATTTCTGTATATATTGTTTTATGTGTTTATTGCATAAAATAATGATTTACTATTATAGTTTCATATATTAATTTTAGTATTTATTCATTAAATGTAATTCGTTTCATCATTTCATGTGTTACCGCATGTGTTCCTCACATGAAATAACGATTATGATTTTTCTATCATAGAGCATTGCACGTGTATGTAGATAAGATAATTGCATTTTTCATTATTTTATGTAAATTTTATTATTTCATGTGGAATCATTTCAAACAAGTTTATGTATATATATTTACGTTATTTCATATAATAGGACTTTTGTGCTAGCTTAGACTGTTAAAATTCTTGGGGCAGAATAATAAAAATCCAAGTTTCTGGTAGAAAGACCGGAAATTCTGGGCGAGGTGGGTGCTTAACACCTTCCCACACTCGTAACCTGACACGGACCCCTATTTTTAGAACAGACCAAAGTATGAAGTCAAATTCAGGGGTTCCTTCCTTTCACAGGAATCCAACCCCCTATTCGAGCTCGATCCCTTGATCAAAATTAGGCTCCACCATAGGGTTCTAGGCCCTAAATCCTAGATGGCTACTCCAAACATCATACTTCCCCCATCCCCGCAATAATCGCCAGACCATGTTTAGAGACCATTTAATCCATTCACCCCTACTAAGGAGACCAGAGGTGAGAAGGAGCAAAAGAGCAAAAAAAGAAAGAGAGATCAAAAATGTATTTTTCCTTACAGAGTTATGGAATTGAAGGAAGCCTAGTTTAGGGCATTTCCATGTATGGGGCTATCTTGCTAAAGCTAAATTGCACAGTCCCCATGAAAGAAAACTTTACCCTAAAACCATAAGTTGTTATTTTATTAGTTATTGTCAATGGTCAAAGGGTTACTGGTTTTATGCACCCTCACACAATACTAAAATTGTGGAAACTCAAACTGCTAGATTCTTAGAGGTTGTTAACATTAGTGAGAGTGAGAAGCCATGTAATGATGTATTTGAAGATCGTCGAATTTTCCTACCGACTTATGTATATCGTAATAATATTGTTATTCCACAGATAACTGTTTATAATGATCTTGTCGAACAATAAATTATAGAAGATATACATATTCATCATGATGATGTTGTCCCATAGGAGACTAATGAAAATGATCCTATAGAACAACAAACTATTGAAGATGTATCACTTCATGATGTAGTTATCACTGATAATACTAT
This sequence comes from Macadamia integrifolia, assembly GCF_013358625.1. Lineage (NCBI taxonomy): Eukaryota > Viridiplantae > Streptophyta > Magnoliopsida > Proteales > Proteaceae > Macadamia > Macadamia integrifolia. The sequence goes on along the minus strand of NC_056559.1, from coordinate 18,695,565 downwards.
GAATGTTTCTCAATCGGAAATTTAAAGAAGACCTCAGAGAGTTAGGAGGTTGGCCATTCCGGATGACTATATAGTATATCTCCAAAAATCTGAATCTGATATTGGAATAAAAAATGACCCATCAACCTTTTCACATGCCATAAATGATAATGATTCTCTTAAATGGGTAGATGCCATGAAAGATGAGATGAAGTCCATGAGTGACAATGATGTCTGAGATCTCGTTAAATTACCAACAAGCTTTAAGGCGATTGGTTGTAAATGGGTATTTAAAAACAAACGAGACTTGAAGGGTAATATTGAGAGATATAAAGCTAGACTCGTTGCGAAGGGATTCACTCAGAAAGAAGTTATTGATTACCATGACACCTTATTTCCTGTCTCTAAGAAGGATTCTCTGAGAATCATATTGGCATTAGTGGTTCATTATGATCTAGAGCTTCACCAAATGGATGTGAAAACTGCATTATTGAATGGGGATTTAGATGAGGAAGTCTACATGAACCTGTTGTAACCATAGTTAGCAAATTCGGATTCGGGAATTATTCGGGCGGAGAATTATTTGGAATAATTCGATTGATTAATTTAAAGATTCGGTCAAAAAAGCGGTCAAAAAAGCTTATTGGGTTTTTTTTTTTTTTAAATACTGTTTAAGTGGACCGAATAATTCAGTTTAATCCGGTTCGGTCCAAATTATTCGTGTTTTATATTCACTTTTGAAAAAATCGTGAATTTTACCAAATTTTATTTTTAATTCGGATTCGGTCAGAATTTTTGGTAAAATTCGGGAAAATTCGGTTCGGCCGAATAATTCGTGAATTATTCGGTCGAATTGATAACACTGGTTGTAACCCGGCAGTCATTGAGAGGGGGGTGAATTAGTGAGTCCAATTTTGATCCCCAAAAACCTGTCTGATGTCTGGCCAAGAAAAACCTGATATACCTGCCCCTATTTGCACACAGTCGTATCTACACTCAACCTCTCATAGGCACTTCCAAGTGTGCACACCCATTCCACATTTCACACACTTTAATATAAAATACAAACAACAAGCATCCACAACACAGGGTTTTTACGAGGTTTGAAAATTTACCTACATCCCCGGAGTAGTGCCTGTAAAGGCTTCGTACCTACTCAATACACTACTCCACACCCAATTTTCTCAAGTCGAAGCTGATATGGCACTTGTAGTGCCGGTACAATGTGTAACACCCACTACACGGAAGCACCCACTCCCGGTGCTTAACACCCACTATGCACTCAATAAATAATACAGTAAATTTGGGCTTATATCAATGCCCTACAGTTAAGCCTTGCCTAACAAATACATCCACAACTAGTTAACATGCTTACAGTTCATCCACAACTAACCCAGCATATAAACATTCATCCATAACTAACCCTAACATACATACATATTATCATATATACATATAATGTAAATTCTAGGATTAGAAAATCTCACAACCCTTGTTTGTTGTTAGCAGAGTTGTCTCAGAGCATAGTCTCTACACACTGGAATCCTCAACTCTCCTCTAGAGTAAGAGACTTGAATCTTCAAGTATGCTCAACATGGCCATGGCATCTCACAAGTCTTCTCCCTTGTCTTCTTGCACTTTGAAGCACAAATAGAAAAACCCTCTCTTCTTTTCTCTTTTCTCTTTTCTCTTGGCTTTTGATCAATAAAACATCAAGAACATTCAACTACCTTCTTAAACCCACTTTAATGGAGTAAAGACACCTTCCATCAAGCAATAAACCTCATTCAATGATCACCCATCAAGAGGAAAACTTCTCATACCAAAACCATAGCCTTCCTTCACTCAAAACTCATTTTTCTTGCTACCATGGTGTAGGGCTTGAAAAAAACAAAGAAGTAGCAACTTGGTTCACCCAATCCGAGCTAAAATGAGAGAAATATGACCATTTGAAGTTGGAGCAATGAGATAGCCTAAAATGAAATCTTCATAGGAGTGGCGTAGGCTATGCCAGCGGCCCACGCAACAGAGGCACAGATCTGACCGTAGATCTCATCAAAAGGTATCTCTTAATCTGAGCCGTTCGATTCAACCAATAGGCAATATATCTAAACCATAGGTTTTAAATCTCGATGACGTAGGTGCTGACATCATCAGAGGCGTTGTCGACCACGGATTGGCCACATCAGCGCATATTCTGGAAGGTTGTTGGTTTAACCCATAAAGGAGAATCATTTAGAGACCATTAGACCTAGATCTATAAGATCTAGTTGATCCAGATCTAAGGGATTGGAATCTAAGCTTTGGTAATGATGCACATGCGACACACACTAGTCAATGCAATATGGTGTAGTGCCAGACCATCATATCTAATACACTCCACCAATGAGAAGCCTCGGGTAAGCATCTTCAACGCAAGCTCTTGCACGAAACGTCAGATCTGAATCTGACCAACGTGGCTCAATCTAAGTTGTGTATTAAGGATCCCTCTAATTCTCTTATATGCACATGAGCCCTGCTTCATATATTTCAATGCTTAAAGACCCCTTGCAACTCAGACCTTCAAAATCTTGAAATTACACAAAAGCCCTTCAAATTTCAAAAATAAATTCCAAAAAATACACCCAACACCGAAAGCAACTGATGAATTTTCGATTTGGATTTTCGAACTGGTTTTATGGAAACACTTATAACTTTTTCTTAAGATATTCAATCGAGATGAAACGAAGTGCGTTGGAACCTAACTGGACACTCTACGACTTTTCAGAAGACCCGATCATCTGACTTAGCCATGTAAAAAGACCAAAATGCCCCTAGAATTTTCCAATGATGCCTCTTTCTCATACGGAATCAGAACGTGATGAAATCAGAACCATTGGAAAGATCGGATTTTTTTCGTATCGTTATATGGAGAACACTTCCTTTAAAAAATTCATTTTCAATACTGAAATTGCCCTTGACTGCCACAAATACCGTAACTTCTTCATATGATATCAGAATGCGACAAAATCAGATGTACTGGACTAGATAAATTATAATCTATCTTTTTCATGGAAATGATCTTCCAAAAATGTCATTTTCACTGCCAAAAATGCCCCTGAGGGTAAGTAGGCTAATTTTTCCAGTTTTGACCCAGAAACCTGTACTACATACTAAGGATGTATCAAATCATTTCATGCATACCAATACACCTACAACACAGGGTTTTTACGAGGTTCAGCAATTTGCCTACATCCCCGGAGTAGTGCCTGTAAAAGCTTCATATCTACTCAATACACTACTTTTGACTGCACCCACAGTCGGGAACACTTACACCCAATTTTCTCAAGTCGAAGCTGAGATGGCACTCATAGTATCGGTACAATGTGTAGCACCCACTACACGGGAGCACCCACTCCCGGTGCTTAGCACCCACTAAGCATTCAATAAATAATACAGTAAATTTGGGCTTATATCAATGCCCTACAGTTAAGCCTTGCCTAGTAAAGACATCCACAACTAGTTAGCATGCTTATAGTTCATCCAAAACTAACCCAACATATAAACATTCATCCATAACTAACCCTAACATACATACATATTATCATTTATACATATAATGTAAATTCTAGGGTTAGAAAATCTCACAACCCTTGTTTGTTGTTAGCAGAGTTGTCTCAGAGCATAGTCTCTACACACTGGAATCATCAACTCCCCTCTAGAGTAAGAGACTTGAATCTTCAAGTATGCTCAACATGGCCATGGCATCTCACAAGTCTTCTCCCTTGTCTTCTTGCACTTTGAAGCATAAATAGAAAAACCCTCTCTTCTTTTCTCTTTTCTCTTTACTTTTGATCAATGAAACATCAAGAACACTCAACTACCTTCTCAAACCCACTTTAATGGAATAAAGACACCTTCCATCAAGCAATAAACCTCATTCAATGATCACCCATCAAAAGGAAAACTTCGCATACCAAAATCATAGCCGTCCTTCACTCAAAACTCATTTTTTTTTGCTACCATGGTGTAGGGCTTGAAAAAACGAAGAAGCAACAACTTGGTTCACCCAAATCCGAGTTAAAATGAGGGAGATATGACCATTTGAAGTTAGAGCAATGAGATAGCCTGAAATAGAATCTTTGTAGGGGTGGCGTAGGCTACACCGGCGGTGCGCTACAGGGGTGAAATCTGACCGTAGATCTCATATAAAAGATCTTATAATCTAAGCCGTCGGATTAAACTAACGGAAAATAGATCCAAACCATTAGATTTGAATCTCGATGATGTCATCATGACGTAGCACTGACATCGTCAGAAGTGTTGTCGACCACGGATTGGCTACATCAGCGTATATTCCGAATCTATGTCGACTTAATCCATATAGGAGAATCATTTATAGACCATTAGATCTTGATCTATAAGATCTACTTAGATCTGGATCTATAAGATCTACTTGATCAAAATCTAAGGGATTATAATCTAAGCTTCGGTGATGATGCACATGCGACACACACTAGTCAATGCAATATGGTGTAGCGCCAGACCATCATATCTAATACACTCCACCAATGAGAAACTCGGATAAGCATCTTCAACGCAAGCTCTTGTACGAACCGTCAGATTGGAATCTGACCGACATGGCTCAATCTGAGCCGTGTATTAAGGATCCCTCTGATTCTCTTATATACACATAAGCCCCTGCTTCTATAAACTTTAATGCCAAAAACTCCTTATCAACTCAGACCTTTAAAACCTTGAAATTACACCAAAGTCCTTGAAATTTCAAAATTAAAATCCAGAAAATCCACCCAACACCGAGAGCATCTGTTGATTTTCTAGTTCAGATTTTCGAACTGGCTTCACGGAAACACTTATAAATTTTTCATATGATATCCAATCGAGATAAATAAGTGCGTTGGAACCGTAACTAGACGCACTACGACTTTCCAGAAGACTTAATCATCTGACTCAATCATATAAAAAGACCAAAATGCCCCTAAACCTTTCCAATGATGCAACTTTTTCATACAGAATCGAAATGCGACAAAATTAGAACCGTTGGAAAGATTGGATTTTTATCGTATTGTTACATGGAGAACACTTCCTTTAAAAAATTCATCTTCAATGCCGTAACTGCCCTCGACTGCCCAAAAGTCGTAACTTCTTCATACGGTATTAGAATGTGACGAAATCAAATGCACTGGACTAGGTAAATTACAATCTATCTTTTTTATGAAGAACCAATCTTCCAAAAATGTCATTTTCAATACCGAAAATGCCCCCGAGCATAAATAGGCTAATTTTTCCAGTTTTGACCCAGAAACCCGCACCACCTATTAATGATGTATTAAACCACTCCATGCATACCAAGCGGCTCTGTTATCTCATCGGTGACACTGGACACTACCATATCATCATTTTCATCCACGTCACCCAAACTGGCCAAGTCATCACCGCCACGTGGCCGGGTTGCCAAAAAGGACAACCATAAAACAACAATACCAACCTAAGGGATTTAGTAAATAAGGAAAAGAAAATCTAGTGTGCAAACTTAAGAAATCCATATACGGACTTAAACAAGCTTCCAAACAGTTGTATATTAAATTTAACCACATTAGTGTTTCCTTCGGATTAATTGAAAACACTTTTGATAGGTGTATACATCTAAAACTTAGTGGGACTAAATTTATATTTCTGGTCCTATATGTGGATGATATTTTATTTGTTAGTAATGATTTTGGTTTGTTGAGTGATACAAAGACCTTTCTCTCTAAGAACTTTGAAATAAAAAATATGGGTTTAGCCTTTTTCGTTATCGGCATTGAGATATTTCGTGATAGATCTCACTAGATACTTGGGTTACCACAGAAAACCTATATTAACAAAGTTTTGAAAAGATATAGTAAGATGAATTACAAACCAGGTGTTTCTTCCATTATCAAAGGAGATAAGTTCAGCCTAAATCAGTGCCCAAAGAATGATCTGAAAATAGAACAAATGAAAGATATACCCTATTCTTCCATAGTAGGGAGTCTTATGTATGCAATGAGTTGTACTTGTCCAGACATCAGTTTTGTTGCTGGTATGTTAGGCAGATAGTGAGTGATCTTGGCATGGATCATTGGGTCACAGCAAAGAAGGTGATAAGGTATTTAAAAGGGACTAGGGAGTACATGCTTACTTACAGAGCATCTGATCAGTTGGAAGTGATTGGATATTCAGACTCTGATTATGTAAGATGCCTCGACAGTAGAAAATTTACATCAAGATACATCTTTCTACTTACAGGTGGGGTGATTTCTTAGAAGTTCAACAAACAGACTTATGTCTCTACTTCTACTATGGAAGTAGAGTTTGTGGCATGCTTTGAGGCCACATCTATGACAATTTGGTTACTAAACTTTATATCTTAGGACTTCAGGTTGTCGATACCATTTCGAAGCCACTGAGAATGTATTGTGATAATTTTTCTATCGTATATTACTCCAAGAATGACAAACATTCAAGTAAAGGGAAGTATATTGGAGCAAAGTACAATTTTGTGAAGGAATCAGTTCAGAAATAAGAAGTGTCTATTACACACATCAAGACAAGTTTGATGATTGTTGATCCTATGACCAAAGCATTAGCGCCTAAACACTTTACAGATCTTGTAATGGATATGAGTTTATGTAAAGTTTGATGTAATGGTCATATTATGTTAGACACTTCTACTTATTTATTTAACTAATCATGATATTTGTTGTTTCTGAATATTTCTCACTTTGTTATTATATGTACACATTTTATTCAATATATGTGAGATATTATGTTGGACCATTTAGTAATAGACTTTTATAATCTATTCCCTACATTTGCATGTGTTTGGATGAGGTTATTAGTGTTGTGACAATGGAAGGGAGTATATCGTTATATGATGTATAACCGTCATGATCCACATTAGTGGTTTTGTTCAAATACGGTATTATGATTGTAATGACATAAATTTGATATGTTTACTTTCAAATACTGTAGTATGATGTTGGAATCCAAATTATGTTTGATATTGTTATTATGTGGGTCATATGGATCAAGTTGGAGATTTTAGGAATATTCTCTTGAATATTCTTTATTATTGTTCCATATACCAATTAGGAAATTGATCGATGACAATCTCTTAGAATTAGATTCTAAATAGAAAACCCACTTCCAGTCTAATTAGGGAAAAGAATCATACCCTATTTGGCACACCTTGATAGGAGGGTGAACAAACTCTATTAAATAGAACTCTAGGTCCTCCTTCTACCTTAACATTACTCTCATTATTAGAGCCATCACCAAAAGAGTATTAAGGGGAGCTAGTGGAAGAAACCTAGAGGATCCATTTTGTTCATGTTTGGGATTGTAGGAATAAAGATGCGTGAAGGATATAATAGCATCCAATTCTTCATAGTCGATAGTGAACGGTATGCATTATTGATTTATTATTATTTAATTTGTGATTCTATGAACATATAACAAGATCATATAATTGTATGTGAGAGGAATTACGTCCTTCACAAAACTCATAGAGAAAGACAAGATACTAATGGATGTCAACATCTATCAAGCAGTGAAATCTGTTGTTGTATGACCATTTTCCTATTGGAAGGTGCTTTAAGGTTTTGGTGTGAGAGAAGCATAAATAAGAAGAGTACTATATATTAGAAATCTCAATTAAAACGATATGGCTTACCTGAGATCCGGAGAATTGGAAAAATCAATTTTACTGGAATATGAATTGAAAAATCTTTGAAGGAAAAGTGTTTCCTGTGGGGGAGTGCACGAGGAAGCTTTCACAGAAGAGTCATTTTTCCCTTTCGTGTGGGGCGGACGGGTCATTACACCCTCATGTGTCTAGGCGATGGGGCACACTACCCCAAAAAAAAAATTTCCCATCTTTTAATTTGTTGCTAAAGATAAACGATACAACCATTGCCGAGTAGTTCAAGAGGAGGTTGTGGTCTGAAAGAAGAGAGAGATGGGGAAGAAGAGACAGACTTGGGTTTTAAGAGTTGTGTATTGAACTGACTCGGTATTCATGGTGATTTCTGTCTAACTAGGTAGCAGTTTATGGTTTTCCCTCTAAGATTGGATTTTTGTGAAACCTTTCCTCAAACACAATTTTCTGGAAGATCACTCATTGCTACAAAGAAGCTTTCTTGGTTGCTGATTTCCTAGCCAAAGATGCAACAAATCAGGAGTGACAAAGACTACAGTGGTGTTTTCATTCCCATCTTTTGGAGGAGATTGCTTTAGACGCTGTGTATGCCTAGATTTCACTCTCCTTAGCTGCGAGATGTAGTCCCTGCTGATGGCATTGCCAAAGGTGGGGTTCGCTTTTTTTTGTTTGTTTGGTCTGGTTTATATCCTAGTCTGTTTTCATTGTAATTTTTTTTGTTGTCCTTTTTAACTTAATCTCTTACAAAATAAAATAAAATAAAATAGAAATGCCCTTGTAATTATGTTCAATGGGAATTCTTCCCGAAGACAATGAAATTTCTAATTTGACCCTGCAACTATGTGTTTGCTTTAATTAATCATTTTACTCTTTTGTTATTTTTTCAAATGCAATCTTTTCTTTTGGTAATTTTTTTTTCAAATGTAACCAACCCTTGTTAGATCATTAACAATCCATATATGTAATTAACATGTGAGTTATCCTTAATTTATTAATCCTTATCCATCCACATTGTCCCTTATCTATTGAATGTAGGTAAGTGCAGTTCCTTGCGTGGCACTAATGCCTAACCATACTACACACTATAGTGGGTCGGTTGACTGGGTTCCCATAGGCAGGCATCAACCTCAAACGCGTCGAATGTTGAAGGAGTATTGCAGCAAATGCCTCTCCACTCATGGCCTCAGACTTAGCTTTCTAAACAATCTGCACCTCAAGCTCTGTCGTCGAACCAGAAGCCCCCACCAAGCAGGATTAATCGAGAAGCCCTTGTAGACTCATACCATATTAAATCCTCCATCTCAGCCCCCACTCGGTTTCGAGCACTAAGCACCCACCAACTATAAATACTCGATTACCCCATCTCTTCCTAGCTCTCACAAGAAACTCTGAACAGCACCTAAGAAGCAGATTGATCTCTCACTCTCTCTCTTCATTTTTCTGATAAGATTCTCCCATTCTGCTTCCTTTTAGGCAAGAGTTAATTTGTCACCATATCTGCTTTGAGTTTATCAAAACAGCTAGAGATGACTTGCTTGAAGCCGCAGCCTCTCTTTGCATTGCTACTTGTTCTGTCTTCTATTGTTGCTGAGAGTCGAGTAGCTAGGAAGGACTTGGGATTAGACTTGGGTGGTGTGGGAGTTGGACTTGGTGCTGGTACTGGTACTGGCCTTGGCTTAGGTGGTGATAGTGGCTCAGGCTCTGGTTCTGGTTCTGGTTCTGGTGCTGGATCGGGTGCCGGGTCGTCAGCTGGTTCTTCTGCTGGTTCAGGTGCTGGCTCGAGCGCTGGCTCAGGTGCTGGTTCAGGCTCAGGTCGTGGAGCTGGATCTGGTTCAGGCCAAGGCCAAGGAGAAGGGTCTGGTTCCGGATATGGTGAGGGCTACGGGGAGGGGCATGGCGAGGGCCGCGGTTCAGGACATGGGTCTGGTTATGGTGAAGGCCGTGGTCATGGGTCAGGCTATGGCAGTGGAAATGGAAAGTGGGGCAATTTGATTACTATGATACTTAGAAATTGATAAGGTCACCATTTGGTATATAAAATAAGGTGATTATAGGGGGATATGTCTAGTGTAGAGTGTAGGGTTATTAGAGGAATTACATAAAGAGTCTGCCCCAGGACACCTGAGCCAGGAGTTGGACCAGATGAAAAATGTGGGTTCTCAAATAAACTCTTATGTCTTCTCATATGTCATAATAAATAATATGCTTTATTTCTATTCTCCACAACTTCCATCTGTCAATTCAAGTCTCAAATTGTTTCTCGATGATTTTTTTTTCTTCTAATAATGAGTATTCATGCCTTTGGTCTGACTAGTCTCGTGGGTTCATATTGACCCCACAATCATATGGACTGGATTATAGTGGAGAATCATTCAACTTTCACTGAAAGCAATGAAGAGCACTAAGGCTGCGTTTGGTAGTCATTCAATTTCAGAAACAACGTTTTATGTCAAAAACAGAATTTTCAGTTTCTGTGTTAAAATACCGTTAAAAAAAAAAATGGCGTTTGGTGAACTTGTTTCAGGAACAATTACCCTAGTTGTTCATTTTTTGGTATTTGGAACGAAACTGTAATGACAGAACAATGTTTCGTAGTTTTATCATTTTGTGTCTCTAGCGTTTTTTTTTTTTTTTTTTTCCTCTTTTTGTTCCAAAAAAACTGAAAAACACTCAGTTGACACCAAACACTTTATTTCGTTTTCTTTTATTCCCATAGAACGAAAAAACGTCATAAACATTTTTCTGATGACTACCAAATACAGCCTATCTTGTTTCAAGAATTGATCTTCATCAATGTCTTCCTTAAGTTCATACTTCATAACCAATTTTTATTTTTATTTTTTTGGACTAATATATAAGGATCATAAATCCATCCATCATTCAGGATAAACTCAATTAATTAAATGGGAAATTAAGAAACCTGAAAGCAATTCAACTTGAAGGGTAAGACAATAACTTGTATACGAAGTGAATCATATTTACGTTGTCATGCATTCGATCCCTAGTTTTGACTCATGCTGCAGCGCTTGCAAACATACTTCGCCGTATCATAGATACTACATTATTATGGACAATATTGCACATCCAGTTCCAGTGACTAAAATTTTCACTCTCACTCTATTATTCTATATTTCAAATTTGAACACGTATTAGTAAATGATTTTATAAGTTCACCATATAAATGAACAGATGGCTACAATCTAATATGCCTTAAAGCCGTAATTAATCAATTATTTAATGTTTAGAACTCAAAAAAGATGTGCGAATAGGCCATGGAAATTTTAATTTGGAAACCCTTCAAATTTTAAAAATTTTCATATCCCACAGCCTTTTGTTTTCATCTTATTAGTTTTACGAATCACAGAATTTATGTGGAATGTGAGAAGTTGAAGAAGAGCATATTGGGGAACTGCTATAGGAAGGCTAATCCAAAAAAGAGCAGTTTATGTTGGTTACATTCCATGGTTTGATAGCACGATTGGATCTTCCTCCTTTTGTATATGTCTTCTATTTGGGGAAAGCTATCAAATTATTATAGGGAGACCAATCCGATTGCAGATTACCTCGCTAGATCGGCTGTAAAAAAAGCTTCATCTTTTTCTATGGGAGTCTACCGCCCTTAGTAAGTAATGAGCTTTTGATTGATGCACAATGTAGATTGTGGTTTCATATTTGAAGTAGTTAATTTTGGTTCCAGGTTGTGCCCCTACTAATGGCAATGCTTAAGGTGGGGGTTTCAAAATTTTCACTTCGTCTACTTCAGTTTTGATTGGGTTGTATTTATGTTCTCTTATGTATCTTTGTATTCTCTTTTGTTTTCATTGTTAATACATATGACCTTTTAGTGAAAAAGAAGATCATATCATGGAACTTCTTAGTTCTCTAGGACCAGCTAAAGACTTGTGGTGCCTGCAACCTGTAGTGGATCTGTTGTTGTTCATATCTTGCCACATCTCTTGTGTAGAGTATTTTTCTCCTATTCCAAAAATCAACATATTCCAGCTTGCTTCCTAATGCGGTAAATTTTGGCCACAAGGAGGATGCGGCAAATTCTGGGCTTTCTTGAGAACCTGCAAGAAGGAAGTGAGTAGAGCACTGGGCCGAGCTAGTGCAAAAACCCTCTGATGATTAAGTAAAAAAGCAGCAACATATAGAATCTTAGCTTTTTTCCTCCTTTTCTATTTTACATTGTATTTATAGGTGCCCGAAGGTAGATGCTCATGGGGCCTCCCTTCCATGTGGGTAGAGTCGTTCGGAGCAAGGCCCCCAGATCCTTGTGGATATCCTATTTTCCAAGAATATTCGGTGGATTATTCCTTCCTGAAATGGAGGATCATGGGTCCGTGTGCAAGGGTTGTTCTGAGTTTCAAGGGTAGTAGAACTCCTGTGCACGGAGGTAAGGGCCACGTTCCTTAAATGTAGGAACCAATTGCCGACGTGCATATGCACCACACCTGCACCTCCAGGTTAGGTACCCGTATACCTGAGGCTCGACCAAGGAGTCAGCTCGGCCAAGGATTAGCTCGGCAAAGGATGAGCCAAGGGGTCGGCTCGGCCAAAGATGAGCTGAGGGAGTGGCATTTTTACCCTTATCATAAGCCCCCCACTCCTTTGGGTCGAGGTCTGTAGGTCGACCTGTAGGAGTTCAGCAAGCAAGGTTTATACGCTCAGATCAGGTTATGGATCTTTAGTTTAGTGAAGACAGCTTTGTTTACTTTTGACTTCTTTTTTTTTAGTTGTCTTCTCGTACTGACCTTTGAAGTTTGACTTTGAGTGCCAACCACCAAAGACCAACTAGCTCGGTCTTTCCTTCCTTAGAATGTAAGGTCTTTGTTCGAGCTGAGGCTCAGTTTTGAAGTGTCGAGTTGAGGCTCGGCTCGCATGCCTTAGTGTGTAAAGTCTCGATGTGTCGAGCCAGAGCTCGGGCTTGTGAGCTGCCGAGCTAGGGCTCGGGCTTGGGCTTGCATACCTTAATACCTAAGGGCTTAAGGTGCCTAACCGGAGCTTGGGCTTTGGTAGAGGTAATATCGTTCTTGCTTGGAGAGGTATGATCTCTTTGGGCTGAGCCGAGGTCGTCCCTTACCTTCCTTTGGTGGGGGTAGGTGCCGTGTGTTTCTTCTAGGAATGAGAGCAGCTTTTGCTTTAGCATTTCACTTAAAGGATTTTTTTTTTTTTTTTTTTTTAGAGGTAAGGGCTTCCACGTTTTTGCCTTAAAGACAAGGGATTTCTTGTGTTTGCCTTAAACATAAGGGTTTGCATGTTTTTGCCTTAAAGATAAGGGCTTGCATGTTTTTTGCTTAAAGATAAAGGATTGTATGTTTTTACCTTAAAGATAAGGGCTTGCAGTGCCGAGCTAGAGCTTGGGCTTGTGAGGTGCCGAGCCGGGGCTCGGGCTTGCATGCCTTAGCACCTAAGGGCTTGAGGTGCCGAGCCGGGACTTGGGCTTGCATGTCTTAATGATTAAGGCTTGAGGTGTCAAGCCGGAGCTTAGGCTTGTGAGGTGCCGAGCCGAGACTCGGGCTTGCATGCCTTAACGTCTAAGGGCTTAAGGAGTTGAGCCGGGGCTCGTGCTTTCCGTGCGATCTCCTTGATGACTCGAATGTTATGGTTGTTTCTATCTTTGACGAGCAAAAAGTGTTCGACTGAGGTGGCTTCAAGGATCTCCTTGATGACTCGAATGTTATGGTTGTTTTTGTCTTTAACGAGCTTTTGTGTGTGTTTTTTTGTCAATCAATTTTTCTAAAATCTTAGAGCTTTATTTTTTCTTGATACGAGTTGTTCGGTTGGAAGGGCTAGAGCTTGGCTACGAAGAGCACGGTTCATTCCATTGTAGATATTTTGGTGCCGAAGAGATCCAGTCCTATGCATGCTCGAGGTTGAATTGGATATAGACTGCTTGATTACGGAGAAAGCCTCTTCTTCTTCCTTTCTTTTTCTTTTCTCATTTTTTTCACTTCTTTGTATGCCTGTGAGTTATGCTCATTTGAGTTGAGCGTTTGCTCAGCCGTGGTGAGCTTGGACATAAAGACCTCGACTACGAAGGGTCTCTACTCAACATGGGGAGATGTGGTGAGCTCCAATCCGGTGACGAGCTACTCGGTTGTGATGAGCTACTCCGTTGTGATGGGCTGGATGGAAAGCTTTAGTATGGGATAAGTTGATCATCATGATAGTTTTAAATGGAATTTGATCATGTCTTCACGATTTTGAACGAAAATGGCAGAAAGTCTTTCTTGTAAGAAAATGAACGACCAATGACTTGCATTGGAGCTGATACGGCCGAATCGATTGCCCAGTAGGGTAAGACACACGTCGCCCGCCTGGACGCGTGTCACCCACCTGATAGAGGCTGTAAGGACTCTACCACGTCAACCGCGTGAAGAGAATATTCCCCACGAAGGGGATAGGACATACCCGAGTAGGACTCTAAAAGGAAAGGAGGTGGACCCGAGGAGGCCTCCTCCAAGGAAAGGGGAAACCCTAAACCCTAAGAGCTATATAAGAGGGCTTGAGAGAAAGGTAGAAGGTAAGCATCAATACCCACACCATTACTCCTGTAAAAAAAATTGTGCGGCCGATCTCTAACTTGAGCGTCGGAGGACTAACCCCGGACAAAGCTCCGGGCCTCTGCCGTCTGTGCTTGTGCAGGATCAGCTCATACGGATTTTCGGTAGCAACAGATTGGCGCCGTCTGTGAGAATGACAATAATGTTGGGGAGAACCTACAATCGTAAGAAGACGAGAGCAGCATTGAACATGAACATGGGGGAGGAGGAACCTTCAGGAGGGCTCCCTCCCTTAATGGAAATTGGACGAGAAAGGGGGAACGATGATGGGGAAGGTTCCGTGAGGTACCAGCGTTCGATCGGATATTTGGTGCACGGAGATAGTAATCCTCCGCCCCCTCCTGGAGCGCAAGAATATGTGATGAGGGAGCAGTTCGAAGCCCTCCAGGATAAATATGACCGAATAGTCGAGGCAATGAAGGAGGTCTCCAAAGTTGTCTCCTAGAAGACTGACAGAGCACCGCGAGGCCCCCATATCTAGCCCGAGAGAGCTCGAGACAATGACCGGAGCAGTACAGGATCGATGAGGTCCGATCATAATTTTTGAAACCGAGCAATGAGGGAAAGTCCCATGCCCAGGGGAAGGACGCGGCGTGCCGCCGAAGACCAACATGGGGAACCACGCCAAGGAGACGAACAGAGACACGAGGACTTGGAGTTAAAGCAGATGATCCTAGACCTGCAAGATGAGATCAAGAAGGTGGCAGAAAATCAGACGGGAGCTCGTGAGCCAGACCTCACTAATGACATGGCTCTAGCTGATGAGGTCATGAGGGACCCGCTCCCGATCGACTTTCGCCTGCCAAAGTATGACACTTACGACGGGTCTGGGGACCCCGTTGATCATCTGGAAGGCTTCAAGGTCGCTATGTAGTTCCATCGAGTCTCGAAAAATGTTATGTGTCGCGCCCTGCCATTGACGTTCAAAGGAGTGACAAGGCTATGGTACAAACGTCTGCCAACGAAGTCGATCCACAGCTTCAACAACCTAATTTATTTCTTCGTGAAGGGATTCTCCAGTGGCCAATCCCTTCAGAAGACTACGTTGAACTTGACTAACGTCAAGCAACATGAAGGAGAATCACTACGGAACTACATGAAGCGCTTCCAACAAGAGAAGATCACGATAAGAGGTCTGGACCCGAAAGAAGAGTTCACAGCCTTGCTGGGAGGCCTCAAGGATAAGGAGCTGAAAATGTCTTTGGCGAAGTATACACCGAGGAACCTGGCCGAGCTGAGAGCACGGTGCGATAAGTACATCTAGATGGAAGAAACCCTCCAAGCCGATGAAGAAGCTGAAAGGAAGACAGGAAGGAAAAGGATCTCTCAAGGGGCGACGACAAACCCTCCGAAGAAGGTAAAAGACAAAAGTCTGAGCGCGGTCGGGCACCCAGTCCACCAAGGAAGTTCGAAAAATACGCACCCCTGAACCGGAGACGAATGGAGGTATTGATGCAGATAAAGGACTCCCCGGATGCCAGAGCCATGAAGTGGCCAGGGAAGATGGGACGGCACCCCTAGAGACGTAGTATAGACAGATATTGCCACTTCCACAGGGACCACGGCCACGACACCGAAGATTGTTGGCACCTCAAGGGGGAAATAGAAGGAATGATTCGAAGAGGATATCCAGGTCGATTCGTGGACCGTAAAAAGGAGGATGCCCAAGATGGTAATGACCGTAGGGACAATCGTCGGAGAGATGGCAGAGGCTGCTATGAAAGAAGGGGGCCAGCCCGCAGAGGCAATCAGGAACGGCAAAGGGACCGGACACCCGAGGAAGCTGACCATCGCCTCTGGGATGAGAATAAGAGCTCAACTAGGGTTATAGCAACAATCTGTGGAGGCCTAGCCGCTGGAGAAAGTTCAGTCTTGGCCAGGAAAGCTAAATCCTATGCGAGAAGCGTACATGTGGCTGAATGGCCGAACAAGAAGGCAAGGACGGGGACGGTTATTTCCTTCTCAGACGACGATCTAGAAGGGGTGCACACTCCGCACGATGATGCCCTGGTAGTCACCATGACCATAGCGGATTGCAGAGTGAAGAGGATCTTAGTGGATAACGGCAGTTCAGCTAATATCCTGTTCCTTGAGGCTTTCCAGAAGATGGGCCTAGACGAGGGAAAGTTGAAGAAAGTCGAACACCCGTTGCAGGGATTCTCCGGCGTCCCAGTAAAAGTGGAAGGATTGATTGAGTTGCCAGTAAGAGCCGACACCGGAGATCGCCAAGTAACAGTCATGATCAACTTCTTGGTAGTAGGCATTACTTCGGCATACAACGCCATACTAGGGAGGGTTGGTTTGAACCTACTAAAGGCTGTCGTCTTCACACCCCATCTCAAGATGAAATTCCCAACCAAGAAGGATGTTGGGGAATGTCGAGGCGATCAGGAGGCATCCCGGAGGTGCTACGCCACTACCTTGTGGGGAAGAGAAAAGGCGGGCGAGGCGCTCCTAATAGAAGATCTACGCGATGACGCCAGTTATCAACGGAGGAAACCGACTGAGGATCTGGTACAAGTCGAGGCCGAAGAGGGGGATAACGCTCGGCAATTTCGGATTGGGGCTACAATGCCAAGGCCACAATGAGAAAAACTCATCTCATTCCTCTGAAACAACTCTAACGTCTTCGCCTGGTCGGCTTCAAACATTCCTAGAATAAATCGAGAGGTAATAGAGCATCATCTGAATGTTAATCCGACGAAGAAGCTGGTGCAATAGAAGAAGAGGACCTTCACCCCCGAAAGGCAGCAGAAAATAGACGAAGAAGTAGAGAAGATGCTGAAGGCCCAGTTCATCCGCGAGATCCAATACCTGGAGTGGATATCCAATGTGGTGATGGTCCCGAAGGTAAATAGAAAGTGGAGGATCTGCATCGACTTCACCAACCTGAACAAGGCCTGCCCGAAGGATGCATACCCCCTGCCGAAAATAGACCTCCTCATTGATGCCACGGTAGGATATGAGTCGTTGAGCTTCATGGATGCATACTCGGGGTACAATCAGATCAAAATGTCAGAGGTTGATGTCCCGAAAACATCCTTCGTGACCGAGGGAGGACTGTACTGCTATTAAGTCATGCCCTTTGGGCTAAAAAACGTGGGGGCCACCTATCAAAGGTTAGTGAATAAAATCTTTAAGGGATGATTGGAAAAATCATGGAGGTGTACGTGGATGATATGCTCGTAAAAATCCTAAAGGTGGAACGACACATTCAAGACTTAGAAAAGGCGTTCCAGGTGCTGAGGCGGTACTACATGAAGCTGAACCCGGCAAAGTGTGCATTCGGAGTAACCTTGGGAAAGTTCCTAGGCTTTATTGTCTCGGAAAGGGGAATTGAAGCCAAACCGGTGAAAATACAAGCCATTCGGGATATGAGGTCACCCCAGAATGTGAAGCAAGTCTAGGAGCTAACAGGTCGAGTCGCTGCCCTAGGGCAATTCATGTCTCGGTCGGCTAACTGGTGCCTCCCCTTCTTCAAAGCCTTGAAGGGTCCAAAAAGTTCGAATGGACGGAGGAGTGCGAAAAGTCCTTTGAATAGCTGAAGGAGTACCTGGCCGCACCCCCACTGCTGACGAAGCCAAACACTGGGGATACCTTGTAGTTGTACCTTGTTGTATCAGCAGTGGCGGTAAGCGCAGTACTGACGAAGGAAGAAGGAAGGCAACAATGGCCAATATACTACGTCAGCCGAACCCAGCTAGATGCCGAAAAAAAGATACAGAAAGACGAAGAAAGTGGTGTATGCCTTGGTAACAGTGTCAAGAAAGATGAGGCCCTATTTTCAATCGCATACGATATACGTACTCACAGACCAGCCCCTGAAGAAGATACTGTAGCGGCCGGATATGTCCGGTCGCTTGGTAAACTGGGCCATAAAGTTGGGAGAATTCGACATCCAGTACAAACCGAGAACAGTAATTAAAGCACAGGCCCTCGTAAACTTCATCACCGAGACGACGCTCCCTGATGATCCCCAGGAGTTTGCCGAGGACCGAGGAGAAAAGGCTTGGACATTGTACGTGGATGGTGCTT
Organism: Macadamia integrifolia; assembly: GCF_013358625.1. Lineage (NCBI taxonomy): Eukaryota > Viridiplantae > Streptophyta > Magnoliopsida > Proteales > Proteaceae > Macadamia > Macadamia integrifolia. Next base: position 18,677,304 of record NC_056559.1, on the reverse strand, counting down.
CCAATAGCGCAGGAAGCGGCGCAGGAATCATATTGGTCAGCCTGAAGGGTTCAAGATAGAATACGCCCTACGATTCGACTTCGATGCCTCCAACAATGAAGCAGAATACGAAGCGTTAATAGCCAGAATTAATCTGGCTCGGGCTTTGATAGTACAGGAGCTGGTGGTGCATAGTGATTCACAGCTCGTGGTACGACAGGTGAATAAAGACTACGAAGCAAAGGAACAAAGGATGGTTGGGTACTTGAAAATTGTGCGAGAAAGAATAACAATCTTCAAGGATTTTGAGATAAGGCAGGTACCATGGGAAGAGAATGTTAGTGCAGACGCACTATCGCAATTGGCCACCTCCGACTTCACTGACCTCGGACGATCGGTGTATTTTGAAGTGCTACCACAGGCAAGTACCGAAAGACCCCAAGAGGTATTACCTGTAGATGAATACGGCCGCAGCTGGATGGATGCCATAATCGAATACTTGAAGGAAGGAACACTCCCTGAGAATAAGGATGAGGCAAGGAAGGTACGAATGAGGTCAACACGCTTCCTTCTGAAGGACGGGGCGCTTTACAAAATAGGGTTTACCGTGCCGTACCTCAAGTGCCTGAACCCCACCGATGGCTAGTACGAGCTCCGAGAAGTGCATGAAGGGATATACGGCCAACACCTGGGAGCCCGGGCCTTGGCACATAAAGTGCTAAGGCAGGGCCTGTACTGGCCGACAATAAGGAAGGACGCGGAATCATTAGTCAAGAAGTGCGTCAAGTGTCAGATGTTCGCCCCCGTTCCCAGGTAGCACTCTACCGAGCTCTCATCTCTATCGAGCCCAATACCATTCGCCATATGGGGAATCGACATCCTAGGCCCATTCCCCCTAATCACGAGACAAAGGAAGTTTGTCGTGGTGGTGGTAGACTACTTCACAAAATGGGCAAAAGCCAAAGCATTGGCGACGATAACCAAAAAGAACGTAAGGGACTTCTTCCAGAGGGCGGTAGTCTATCGATTTGGAATCCCTCAGGTTGTGGTAACGAACAATGGAACTCAGTTCACCAAACCGACCTTCGGTTTGTTCTGTGATGCCCTTGGCATTGACCACAGGAAACCTCTGTCAATTATCCATCGAACAACGGACTGACAGAGGTAACTAACCGTACCCTGCTTCAAGGAATAAAGAAGAGACTGAATGACGCCAAAGGGCTATGAGCAGACGAGTTGCACCATATCCTCTGGGCCTACCGCACAACTGAGAGATCGGCCACCAGAGAAACACCCTTCATTTTAACTTACGGCACTGAAGCTGTACTTCCAGTGGAGATAGGGGCCGTAATCCTTTGGATTCAGTACTACAATGAAGAGGACAACGATGGAGGGCTCCGAGCGAATTTAGACCTCTTGGCCGAAGTCAGGGACACCTCGCAAGAAAGGATGGCCGCTTACCAACAGAGGGTTGCGAGGCACTACAACACCAAAGTTCGAAAGAACGAGTTCAGAATGGGTGACCTCGTCCTCAGAAGGGCTGAAGTATCAGACCCAAGACATCAAGGGAAGCTAGCTCCAAATTGGGAAGATCCCTACAGAATCTCAAGGGTAATACGACCAGGGTCCTATCACCTGGAGACTACGGGGGGAGAAAGGGTACCCCGATCGTGGAACTCTAAGAACTTAAGAAAATTCTATCAGTAGTGAAGTAGCAAGCATACTTGTTTTTGTAATTTTTGCAATTTTTGCTCCTATGCACTTTCAAGTTTTAATTCCTCATCCTAAACTCCGGAGGATCTTATTCAGGAAAAACACGAAAGCTGGTTTATGGAAATTGAGAGGAACTCTCCTGTTTGGTGACCTTAACTCTGCTGAACGGATACAGCCGAAGGTCCTCACCTCGATCGGGGGCTCAGGCAAAGGCCGAGCTGAGCTGACCGAAGGTCCTCACCTCGGTTGGGGGCTCAGGCAAAGGTCGAGCCGAGCTGACCGAAGGTCCCCACCTCGGTTTGGGGCTCAGGCAAAGGCCGAGCCGAGCTGATCGAAGGTCCCCACCTAGGTACGGGGCTCAGGCCAATGGCCGAGGGGACTTGACCGAAGGTCCTCAATTTGGTAGGGAGTGACGATGGCCAAAGGATCTTCCCTCGGCTGGATTTTCATATCAATACCAGAGTTTAAAAGACCCTTCGGCTGGAGCTGAGAGGAACACAATGCTTGGTGAAAACCCCACTTGTTCAAAAGATCCCTTAAAAGTCCATAGCCCTCGGACTCGGGAAACCTCCCGGATAAGCCGAGGGAGCGGGACCGATCCATGCTAAGGTATAGACGTACAAATCCTTAAGCTGCCAACAATGGGTTTCGGCCTTCTTGCACCTACCTACGAGCTAAAGATCAACTTACCCGAAAGAACACGAAAAAGAGAAAGTCGAAGCATACGAAGAAAGGGAAATACATTCATTAAAAAGTCCCGAAGGACGAGATTACAAAAAAAGACCCGAAGGCCGAGATTACATAAAAAGACCCGAAGGCCTAGAGTACATGAAAAGGCTTGAAGGCCGAGATTACGTGAAGAAGCCCGAAGGCTCATAAAAAAAAAAAAAAAAGAGTGGAGCTCAAAGGCTGAGCTAAGACCCAGGGTGGCTTCAGGGGGCGTCCATCGGATTCAAGGCCTCATCTTCGACATGGTGGGTCTCCCGATCGGAGCCATCATGATCGGGCATCGGAGGCACCTTGCGTTGCGGCTGAACCTCACCTTCCTCACTACAACCTCCGCTGTCGGCATCGGCAACCTCGGTGGTCGATGGGGCCGCCTCAATACACTCCTCTTCGAAGATGAGCCCGCTATCCTCGAAAGAAACCCCTGGGTAACGCTCAAGGACCCAGTCTCGGACCTCGGTGGCACCCATTGTGAACCCAAGGGTGATGGCACGCTTGATATCTTCACGAAAGTCCTCGAAAGATTTATAATTCTCGGCCCCTCGGGCCTCGGCCTCCTGAACCCTTGCCTTCATCTGCGCCTTCAGCTCAGCAAGCTTCTGATCGCATTCCTGGCGCGTCAGGAGGAGGTCCGCTCCAGGTGCTCCACCTTCTCGAGGAGAACCGAATGCTCATTCTCCAGGACCAACTTCTCTCGTTCGATAGCCTCAAGGTCTCGGCCCATAGGTTCGGCTCGAATCACCAGTTGACCCATTTGGTTTTGGGCCTACATAAGACACCGATGGGTAGAATGTTATGATGATAAATAAACCAAGGTTAGAGGACCGAAGCTTACCCCGGCCATGAAGATGCAGGCAATAGTTATCATGGCCACCGTCCCTTTCCGTTGAGCTTCTACAGCATCTCAGGGAAGACTACCCTTCATTACCAACTCACGAGCAACACACCCGACTGACAAGGTGTTGTCTTCTTTGATCGACCACTGAGGGACAAATCCCACCTCGGCCCTCACGTTCCCTACCCTAAGGCTTCTGAAGTCCACAATGGGGGAGGACTCTCGGGCAGGCATGTTATGGCCCAGAGCAGCAAGGGCCTGGACCACCTCGGTGCTTGGTCCCTCGCCCCTGGATCTTTTCTTCAGGGGGTTGCCTCGGAGGAGGAGGGCCCCTTCTTCTTCTCTTTCCTCTTCGGCCTCTGTTGCTGCTGCGCATCCCGTGCCCTGGCCTCCCTTATTTGGGCTTGCCTCTCCGCTGCAGTAGCCCTAGCCTCAACCCTAGAGATTTGCACTGCATGAAGAAACGAAAGGGTTCAGTACAAAATACCGATGCCCGAGGGAAGTAAACTTGGGCTGGCCTAACTCACCCGGGCTAAGCCCAAATCTGAACAGGATGGCGTCAGACTTAAGGCTGTCGGACTCGACTGGAGGGTAGCTTTCTTACCATCTCGCCATCGCCATCGCCATCGACTCTGCGTATGCTCTGAGAAGGGCAGGGGTGGAATTCACCGACCTCAGGTCAGGGATATCCCAAACGGTGACGAAGGGCACCCCCTCGGACGACCTCGCGAAGAAGAATTTCTCCTTCCACCCGTGGATCGACGTCGGGTAACCACTCAGCAACCGAAGGTCCTTCCAGGGGCAGAAGTAGTACTAGCCTGAAATCCCCTTACAGGCCTGAAGGAAGAAGCAGTTGATGAAGAGAGGGAGGGAGAGAGGCCTCTGGTCCCTTGAGAAAAGGACAACGAAGTTGAGGATCTGTAGCCATCCGTTTGGCGTCAGCTGGGTCAAGCAAATCCCATAGTGCCGAAACACTCAGACGACAAAAGGATGGAGGGGAAGCCGAAGGCAGGCCTTAAACACCTCCTTGTACAAGCACAGCTCCTCAGAGTTCCGATAGTTGGCTCGGTTGGACGGTCTGGGCAATCGGAGCTCGAAAGCGTCTGAGATACCAAAGGAGGCCCTCAGTTCCTCCAGTTCCGGCTCATCCATGGTGGAAACAATGTGGAGAGCCTCCACCTCTAAGGGGTCTTGGGTTTGGGCTCAGGAATCGAGCATCCTCTCCCTAAATCCTGCACCGTTTGAGCCACCCTCGGACCCAGACAGCGAGGTCGTAGATGACGAGTCATGGGAAGAGGGTGAATCGGTGGCGTCCGAGGACATCCCTCGGACCTCCCCTGGACTCCGACGCCTATGGCTAGACCTTGTCCTCTCGGAGGATGATGGACTGTAGCCTGACGAACAAGACATTGAACTTACTTTCGAAGTGTTGCTAAACTAAAAGAAAGCCGAGACCGAGGGTAAACTCTCCGAAATGAACACCAAGACCGAAGGAAGGCTCTCCAAGGGAAAAATAAAAGTGCCCCACAAATGGACCCACACACTATATAATTGGAAGAAAAATGGTACGACTGCCAGAGCATTAATGGCACCACCACGTCACCGAGTACCAACCCTCGAGGTTTGTGCCCGAACGAACCTGACCGAAGGTCCACACCTTGGTCAGGGGCTCAGGCTAAGGCCGAGCAGACCTGACCGAAGGTCCTCACCTCGGTCGGGGGCTCAGGCAAGACCGAGCCGAACTGATCGAATTACCTCGATTGGGAGTTTAGGCCAAGGCCGAACGGACCTAACCGAAGGTCCTTACCACGGTTGGGAGTTCAGGCCAAGGCCGAACGGACCTGACCGAATGTCCTCACCTCGGTTGGGGGCTCGGGCAAAATTGAGCCGAACTAATCGAAGGTCCTTACCTCGGTTGGGAGCTCAGGCCAAGGTCTGAACTAATCGAAGGTCCTTACCTCGGTTGGGAGTTCAGGCCAAGGCTGAACGGACCTGATCGAAGGTCCTTACCTCGGTTGGGAGTTCAGGCCAAGGTCGAATGAACCTGACCGAAGGTCCTTACCTCGGTTGGGAGTTCAGACCAAGGCCGAACGGACCTGACCGAAGGTCCTCACCTCGGTCAGGAGCTCAGGCAAGGTCGAGTCGAACTGACCGAAGATCCTTACCTCGATTGGGAGTTCAGTCCAAGGCCGAACGGACCTGACCGAAGGTCCTCACCTCGGTTGGGGCCTCGGGCAAGGCCGAGCTGAACTGACCAAAGGTCCTTACCTCGGTTGGGAGTTCAGGCCAAGGCCGAACAGACCTGACCGAAGGTCCTTACCTCGGTTGGGAGTTCAAGCCAAAGCCGAACGGACCTGACCGAAGGTCCTTACCTTAGTTGGGAGTTCAGGCCAAAGCCGAACGGACCTAACCGAATGTCCTTACCTCGGTTGGGAGTTCAACAAAGGCTGATCGGACCTGATCGAAGGTCCCTACCTCGGTTGGGGGCTCAGGCCAAGGCCGAGTGGACTTGACCAAAGGTCCTCACCTCGGTCGGGGGCTCAGGCAAGGCCGAGCGACACTGACCGATGGTCCTTACCTCGGTTGGGAGTTCAGGCTAGGGTCGAGCGGACCTAATCAAAGGTCCCCACCTCGGTCGGGGTCTCAGGCAAGGCCAAGCCAAACTGACCGAAGGTCTTCACGACGGCTGACCAAAGGTCTCGATCGCAAGCAGAACTAAAGCCGAAGGAATAAGACCGAAGGGAAGCAAAAAAAAAAAAAAAAAAAAAGAGATAGAAAAGAGAAAAGATGACAAAAAATTTGATTACTCCCACAGGAAGAGTCTCCTGGCGGGAGTAAGGGGGCACCTGATACGACCAAATCAATTGCCCAGTAGGGTAAGAATACACGTCGCCCACCTGGACCCGAGGAGGACTCCTCCAAGGAAAGGGGAAACCCTAAACCCTAAGAGCTATATAAGAGGGCCCAAGAGGAAGGTAAAAGGTAAGCATCAATACCCACACCATTACTCCTGTAAAAAAACTGTGCGGCCAATCTCTAACTTGAGCGTCGGAGGACTAACCCCAGACAAAGCTCCGGGCCTCTACCATCTGTGCTTGTGTAGGATCAGCTCATACGGATTTTCGGTAGCAACAGGAATGGAGACAACAAAGAGGGTCTGTGATATCTTCGGAACAAAAACCTTATGGCCAGGGCCAGCAAGAGATGGATCCCATATTTCTTTGGATAGTTTCAGTGAGGAGATGATTTTAGATAAAGGTTCAAAACTATGGCTTTTCTCTATTTCCCACAGATGGCGCCAATTTGATGTGGCAAATTCTGACCACCAGGAGGATGCGGCAATTCTGGGCTTTCTTGAGAACCTGCAAGAAGGAAGTGAGTAGAGCATCGGGCCAATCCGGTGCGAAAACCCTCCGATGATTAAGTCAGACAGCAGCAACAAATAGAATCTTAGCTTTTTTCCTCCTTTTCTATTTTACCTTTTATTTATAGGTGCTCAAAGGTGGATTCTCGTTGGGCCTCCCTTCCATATGGGCAGAGTCGTTCGGAGCAAGGGCTTCCAGATCCTTGTGGATATCCTATTTTCCAAGAATATTCGGTGGATTATTCCTTCCTGACATGGAGGATCATGGGTCCATGTGCAAGGGTTGTTCCGAGTTTCAAGGGCAGTAGAACTCCTATCCACAGAGGTAAGGGCCATGTTCCTTAAATGTAGGAACCAACTGCCGACGTGCATATGCACCACACCTGCACCTCCAGGTCAGGTACTCGTATACCTGAGGCTCGGCCAAGGATGCGCCAAGGGGTTAGCTCAGCCAAAGATGACCAAAGGGGTCAGCTTGACCAAGGATGAGCCAAGGGGTCGACTCAGCCAAAGATGAGCCGAGGGAGTGGCATTTTTACCCTTATCACTTCCCAATTCAGATAAGGGTGGTCTTGGTTATATATGTTAGTGATTCCTTCGGATAATCATGCCTTGTAATTTCTAAACCGACCTCTTTCTCATTACCTCTCATGGGTGAAGCACTAGCGATTCGCTCTGGAATGGTAGAAGCAATATCTGAACATTTAATTTCTACAAATTAATTGTTGAGTCCAACAAGAAGGACACGATTGCCTAACTGCAAGATAGATCTAATTCTAAGGTTTCTCGGTTCACCATTAGATCGATTAATTGATTGGATATTTGGCTTTTAGATTCTTATTTTCATGTAAATTTCACGGACATTAATAGCTTAGCTGACTCTCTATCTTCGGTATGTACAACAATTTTACCCATTTTCGATCTATGAATATAGGAATAATGTTATCCTCCATCCTTGAGTTCTTCACGCCATTTTGAATTAATTATTTTCAACCAAATCTTTTTTTTATTTTTTTTATTATTATCATTATATATAGCCACATTCTTCTATATCTTTTAGTCTCATTCTTTCTATCTAGAGTTTATAACCTTGACATTCTTTCCTTGCTGAAGCCTCCAAATCCATTAAATGGCTGGTTGCGTGAAATGCTATAATTCTTGAATTATATAATGGAGGTCAACAGTTTCCTTGTTTATGTTTGGGACCGGGCTCCAGCCGCTCCACTTTGTAAGTTAATGGTGATTCTCAATGCATGTACTGACCATTGAGCTGTCCACTGCAAATCACGTCTGACCCATAGGTGGAAGTTTTGCCCTCATTCCTATCCCCATGCTTGTGCAAATTGTGGGACCAGGAGGTAATCCAGAGCGCAACATGGATTCCACGTTTCCAAGCAATTAGCCAGAAAATAAATAAATAAATAAATAATCCCAATCCCCTATTGCTTTCCGGTGCTTAAAATGCCACCACCTACACCCACTAAGGGTGGCCGGTGGCGCACTAGCGTGGCTAGCTCATGTGTTGAAATCATCACCTCTCAACCCCTCTCCTCATCAAACACAGACGCAGCTATATAATGATAACCTCCACTCCTCTCCTCTCCTCATCTTAACCATTACTAGTAATTTTATTCCTCATTCAAAGCAGCAACTATAGTTTACGGCTTTGAGATCTTAAGATAATGGCTTTCCTCAAGTCCCTAGCTCTTCTTGCTTTGCTTGTTTCTGCCTTTGCACTTATAGCTGAAAGCCGAGTTGCAAGGAAGGACTTAGCTTTGGACTCAGGCGGAGGCGTAGGACTTGGAACTGGCATAGGGCTGGGAGGTGGTACAGGGACTGGTTCTGGGTTGGGCGGAGTTTCAGTTTCTGGGTCTGGCTCTGGGTCTGGTTCTGGCCTTGGGCTTGGTTCCTACTCTGGTTCAAGGTCTATCTCGACATCTGGCAGTGATCAAGGAGTTGGAGTGGGTTCTGGTTCAGGGTATGGACATGGTAGTGAGAATGGAAACTGAGGCTATGTACTGTTAACAGTTTGAGCTTGTTTGTCACCATTGTTTAATTTACATAAATAAGATGGTGAATTCTAAAATATTTATATGCTTTTAGAAATCTTCCTGTGTGCAATTGGACTACTTGGAGAGTGTTGCTTCTCAAATCTTTTAGCTGTAGTTTTATTGTTGTTAAACTTTTTTCAAGCTTCATGACTCATCTTTAGCCACCTATTATAACTTCGATGTCCTTAATGCTAATAATAAACCAAGCTCCCACATGGTATAGAGGAAAAATAAAATTTTGAGCCTCTAGCCAAATGATCTCATACTCGTTTATCATAAGTAGGCGTTTGTTTTCTCAGACAAGCCATAAATCTTTTCAGCCTTTCTTTTACAGAGAACAAGAACAGAATGAAAAGGAAATAAGTCACATCAGAGAGAGTCTGATTGGATTGATAATCTCAGCATTCTATGTGTATTCTTGAATAATCTCATTTTTTTTTAATTATTCGGCCATTTCTTTTTATCATTTTCAAGGCTTCTTAGACTTGTACCAACAGTACTCAGGCCAAAAAATTAGTATGAAAAAAAGTAAAATCTTTCCGGGAAGGATTCCTCTTACAAGAAAACAGAGAATTAAAGATGCTCATGATTTTTCAAAGTGTAGCTTTCCTACAAGATACCTTGATGTGGATTGATGTATAGTTACCCCCTCCCCTCCCCTCCCCTCCCCTCCCCTCCCATCCCAACCATTAATTGGGGGTGCGGGAGGGGTTGGTTTTCTTTGTGTTGGTATTGTTGGTTTAGTAGCTAGTTGTTATTTATTCTTTTTATTCTTTAATGCAAATGACCTATTAGTGAAAACAAGATACCTTGAGAAGGTCGTGTGGAAAAGGATCTCCCACTTCTCCTTATGATAAAAATTTAAGGCGAAACTAGTGGGGTGGAAGGAAAAGCATCTTTATATGATGAAGAGGGTGAAGTTGGTAAAGTTTGTGGTCTCAGAGATTCGTCTCCACAATTTCTCAATTTACTTGTGGCCTACATCCTTGATCACTCTAATGGGGAGGGAACGAAGAATTTTATTTCTAATGGGTGTATAAACTTGGCAAAGGTGGTCGGTCTCTCTCCCAAAAGGCAAAAGTGATTTAGATATTCGTAGTAACTCAGGGATGTTAATCTTGCATGGCTTACTAAGATGTGTTGGATTATTAAGACGGAAGACTTGATTTATGCATCTTTTACTAGAGGTCGGTTTTTTTTTTTTTTTTTTACCAGCAATGGAGATTTCAGGTTAGGATATTTCTCTTCTTGTATTTGGGCTGGAATAAAAAAGGTCTGATCCTTTGTTTATTCAATCAACGTTGGATTGCGGGCAACGATGACAAGATCAAATTCTAGAAAGATATCTGATTGGGAACTACTTCAATTGGTGAGCTGATTTCAATAGATAGATTGCTCTTCAATAACACTCTCGGCCAAAGTGAAGGATTTTATCATGGCTGGTAGGTGGAATTTTCTGGACTTACATTCTAATGTTATGGAAGGTATCTATGAAAGGGTTGTATGACAGTGCCTTTGGTTTCAAGGTGTAGTTTTTTCCTAAATGAGACAGCGACTATTAACCATATGTTCCTGGATTGCGTGTTTGCTTGCTCTCTGTGGAATTCTTTTCTACATATCTATGATTTGGGGTGGTTTAACTTTCAATTTATTGAGGAGCTCTTCTTGTAAAAACGCAACCCTAAAACGATGCAGAAATAATAGAAAAACAAGAACAAGCAATGCACACATCTTTTTACGAGGTTCTACAAGATTGCCTATGTCCCCGGTGAGATGAGATCATGCTTCACTATCAATGGAGAATAGGATTATAGCGCTCGTCCCTCACACCTCTCAATATTGCTTGCATTATAGAGAAAGAAACCCTCGCTATAAATATATAACTATAGTTAGCAAATTCGGATTCGGGAATTATTCGGGCGGAGAATTATTCGGAATAATTCGATTGATTAATTTAAGGATTCGGTCAAAAAAGCGGACAAAATAAAAATCGGAGTCGGATTCAGATTCTAGAATTATTCGATTAAAAAAATAAAAGTTGAGCAAAAAATTCGGATATTATTTTTATATTTTATTGTATATTTTTTATTTATCAAATTATTAACTTGATTTGTATACTTAGAAAGAGCAAATTACTTTATACAATAAAGTAAAAAACTATAAAAAAATTATCATTGAGCGATGGAAGCAATGGTTATTGTAATCCAATTTCTACTCATGAAATAGATTATGCCCCAAAAGAGTGAAAGCAAGATTACAACTACAATAAAACAAATAAATAAATTGACCACAAAAAATTTTCACTATCATTTTGCTTGGGTTCACAAGACCAATATTGCACTAAGACGCACTAATTTTCCAAAATTAAAGCAACAATATAAGAGAAGGTTGATTGATACGGCGATATGAATCTATCCTGGTCCCCCGGAACCTCAAATTATCCATCAAGGCTTGATATCTCCCTTATCTTAGGATGAACTAATGAAGTTATGAGAAGAAATGAAACAAAGAGTAGATTCGTACGATTGTTACAGAAGAATTAGGTGAAGAAAAAAGATGGGAAGAAGGAGGCGGAAATTTGTGGGAGAAGAAGATGAAAAAAAAAAAAAAAAAACTATTTCGGTGGTGGGTACCGTGGGTTTCATATATGACGTTTTGTTTTGTTTTTTTTTGTTTTTTGTTTTTAAATATTGTTTAAGTGTACCGAATAATTCGGTTTAATTCGGTTCGGCCCGAATTATTCTCGTTTTAAATTCAAATTAGTAAAAAGCGCGTTTTTTACCGAATTTTATATTTAATTCGGAAAATTTTGGTTCGGCCGAATAATTCGCGAATTATTTGGCCAAATTGATAACTAGGTATATAACTAAAAACCTTAATCTAGAAAGTACACAATTGCCCTCAAATAAAAAAATTCGAGCGGGGGGCTGCACCCCCTACACCCAATGCTATGCAGGGGGCCTCCTGCCCCCCTTACAACCCCCACAGCCAGCTAACTGGCTAGAGGGACCGCCGTCCTGCCTGTCGAGGTGCTGCACCAGTACTCTCTGGGTTAAACTATGACGAAATATAAGACATCGTACACCAACACTTCTCTTCGTGGAAATGGAAGACATTGAATGGCCCTTTAATGGATGTGTGGCTTTCCGCCATTCTTTTTAAGTTGTTTTAGATATGGATGGAAAGGAATATGAGGAGGTTTGATGATGTTTATAAGATCATAATTGATAGAGTGATGATGTTGATTTAACAGTAGTTACAAGACACATTAATAATTCAGCCTTGCCACATTAAATCTGTGAAGGACCTTACTCTCTCAAAGATATTGCGCATCCACACTATGCCACAATGACGAAAAAATATTTTTGAAGTTCACTTGCTTAAGCCCTCACATGACTCGGTAAAGATGAACATTGATGGTAACGCATGTAAAACAAAAAACAATCAGATGGTCACGTTAGGTAAAGATTCATCCTCTAAATTCAAGGATTGCAATGGAGATCCTTGGAGACACACACTCGATTGAGAGAGACAGAAGAGAATAGGGAGAGAAGGAGCTCTTGAGATTAGATCCAAAACCCGATTTTGTTGTGGTAAAACCTCTTATTTAAAGAGATTTGGCCAGCTAGGGTTCCTAATCATAGTGTGTCTATGATTACCACAAGTGGGTAACCCATGAACGAACTGGGTCAAGACCTAATTTGACCCAGTTCAATTAATAACATGGTTGGCAATCCAGGGCAAGCTAGGATTTGAGTGAGCTTGTTAGCTCAATCGGGTGTCTAGGATTCCACATCGAGATATATATTAGAAGACTTAACTTGGGATGCTCAAGGAAGATTGAGGTTCTGAGTGAGCTTATTAGCTGAATTTTAATTGCAAGCCAATCATATTAAATTCTTTCTATTATGTATATAATTGTTTAATTCAGTTTTTTTTACTTTGTGCTTATGCATTTAGTCCCATCCCAACAATATGTTCACTAACAAACATGAATTTGAGACAATAAACGTGTCAAAGCACACTTGGGTCACTTGATCAACTCCTCTCAAGTGCATCAGTGCTTAGTTTGCTTCAATTTTCATATTTTCCAAGAAATATGGTCAGTAGCATCTATTGACACCCTCCGTGAGTTTGTGTTTTGTCCCTATGTGGATCTACTATGTAATTTCTAATAGACCTTTGAATTTTGAAAAAAAAAAAAAAAAATCTCATAAGAATTTCTTTGACGTTAAGTCTATCCTGATCGACCCTTCTTCTCTATGATCACATAGGCAACCATCCACTATGCATGTTTCTTTAAGCAAAGAAAAATTTACCTGATTTTAATTTGAGGTGGTAGATCACCCAAGTGTCCTTATTTAGATGTTGAGAATAGTCATTAATCCATCAACAAAGGTATGAAACATGATTTTCTATTAATATACACAACTTGGCTCTCTTACCATTTAACAAATTCATTTTCTCAAGAACATGAAAATTAGCAAAAGACACCAATTGATCAAGGTCTCGCTGCGTATCACAGGGAAGGGCTGACCACAGAAAAAAAAAAAAAAAAAAAAGGGCATACCAATCACCTTTTGATATTACAAGTGATCAATGAAGTATAAAATCCTTTATCCAATCGATCTTTAACAACTAACCAGTGGTGACAATCTAATTGAATGGCCATAATATAAAATGGGGGCATTTTAGGGGTTCAAATTGTGGCACCTCATCTCCCGTGTGTCTTTTTTGTTTTGGTGGATGTCTCCCATGTGACCTTAGCTTGAGGTTCTACGAGTCCAAGCTCAGAGCTTAATGGGGCTCTCCACTAAGCATTGACTTTGTGCTCCACTGCCATAAGCATTGAAATCTCTGGAAGGAGAAAAACGTACTTATCGACATATCAATTGACTAGAGTTGGCGCACTAAATCAGTCGGGGACAGAGACTGCAAGTAGGTCTCCCTTCGTCACCTCTCAAGTCTCATCACAAGAACCAGTTTCTGTTCAATTTCTCACTGTCACATTGGATTTTAAGCTCTGTTTTTGTCCTTAGAGCTGCACTTAGCCCTTATTGTGCTTTTTGTGTGTGTTTGGTATCTTTTTTGGATTTTAATTTTATGAGAAAATTATATTACCATCCCTGAACTTTGGTCCTTATTCAATACCACCCCCTGGACTTTTCGAAACATCAAAGACACCCTTTGAAAATTCAAACAATTTCAAATCAGTCCCTACCGTTAGCCGACCGTGTTAAGTGATAGAACCTATGTTAACTTTTTTATAAAATGCCCAAAACACCCCCGGTTATTGTGAGAAGACAATATCACCTTCCATTTTCCTTCTTCTTCTAAACTCACACAGTTCTCCCGCCTCCGGCGTAGGTTCGTGGGCACCCCCTCCCCTCCAACGAAGCTCTGCCTCTCTGGTTGTTATAGGGAAGAAGCTCTGCCTCTGTGACATAAAAATCGTCAACTAGGAAAATCACTGGACTGCCCCTTCATCATCACTCGTTTTTTCTACTCTCCTGCCCTAGAGTAGAATAAAAAGCTCAAATTGAATCATAGAAAGGGAAGAAAAAATCCATTGTTTATCATATGGCAAAACAAGGCGAAGCCTATGTCTTGGTTTGTGCTCCAAGTAATGTGGTTGTTGACCAACTAGCTCAAGAAGAAGCGTGGGCTAAGGTTTCTGCCCTTAAGCTTGAAATGGCTGCTACATTTCATGACTTCTCCATTGAGAAACAGAGGTTTCAAGGTGCAAAGGGAAGGATTATTCTCTGGGAAACACAACTACGAGCATTTTATTCTACAATAGAGGAGATTTCTACTCTCTTTGGAAAGCTGCAGGAACAACTAAAGGCAATGAAGAGGACTTTGGAAGATGAAGAGAATTCTCCCCCTCCCCTGCTCTTTCATCTTCTTTCTTCTGCTTCTTCTTTCTTCATCTTCTTCCCCATTAGCTTCATCTTTCTTCCTACCAAACCCTAACCCCAATACCTAAATGTTCTCTTACATATGGTCTCTTGATTACCCTAATTTGGACTCACAAGAACCTTGATTCAATTGCGAGCAAAGATCCATGGCCGCGCAGACGGTTGTAAACAATCTCTATGAGACGGCTTCACAGCCTGATACGGGCTGCGATGCTTACACCTTTCTTGAGTTTAATATGCAGGGCGATGAGTATGATTATCCGGAATTCAGAGAGCTATCGCAGCCGATCAGGTCTACGGTATATCCTTTTGCGTCTGATTCTGTATCTGACCGTTCTAACCGTGGTGCCGATCTCCAGACCGAGAGTGGTGGTCCTATCTCTGCTACTCCTGGTAGTACTTCCAAGGGTAGGGGTGGTGGTGGTAGTAGCAACGGCGGAAGTAGTAACCAGGCTGCCGTGGATGCCCTAGCGGCGGGAATGAGTGTTCTGAACTTTGAGGAGACAGGTGAGGACGAGAATTATGAATATGGCAAGGCAGATTTTACGGAGCATGCTTGTAAGTACAGTGGGGTTCAGAATATGGCTTGTGTTGTGTGTTGCAATGTGCCTTCTTGTCATAATTGGTTCTGCAACTCGTGGGGAAACACTTCGGGGTCTCATATCGTCAATCAATGTCAAGGGCAAATTAGTAATGTCACATTAAGTGAGGGGGTATTATGGTCATTTAAAAAAAAAACTAACAGTTCTATCATCACTTGACAGAGAAGGCTAACGGCAGGGACTGATTTGGAATTGTTTGAATTTTCAAGGGGTGTCTTTGGTGTTTCGAAAAGTCTAGGGGGTGGCATTGAATAAGGACCAAAGTTCAGGGGGTGGCAATGCAATTTTCTCTAATTTTATTTAAAAAAAAAATCAGAATGAGTTCAAGACTTGTTTTTTGTATTCTGACTGAGAACTATTTCTCTCCATTATGCGCCGAGCCTTAATGAACACGTGTTCTAACAGTTCAAATGCTAAGTTATATTTGTAATTTTGGATTATTTTTATAACAACCTCTGTAATACCCCGCTTCTTAAACCCGGTCTGATTTCGTGGTTGAACCGGTTTAACCATGCAGGAACCGAGCCAGAGGAAATTAGAGCAGGTTCCTTATGGGCTATGATGGCACGGGTGACCTTAAACACCGGCTGGCCCGACAAGTCCGAGCTAGTACCAGAAGAGACGGGAGTGCCCAAACCGTGTACGTGCACCTACCATAAGGCTATGTACGGATAAAACAGGTATTATATCCGTATTTTAAGGTATATATGTATGCTACATCGTATGCTTGGGGTGGGGTTCGCGCCGAGGTCCGAACCCGGTCAAAATCTCAAGTTTTGGCTCTCAGGTGGGTAGGACAGGTGGGTGCACCCACCTGAGTGACCCATCCAAGTGCACTATTCACTTAATTAGGAATGGTATATAAGGCTTTATGATTTTCTTTTCTTTCCATTTATTACCCTCGTACGTTGGTGAGAAAAGTAAAGAGGAGAGAGAAAAGAAAGGGAAGAAGAAAGGAAGAGAAGGAAGAGGAAGAAAAGGGGGATTTCAGCGGCGCCGAAGCTCGGTCTTCCCATTCCGGTGCCGGGAGAGTGATCTTCAACTCTAGATCTACAGTTGGAGGTAAGAAAAGTTGGGTTTTGTGAACATTCACCATACCCAAGCTTTAAACCCTTGATTCGAGTATGGTTTCTTAAGATCTTGTAAAACCCCTTTGAAATGATGAATCTAAGGTTTAATAGATGATTTATGTGTTGATCTTGAAGGATTTGAAGAGATATTGACAAGGTGGAAGGAACATTGTGGGTTTGAAGTGGTTGGAGGGTTTGAAGTTGTTCTTGAGCAAAGAAGGTAAGATGGTTTTCCCTCACTTGAATCTAACCTAGATCTAGGTTAGAACCATCCTATAGGACCTTGAAGGTGTGAAGAATGGGTGGGGAAAAGCCCCATTTGATTCCCCAAAGAATGGAGAAAATGGGGAAGAAACAGTGTCTTTTCCGCTAAGACCGGTGGGTACAACCGGTGGGCTCCTACCCGCCTGTGGGTACCCACCTGAGAAGGCAAGGGGGCCTTCGGGCCCAACCGGCGGGTACCACCGGCGGGTACAACCGGCGGGCCCCTACCCGTCGGTCCTAGCAAGGGGGTCCCTGGCCCAACCGGCGGGTACCACCGGCGGGTACTACCGGCGGGCCCCTACCCGCCGGTCCTAACCGGTGGGTAAGACCGGTGGGTAGACAGCCCACCTGTCTGACCCACCCGTGTGGCCCCGAAGGTGATCCTTATGTCCGATCGAACCCAAATCGGACGTGTGACCTTCTTTTGACGTTCTAAACATGATTTTGACATCGGACTTCATTAATTTTGATTCTAAAATGGTGAATTACTAACCACGCTCAACTATGTTAGGTTCACCAAATCCTACCCGATTCGCTCCGGATCTCACCCGTACCGAACGGGAATCCTTGTACGCTGCAAGTAAGTGGGGAGAGGACGTTTGGCGTTGTTTCAAGGCATTTGTTTGGCATTCATTTAATTATATCTAATCTAGTCATGTCATCATGAATATGCTATATAGATTAGTCATTCCATACATTGATGTGCATATGTGTTATGTTTACTTTTCAAATGCCAATTGAATGAGATGTTTATATGTTGAATGTGGACATCATGGTGCATAATGCATTGATAGACTAGATGCCGTAGTCGGCTTGGAAACGAATGCATTGGTGGCCCGTGGAATGGGACACGGAGGCACTATGCAGTCGTACTATTGTCATATAGGAGCATGCGGTATTAGGATTCTCACCATCCCGTGCTACGACCCTTCCCAACAGGGGTTAAGGTGTTGGGTTGCCATTTGGGGGGAAGCAGGGGTCACGGTTGTCGGACACTGTGGCGGTTAGGCATTACGCCCGAC
>NC_056559.1:18657504-18659740 GCF_013358625.1 Macadamia integrifolia | reverse complement strand
AAATCACATCCACCTAAACAACATTACTAAGTCCTTGATTTTAGTGCTACTACAACCACAGTGTGCGTATACTCTGGGTACGAGCCGCGAACTCCCTCCCGCGATACGCCCATAGGGCTGTCGGAGAAGGCCCACGGTGAGTACTCGGAAAAGTAAAGATAATGCCGTCCACCGGCTCTCAACAGAAATGTAAATGACTGAAAATAAAGGTGCTGACTCCAGTAATTTAAAAGCAGTACGATTGGCCCTCTTGAATGTACCACCGGGGTTGCCGACTGTCCTACATGACTCGCCGGGCGTAATGCCTAACCGCCACAGTGTCCGACAACCGCGACCCCTGCTTCCCCCAAATGGCAACCCAACACCTTAACCCCTGTTGGGAAGGGTCGTAGCACGGGATGGTGAGAATCCTAATACCGCATGCTCCTATATGACAATAGTACGACTGCATAGTGCCTCCGTGTCCCATTCCACGGGCCACCAATGCGTTCGTTTCCAAGCCGACTACGGCATCTAGTCTATCAATGCATTATGCACCATGATGTCCACATTCAACATATAAACATCTCATTCAATTGGCATTTGAAAAGTAAACATAGCATATATGCACATCAATGTGTGGAATGACTAATCTATATAGCATATTCATGATGACATGACTAGATTAGATATAGTTAAATGAATGCCAAACAAATGCCTTGAAACAAGGCCAAACGTCATCTCTCCACTTACTTGTAGCGTACAAGGATTCCCGTTCGATACGGGTGAGATCCGGTGCGAATCGGGTAGGATTTGGTGAACCTAACATAATTGAGCGGGGTTAGTACTTTACCATTTTAGGATCAAAATTAATGAAATTTGACGTCAAAATCATGTTTAGAACGTCAAAAGAAGGTCACACGTCCGATTTGGGTTCGATCGGACATAAGGATCACCTTCGGGGCCACACGGGTGGGTCAGACAGGTGGGCTGTCTACCCACCGGTTTGGGACCGGCGGGTAGGAGCCCGCCGGTAGTACCCGCCGGTTGGGCCAGGGACCCATTACTAGGACCGACGGGTAGGTACCTACCTGCCGGTTATACCCGCCGGTTGTACCCGCCGGTTGGGCCCGAAGGCCCCCTTGCCTTCTCAGGTGGGTACCCACAGGCGGGTAGGAGCCCACCGGTTGTACCCACCGGTCTTGGCGGAAAAGACACTGTTTCTTCCCCATTTTCCCCATTCTTTGGGGAATCAAATGGGGTTTTTCCCCACCCATTCTTCACACCCTCAAGGTCCTATAGGATGGTTCTAACCTAGATCTAGGTTAGATTCAAGTGAGGGAAACCATCTTACCTTCTTTGCTCAAGAATGACTTCAAACCCTTCAAATCACTTCAAACTCACAATGCTTCTTCTACCTTGTCAATATCTCTTCAAATCCTTCAAGATCAACACATAAATCATCTATTAAACCTTAGATTCATCATTTCAAAGGGATTTTACAAGATCTCAAGAAACCATACTCGTATCAAGGGTTTAAAGCTTGGGTATGGTGAATGTTCACAAAACCCAACTTTTCTTACCTCCAACTGTAGATCTAGAGTTGAAGATCACTCTCCCGGCACCGGAATGGGAAGACCGAGCTTCGGCGCCGCTGAAATCCCTCTTTTATTCCTCTTCCTTCTCTTCCTTCTTCTTCCCTTCTTCTTCCCTTTCTTTTCTCTCTCCTCTTTACTTTTCTCACCAACGTACGGGTGACATAAATGGAAAGGAAAAGAAAATCATAAAGCCTTATATACCATTCCTAATTAAGTGAATAGTGCTCTTGGATGGGTCACTCAGGTGGGTGCACCCACCTGTCCTACCCACCTGAGAGCCAAAACTTGGGATTTTGACCGGGTTCGGACATCGGCGCGAACCCCACCCCAGGCATACGATGTAGCATACATATATACCTTAAAATACGGATATAATACCTATTTTATCCGTACATAGCCTTATGGTAGGTGCACGTACACGGTTTGGGCACTCCCGTCTCTTCTGGCACTGGCTCGGACTTGTCGGGCCAGCCGGTGTTTAAGGTCACCCGTGCCATCATAGCCCATAAGGAACCCGCTCTAATTTCCTCTGGCTCGGTTCCTGCATGGTTAAACCGGTTCAACCGCTAAATCAGACCGGGTTTAAGAAGCGGGGTATTACACTAGATGCCGTAGTCGGCTTGAAAACGAATGCATTGGTGGCCCGTGGAATGGGACAC
>NC_056559.1:18605271-18657404 GCF_013358625.1 Macadamia integrifolia | reverse complement strand
CATCTTCAGCAATACTGGCTTCTGCAGAATCATCTCTTTTCTGTTGATTTTGAGCACCACCACTTGCCTTCTGCTTATTTAAAAGCTTATAGCATTCAGATTTAATATGCCCCTTTTTCTTACAGTAATTGCAGGTTAAATTCTTGTGCTTAGATTTTGATCTAGCCTTCTTTTTGTCACCATATGAACCCCTTTCATTCGTTCTCCCTCTAGCTACCAAACCAACATCATCAGATTTATTGGTAGTTGTCAACTCATCATCAATCTTCTGCTTGCTTTGCAGATTCGTTTTGACATCCTCAATAAAGATTGTCTCTCTACCATAAATCATGGTATCCCTAAAGTGCTTATAAGATGGAGGCAGAGAACATAACAATAATAGGGCCAAATCTTCATCGTCTATTTTAACATCTATCCTTTTCAAATCAGTAACAATAGAATTGAACTCAGATATATGGGATTTAATAGAAGTACCTTCGCCCATATGAAGGGTATACAGTTGTTGCTTCAATCTCAACCTATTGGTGAGGGATTTGGTGAGGTAGAGGTTCTCTAACTTCACCCATAACTCTGCAGCTGTTTTCTCTGAGAGAACTTCCTGTAGAACATCATTCGAAAGACACAACTGAATAGCTGAAAGGGCTTTATCATCCAAATCGCTCCAATCATCATCGGACATAGTTGCAGGTTTCTTCGCCTTCCCAAATAGGGTTTTCTTCAAACCCTGCTGCGTGAGAACAACCATCATTCGAACCTGCCATAAACTGAAACTGATGTTGCCGTCAAACCTATCAATATCGTATTTCGTTGAAGCCATGGATCGAAGTAACCAATAGCTCTGATACCAGTTTGTTAGATCAAACACCAAGAAACACGAATAAAGAGAGACAATAGATCCGTACGACACAGAGATTTAACGAGGTTCACACACCAGGGTGGTGTGCTACGTCCTCGGGCGAAGAAGAAGATGATTCACTATGTAGAAGAAGGATTACAATCTAGCAGCGGCGAGGAAGAACTCGCCCTGAAACCCTAGCTTCGTGAAAACCCTAGAATACAATGACTCTCAACAAGCAACGGTACATTATATATATATACTCCAAATAGCGGTTCGACCCATCGGGTCACGGTCGATCCGGTCTCAGAAAAATTCCCATTCGGGTCGCCACCAAAATATGTCGGATCGGGTCAATCTTCAAAACGGGTCAAGAATTCGAGACAAACTTAACAGGATTCATCACTGCATAGCCTCCCCATGCTTCTCTGTGTTGGCAAATGGAAGTCCTACAGGTTACTTCTCCTCCTCAGTGGGAATCAAACAAGGATGCCCACTCTCCTTACATTTTCTGGTTAGCCATGGAAGTCCTCTCTAGAAGTTTGCAAGAGGCCACGGATCAGAGCCTCATCTCAGCCATTCCCAAATGCAAAGCAATAAAGCTTACCCACTTAGCTTTTGCTGATGACGTGATGATATTCTCCAAAGCTGAGCCCTCCTCTCTTCAGAGTATCATGAATTGCTTAATTCATTTTGCAACCATGTCGGGCCTTTGCATCAACCCGGCCAAATCTCTCATATTCTTAGCCGGGATCTCAGACTCAGACAAGGCTTCCCTGCTTCACCAAATTGGTTTCACTTTGGGCCACCTTCCGGTGAAGTACTTGGGGCTCCCGCTCATTCCGGCCACATTATCCACCCATCATTGCACCCCTATGCTTGATCTCATAAGGAAGATGCTCCAACTCTGGAAAGGGAAACTTCCATCCTTTGCTGGCCGCCTTGAGCTCACAAGATCTGTGCTCCAAGCCTCCTACATCTACTAGTCCTGTATATATGGCCTTCCAGAATCCATCATTGCCAAACTTAAGTCCATGTTTGCAGCTTTTTTATGGAAAGGAAGTGAGTGCTCCAAATTCCTTCGGCCCATCAATTGGGTTAGAGTTTGTCTCCCAAAATCTGAAGGAGGTCTGGGATTAAGAAGAATCAAGGATGTCAATTTTACAAGTATTATCAAGCTTGCTTGGAGAGTTATCTCTAAACAGAAAAGTATATCGGTTGATTGGGTGTACTCAAACCTCCTCAGAAAGGACTCTTTTTGGATAGTGAAAATCCCTGGGGATACTTCTTGGGTTTGGAGGAAGATCTTGGATACCTGCCTCTCTATCTCCTCAGCTATCTCCATCAAAATTGGAGATGAAGCTTCCACTCTCCTCTGGCTTGATCCCTGGCACCCCAATGGAATCTTATATCACTCCATTTCTGCTAGAAACATCTACAGTTCCAGTTTAACCAAGTATGGTCATGTGGCAGATATTACCTCTTCAGGGAGATGGTCTCCCCCAAGTCATTTTAGAGCCCAGCTTGTGGACATTTGGAACTCCCTTCCTCCCATCCAAGCATCTTAGAGACAAAGAAAGGACTCTACCATTTGGCTGTCAGCTACTTCAAAGATCTTCTCTGCCAGATCTGCTTGGGAATTCGTCGAGACCCACAGACCTGTCACCCCCTGGCACAAACTCATATGGTTCCTGCACCACATCCCCCGCTAGAGCTTCACGGTCTGAAGAATTTTCAATAATGCCTTGCCCACGAAATCATTCCTCATCCACAGAGGTATCCCTGTAGACCCTATGTGTATCCTTTGTGGAAATGAGCCGGATGATATTGATCACCTCTTCTTCATTTGTCTTATCTCTAACTCTATCTGGAAATGTGTTCTCTCCAACTGCTGGCCAGCTAACAGAAGAATTCTTCCTCTCCAAAGGGAATGGATTTGGATGAATATGATTTTCATGGTAAATCAATCTGTGACGTTATGGGAAAGCTCGCCTACTACGCCACCATCAACCAGATTTGGATGAAAAAAAAATCATAGGAAATGGACCTCCAATTCTCGCTCTTTGGATAAGATTTGGGGCTCCACCTCCTTTGATGTCTAGGCAAAAGTCTCTAGGATCTCTACCATATGTATCCCCTCCCCTAGAAATTGTCATATTGTAAACTCTTGGGAGCTGCCCACATCCATCATCAGGAGTAGCCGTCATCTTTGAGCTTTGTCTACTCTTCTACTCCTCCCCCCCCCCTTTTTGCTTGGGGTTGTATTTTTCTCTCTTGGTAATGAATTATTTTATTCACCTAAAAAAATATATAAAGCGAATTGAATAAACAACATTAAAGAAAAAGACACCCTAAAGTTTGAAATTCTGGGGCATTACATTTGCAATGGTACACGGCTCGTGGATTGGAGCCACCTAAAAACCCTACCTGGAATTGAATTGTGAGAGTTGTATTCCTATCATCTTACATTATTGCTTGCTCTGCAAATCTAAAGTATGTTTTGCTTGTTTTAATAGCTGATTCCATTTCCGATACGTAAGTTATATCTAGACTTAGGCTAGTGTACAGTGTACACAGCTGCCCAGCCTACACTAGCAAACTTAGGTCAACACCACAAGTACCATTTTGGGGTTATTTTTTATGAATTTAGTTAATGGATTAATGTTAGGATATTTGTTTAAGTGCCGCAGGGGCACATTAGTCCTTTCCCCCCTCCACCAACCCTATTTTGTGTGGATCGGCTGGATGGGTGGCATACTTGTAATTTTTTATTTTTCTTTGCTTAATATAAGTAAAGGGCTTAGATCACACAAGCATTCTCCCCATTCATGCTATTAACATGGTATCAAAGCACAATTCTCTGATCTAGGATTTTCAGCCTTCCCTTCTTCTCTTCTTCCCCAAATCGCAAGCCCCATCCTTTCATCCTCCATCTTCTTCACAAGCCTCCATCTTTTCCTACCTTTGTCTCCCTAATTCCCCATGGGACAGCACCAATTGAGAACCTTTATCCCCCTAATTCCACACCTACTTCTGGATACAATCTGATGGTGGCTCTCTTTCGAGAGAAGAGATTGAGACTTTACAGGTCTTGGCCAAGTTTGGGAATGCCAGTCTACCACCTCATAATTTACTCAGTCAGGTGGTACCTTGGCCTCCGCCTTACATGCCTTTACTTTTGCATCCACCACTTCCTGGATTATAGACTCTGGCATTAAATATCATATGACTCGTATGTCTAGTTATTTTAGCTCTACTGTTTGTTCGGGAGGAGATAAAGTTAGGATTATTGATGGCATTGTATCAAAGTATATGGACTATGGCCCTATAATTTCAGGTTATTCACCTAAGCAAACAACCCCAATAATTGTACAAGCTCCATACCAACTCAGAGTTAAAAGTTTCAGATTTAGGATCCAAGAGGAAACAGAGCAAATCTGGAAATCTGGGCTGAACTGATAAGAAATTGAGAATACACAAAATAGGGGTCCAAAGGACTAGAAAAAACTGGTCGAGTGCTGCTTGGTTTGAGGTCAACAACTCCTCCAAATATGGCCCACAGCAGGCCTGTATAGGTGCAGTAACACAGCAGCAGAAATCAACCAAGAAATTAGGGCTTTCTGGACTATAGGGGGAAAAGCTGTGGCTGGCAGATGGCAGCCCAGATGTGGCTCAAAAGCTGGTCGAAGGAGCCCCCTTAGGTGCTCTATAAACCCTCAAAAAGGCCTTGAATTTGGGCTGCAGGATAGGGAGTTATAGCCCAAATCGATCTGGCGTCAAAACCTGGACAGAAAGCTGTGTCGATTTCTTCTCTTGGCTGATCTTCAAGCTACTTTGTTTGGTAGCCTTCAGGTTTCCAAACAATTGATATTAGGCTCTCAATCACTCAGGAAACTAAGGTAAATAGAAAAGAAAAAAAAAAAAGGAAGAGGGGAAGGAATTGATTGAAGAAGAAAAAGGGGGATGGCTATCTCAGCCCGGGTCTCTCACCCTCAACTCTCTCAGTTGATGAACAAACCTTTCTCAGGCCTAAGGAGTAAGAGTAGCTCACAAAACAACTTCATTAATAAAACTCTAGCTACTACAATTACGAAACTTCAAACTAAATAAAAACTACTAAACTTGCTAACTAAGGAACTAACAGACTAACTTCTTGTTTAACAAATAAAAGGAACCAAATAGCAAAACTAGCACCTCCTAACGATAAAACTAACTTGCTCCCTACAAAAAATACCAAAAAGGAAAATCCTAGTCAAGTATGCTGAAATTGATGGAATGCTGGGATTTCTTCTAGAGCCTTCTTCTTTCCAATTTGATAGGACAGCTGGTAGGCCTTCTAGAAGATCTTCGGTTAAGACAAAATCTAGAGAAGGAATATGCAGCTCGATGGAGAGGAGAACTACCTGCTCTGCTGGATCGATAGCCAAGAAAAGAACCAGATCTGAATGGAACCAGCCTGGCTGGTCTGAATGTGTTTCTTACCTACATCACCCAATATATGTGAGCTCTCTCCTAACCCCTTCTTGAGCTAACAACTGCCTAGTGTAGTTGGTGAAGCTATGGTAAGCTAAGCCAACGCTCACTAGGAGGTCTCAAGTTCGAGCCTCCTGACCATTACCCCCCTCTCTTGTACAGAGTAGGTACCAAAAAAAAACCATTTTGAGCTACAGCATAAGTGCAGTTGCTTTCATTCACAAATTTGTAAGCCATTTAAACGTACTTGCACACATGCTGGCTTAACTCTACCTGATGGGTAAGGAGACTTTTTTTTCCATTTCTTTGCATGTCCAATCTGAAGAATCTCTTCTGAAAAGGATTAATAAGGACACAAACAACTGACCCATAATCTATCTGTTTCTATTTGTATTTGAGTAGTTGGCCATGGTCATACATACATTTCGATAGCATAAACAAGCAAAGGAAAATTCAATATACATGCTATAGGTTCTTCCTATTAGTTATGGCTACAATGTGCTCTGGATCCAGGTTTAAATCCAACAAGAACATTAAATCATTAGTAATCCACAATAAGAATTGGTTGTAAACTTACTTGTATTAGTCACATCACACCGAATAAAAATTGATGAAGGAAATTTTAATTTGGAGTGGAATTTGGCATTCTCCTGCTCAACAAGGGAAACAACTTCCTTTCCCTTTTCTTCAAATAAATCAACAACAGTCACAAAAATGCCTTTCTTCCCAAGAGCCAGGCAAAGTGCTTTACCTACATATCAACCACCACAGTTACAGTAAATTTCTGTAAATGTATTCAACTACCAAAAATGAAAACAGGTGAATAATACGGATAGCCATTATTGAACAATAATCATGGCAATTGGAGCCACAAACGAAAGTAATGAGAAAAGGCAAGCACAAATCTCAAAATCATAGTTTAGAGAGATTTTAGAATATGTGAACCATGACTAATATAAACAAAACCACAGAAGCTATAGAAATTAACTCAGGCATAGCCAAGATTAAAGTATCGGTATCAGTCGTCGTACCGGTGGGCTAAATTTAAGATACGTATCGGAGGGTATCGTATCATATCGGAGATACACTAAGATATGCTAAAGATCAAGGATTAAAGTATCGGTATCAGTCGCTGTATCGGTCGGCTAAATTTAAGATACGTATCGGAGGGTATACTTTAAACCACGCATAGGCAGTGCTAGAATATAATAAAAAATTCTATAAGATTAGCTTCACAAAAACTATACTACTGGAGGGATACTTTGCTTTCCAAAGAAGTTGTGGGCTATTTAACTCAGGCATAGGCAGTCCTAGAATTGAAAAGAATGCTGGAAGGTCCATTTCTCATAAACTATGCTACCAGGAACACACTTCATCGATGTATGATGAAGAAATATTCTCACAGACAAAACAAGTGCAAAAGTAGTAAAAGCAAAGGAATGCTACAATGTCAGACTCTTCCAAGCTATACAACAGGTGAGGTTTTTTCAAGGATGAACAATGTGCAGTATACTATTATTCTAATTTTTTGTAGAATAAAAGGAAGAAGGCGTTGGAGTTGACCATCCCCTGGCTCCCTCGAGCCCTTGGTGCTACACCTCTCCCTTTCCAACTGATTCCTTGGACCATCTGGAACATCTGAGGATTAAGTTCCTCGGCCAAATAGTCCACCATAAAAGCCCTCATCCGCTCTTCCAAATCTGACCTCTGCTGCCTGCTTGAAACCAAAGTCTTTGAAGCCAATTCACCCCGTATCCTCAGCCTAATTGCTCTTTCCTGGTCCTCCATCTCCTATTTCTCCTTGCATCCCAACGGGTATATTTGGATCCTTTGGAACCCATCCAAGCTTTGTGTCTCCTCCCTTTCCTCTACCTCCCAAGCCATCCATCTCTCTATCTCCGATCTGTCTGGCTCCAACTTTTGCTTCCTCTCCGTGATTTATGGCCTCAATCGTGCCTTAGATAGAGAGGATCTTTGGTCTGACATCCGGTCCTTTGCTCCAAATACTGACTCCCTCCCATAGGGCATTGCGGGTGACTTTGATGTCATCAGATCCAATGTTGAAAAGTTGGGAGGAACCCCCATTGACACTTCAGCGTGGGCTCCTTCAATGATTGTATCGAAGGCATCGGTATACATGACATCAGATGGTCTGGAGCCAACTTCACTTGGAAAAACTTCAAAACAGACTCTGGCAGAGTTGCTAATAAACTCAATAGAGTTCTCGTTAATGAATCTTGGATGAACACTTTTCCCTCTTCGTATGCTACCTCTGATCTCCCCAACATCTCTGACCATTCCCCTATCTCCCTCCATGTGTAACCCTACATATCCTTTTGCCCCAAACCTTTCAAATTCTTTGATATGTGGACCTCCACCATAACTTCCTCCCCACGGTTTGTGAAGCTTGGAGCCTGCCTGTTCAGGCCTTTTCCTCTCCTCTTATGGCCTTTTCCAGAAAGCTCAGAAATGTCAAAACTGCTCTCAAATCCTGGAATCATTCCACCTTCAGTGACATCTCTAATCGAGTTCCCTTGAGCAAGAAAAACCTCAATTCCGTCCAAACTTCTCTTTAATTGGACCCTCTCAACCCTTCTCTTGCTGAAGAGTAAAATGCAAGCCGCTCTTGAGCTCCTCCCTTCTTGCCAAAAAGAGAGTTTTCTTCTAGAAATCCATAATCAAATGGCTCAAGATTGGAGGCTCCAATTCCTCTTTTCATCAGTCCCCCAAAGCCAGATCCAATTCCAACTCCATCCCTCTGCATCTTTACCCCCATGTTTTCCATCTCCTCCATCATTTCCTCCCTCAACTCTCTTGGATTCTTCTCTGACCTTCGCATCAACTTGGCCAAGTCCCGCCTCTTCCTTGCTAGAGTCTCTGACTCGGTTAAAGAGAACCTCCTTCAGATCTCTGGCTTCTCACTTGGTTCCTTGCCAATCAAATACCTTGGGCTCCCCTCATCTCTACCAGAATCTCTACCCATCACTACTACCCTATGCTTGATCTTATGAGAAAAAGGCTCCAGCTCTGGAAAGGAAGGCCTTTTTCTTATGCATATCGCCTGATTCTCGCTATATTTGTGATCCAATCAATGTACCTTTACTGGTTGGGTGCCTTCTCTCTCCCTACTTCTATCTCCAAAGCCATTGAATCCATCATCTGTGCCTTCCCAAGCCTTCCTTTGGGAAGGCATTAATCAATTCCTCCACCTCCTCATATGGTCCTCTGTCTGTCTCCCCAAATCTGGGGGGGCCTTGGTCTGAGAAGAGTCAAAGATAACATCGAAGTTGGCACCCTCAAGCTCATATGGAGAATAGCCTCAAAGCACAACAGTATCTGGGTCAACTGAATTTACTCCTCTCTCCTTAAAAAGTCCACCTCCATATGATGCTTACGGGGGTTTAGAGGAACATCCTCAACCTCAAACCACTTGGCCTCCATGCCATCTCCTCCTCCATCAATAATAAGAACTCCACCTCCCTCAATGCCGTCTCCCCTCCATCTGATGCTTCCTGGGTCTAAAGAAACATCCTCAACCTGAAACCGCTTGCCCTAAATGTCATCTCTTCCTCCGTCAGTAATGGGAACTCCAGCCCCTTCTGGTTAGATAATTGATTGGCATCCTGCTGGTATCCTCCTCTCCATTGTCATCCCTCGTACTATGTACTCCTAGGGTATTCCCAGAAATGCCATGGTCGCCTCCATCGTCACAAATGATGCTTGGTCCCCTCTCCCCTTCCCATCTCTTGCTAATATTTGGGCTGACCTCCCCCCTCCCCCCTCCCCCTCACCCACGATGACCGCAAGGATAGGATTTCCTGGATCCCTTCTTCCAATGGCTGCTCCTCCTCCGCCTCTGCCTAGAACCTTATCCGGACCAATGCCCTAAAGTCCCTTAGCACAATGTTATTTGGTTCAAAGGTCACATTCCCCGTCAAAGCTTCACCACTTGGCACGCTTTCTCTAACTATCAACTCAATCCTTCCTCATCCACTGTCATATCCAAGCCTCCCCTTCTTGTTGTCTCTGTTGGAGAAGTAACGAAGATACTAACCATCTTTTCTTCAGCTGTCCCTTCTCCTCCACCATCTAGAAAACAGTCCTCAGCCACTGCTGGCCTTCCTGAAGACCATTCTCCCTTTCAATAGGGAATGGATCTGGGTTGACATGACCTTTGGGTCCTCCATTTAAGCTTGTTTTTTGTGCACTATTAATCACCTTTAGATGGAGAGGAATCGTCGAAGATGGACGTCCAAATCACAGTCCTATAATCAGATTTGGAATGCCATCTATTTTGATGTTCGCTCTAAACTTGCCTCTCTCAAGCAGAAACCAGTTAGGAACACCCCAAAGAATGGGCTCATTGTTGTTTTCTGGGGTCTCTCATCCTCTTTCATAGCTTCCCCCAACCCCCATGATGATTTGTACCCCCCTTAGGATTCGGTCCTCGGCTCCTCTTAGTCTCATCTTGCTAACTTTTGCTTTTGTCCCCTCCCCTTTCTTTTGCTTTTGTGTTCTTTGCTCTTTCAGGCTGTCTCCCCCCCCCCTTCCCCTTTTTTTCTTCCCCTTTGTATATTATTTCCTCTGTTTTAATGCATTATTTATTCATCCAAAAAAAAATAAAACAATTTCTGATCAACAACAAATGAAGAATGCCAGAATATTGGATTAAAAGGCAAGTAGTGTCTGCCCCACTAGTAGAAAATCAAAAATTAATGTTGTAACTCGAAGTTTTGCATTAATTCCTATCAAGCTTAAGTAATCATACTTTTATGCACTAATCAAAGAATTAGTCAATGTTAACCAGACAGCTCCGCCAAATATTGAGAAGTGTTTTCAGCAATAAAATTTATTCCTCTTTGATTAGTTTCACTAGTGTGACAGACTACAGACCCCAATCCTATATAGGCGGAGAGAGAGTTAACCTCTAGGTTGATACCCAATCAAACCAATGGACTGATGCCAAACCATTTCAGAAAATGGCAACAGAATGAGACAGCATGTTGCCTGTTGCATGTTGTGAATCCCAAACAGTTGGAATGAGACAGGGTTGATTGTGATGCTAAGTGGCTTCACTAAGTGATTTCTATAAGATTTCTAGACCAAACTGATGTCGAATGTAGACAAACTTCTTGGGCACTAACTTCCAAATATATCAAATGCCTGGGATATGTAGGTAGTCGCACATTAACTCCATACTGCCCCTGTATCATATCTTGTGTGTGTGCATGAACAAGAGTAAGGGTTTCTAAGATAATTTTTCCCCTGTTCAAGGTGGTTTATTCATGCTTAAAATAATTCTGTACAAAAAGAAGACCAGAATTAATCCATCCCAATCTGTCAACCCAATTCATCAAATTTTGAGCATCGATAATAGTCGGTATCAAAGATACCTGCAACAGTTTAGTATACATCAGAGCTATATAACCCAGTTTTCAACTTGGTTATTGGTGCTCAAGTAGTTGCTATCCTCCTCTGTAATTAAGATACCCAGTCTCAATCACTAGTTAAATTAAAACCATTAAAAAATATGTAGAAATTATGTTAGTCTATTTTTCTTCTTCAGTTAGTCTATTATTATTAATTCAATTCAGGAGTCGATCTCCATTTTTTAGGTACTTTCTCTCACAAGGTAAATCAAATGAAATTATAACGCTAATTTATGCAGTGGTGAGCATAGGCATATTCAACAGTTGATGAACAAAAGAATAGCTAAACTGTATATACTTCATTGAAAGACCCAAATGGTCATAAAAGTCAGAAATATCATATAAGAGGTACCAATAGTGCTGTTAAGTATATCCTGTTTTACGTCATAAAAAAATAGAATCCCTCTCTATTATCCGAACTTCTAAGCAATTTTCTCCTTCTTAGCACTAAAACTTCATTTTGACATTTTCCTTTCGGGTGCAGTTAATATTAAAACTTTGGATGTAGCTAGATCCATTTTTCAGAAGGGTCGATCGAAGGTTTTTTAGTAAAACCAATTTCGCATGCAAATAACGGTTCAAACAGAGCTCACAGACGATATGAAGATTATCGAGAAAGGGATAGCAGAGACGAATCAATAGTATTAACTTTTTTTCGAAATAACATTCGGAGAATGTTTACCGATTCCAGAACCTCCGCCTGTGACCAAAGCTGATAATCCTGGTTTTAGCTCCATTTCGCACGACCTTAAGGATTGGCGATTTGTTCTACAAGAAAACAAAAATGGATGACGAAGGAGAAGGAGAGGAGGAAGGTGGAGAGAGTATCAGATGACACCGTTCGTCACTCCGGTCAGAATTTCGGTTTAAGGCTACTTACGACCAAAAAGGTAGTAGAATATGATTTCTGAATCCCGAGCCCTTTACGCGATCAAAACTCCGTTATCTGCTGGTTTGACTGAGATCATATATTTCGTACCCAAAAAAAAAAAAAAATACTGAGATCATACATTACGTCAGCATCCTTGACCACAATCCGATATCTCCCCGGTATTTTGAGAAATATCATTCCTTAGGTTTAAAAGATTCTATCGATCGTGCCATTAGTAATTGACGATGTTAAATGACATTTAAAAAGACAATATTACCGTTGAACTTGAACTTCGAACATTGATATCATACATCCTCTTAGGCTCTTCTGACGCAGAGAATAAGAGGAGCAGCAAGGATGGACTCTAATACGAGCAAGAACCCCTCCTCCGCTGGGAACGTAAGCTTCTCTAGTAAAGGAGAGAGAGAGAGAGAGAGAGAGAGAGTGCACAACAAAGCAAT
Organism: Macadamia integrifolia; assembly: GCF_013358625.1. Lineage (NCBI taxonomy): Eukaryota > Viridiplantae > Streptophyta > Magnoliopsida > Proteales > Proteaceae > Macadamia > Macadamia integrifolia. The sequence goes on along the minus strand of NC_056559.1, from coordinate 18,645,335 downwards.
CATAAAAGAAGAGGAGGAGAGTAATGTTTGGTTTAATAGGTTCATTCATCTTCCCTAGCAAAGCATTCTGGACGAAGCTTTCGACATTTTGGGCATGTGCTTGAGTATTCATTTTCAAAAAGTCCATTAAAGGAAGATGACAGAGGCTTAGGTGGGAGCATATTGGGGAAGAATTCAAGGGTAGAAGTAGAGAACCCATCTATTCCTTCCTTCTTTTTCACTTCTCTTTAATTATTTCTTCATCTCCTAAATAGGGGAAAAAAAGAAAGAGAATTTGAGTTCCCAAACCAGGAAAAACAGAAGGGAGAATTGGAATCTTCTCCTCATGACCAAGTTCACCATCTCTACAAAAGGCATTACCAATAAAATGAGCATAGAAATCAGGATTCACGATCCATTTGATAAATCAAACAACTAGATCGGAGTAACGAAAGGACTAGTCCAATAGAATACTAAACCCTATTGACTAGAAGCAAATAATAACAATGAAGAAATTTGAAAATTATCAAACTCAACCAAACCAAACCAAGTCACCAAACAAGTACAGGGTCAGAATCGGATGTTGGATTTATCCATTTGATTTATTTGTAAAATGTAAATAAATTAAATTGTTTAAGCCCCTATTTTTGTGGACTGTATTTTGATCAGGTCACTAGAGACGTTGTACAAAGTTTTGTGTCGACACATTGATTCATTTTTTGACCCTGATTTTTTACCCACCGCGTCAGATGGTGACCCGTCGAAATCAGATCGTCGCAGGGTCAACTTTCTGGCATTGGCCCTTGTGGAGGCGTGAATTGATATCTCTATCTCTTTCATATCTTAAATGAAACTAAGGCACCATTTGACAATGTTACGTTTCTGTCGTTTCTGCGTTTTTTTGTTCCTGGAAATGCATAAACGAAGAAACGACCTAAAAAGTGTTTGATAAAGTTGCTCTGTTTCACCAGTTTCTAGAAACATAAATCAAAATTTATGTTTATTTACAATTCTAGAAAAGACTTTGATGAAACTAGTCGAACTTGTTTCGTCATTTCTAGAAACGAATTTGAGAGAAAAAAAATGTTGTTGTGCCCGATAAATCTCTCAACTATTTAAACCTAAAAAGAGGCAACCGAACCCTCTCTCCCTTTTGGGGCATCTAATGATACTATGGATTTTTTAGTGGCATTATGTCTGCAAAAAACTTTTCGAGAAACAAGTTTATCAAACACCAAAAAATCCGTTTTTGTTTTCAAAAACGTGAAAATCTGTTTCTGCTAGTTTCTAGACACAGAAATAACAGAAATGTTATCAAATGGTGCCTAAATCTCCATCTGTTGATTTTCCTTCACTATGTTGATCTTTTCACTTTTATTCATTTTATTGTGTTCATGCTTCTAATCGATCCGGTGGTCTCTTACTCATGTGGAAGCAGAGTATTAATGTTGATATTATCTAGCAGTCACTTGTGTATTCTAATCCAGGTACAAGAGCTGCTCAATGGCGACCATTACTGCAACTTACGACTTCTATTGATAAACCTTACTGTTTTTAGGATATTCTGTCTCCTGCGGAGAGAATTGGCGGTTGCCCTTATTACATATCCCAAATTTCCATTTTTAGGAGTTTATCAATAATGCTACTTTATTAGAGCTTCCCTACAAGGGTCCTCTTATCACTTAGAGCAACTAACGTGTCGGGCTAAGCAGAATTGAAGAACGTTTGGATCGTTATCTAGCATCTGCTGATTGGATAAGCTCTCATCCTAATGCTGTGATTACTTATGAACCTATATTTCTTAATACAGTTGCTCAACATTGAGATGATCTTACTTCTGGTTCTCCTTCCTACTCCCTTTGCACTAAGCTTTCCAACCTCTTTATAGTCTTGAAACGGTGGAATCGTGTTGACGTGGGGAATCTCTCTGTTCGTATAGCACAACTTCGGTCCAGTTTATCTAGTCTCCATTCTATTTCTCATGTTTCTAGAAATACAGACTGGTACTTACTGGAGAGAAAACAGAGGCAGAACTCAAAAAAGCTATTATTCAAGAAGCTCAGTTATGGGAACAGAAATCAAGAATTTCATGGCTTAAATTTGGTGATGCCGATACATAGTTTTTCCACCTCACCACTGTCAAAAGAGGGGCTTATAACCATTCAAGGTCTTTGAAGTACAATGGTCTTCACATAACTGAGAGAGCAGATTTGGCTGAAGCCTCTCAAACTCATTTTAGAAGTATATATACTTCAACTCACCCTCTACAGGATAATAATTATTTTCTTCTTAATCGAGGTCAAGTTTCCGACATGGATAATCAATCTCTTCTCTGTCCAGTTTTCATATGCCAGCATTTAAATCTCCTCGACCAGATGGGTTTTCTGGCATATTTTTTTATAAGGTATGGGATATTGTGGGAGATTTAGTGCCTTCTTGTGTGCACCAATTCTTCGGTATGCCAGCACTTTCTCTAAAGAAATTAACCATACTTATATTGCTCTCATTCCTGATCCAGATAATGAAGGTGCCCTCCCTCATAAAGCTGCAACTCAGGTGACGGATCAGGCCATGGATCGTGTTCGCAAAAGCTGTAGGCAGGCTAATCTTGATGCCCCAATTCCTAGGGCTGCCCAAACAAGTGCCACCTTACCAGTTTGGCGTGCTCCTACTCCTCATATTTCTGCAATGGAAGGTGTTGGTAGAGTTGATGTTGCGGCTGCGCACAGAGAGGAAGATCAGACTGGGTGGACCCGAATGAGGAAAAAAAAGGGGAAGCAGGGTAGTACGAAGGAACAGTCTAGTGCAGATCACCAAAATTCCCATATGTGATCATGCGAGTGTTGTTTTGGAACATTCGCGGGTTAAAGAAGGTTGTTGCAAAGGTGGCCTTAAGCAAGATAGTGCGTGCCATTGTCCAGACTTGATTTATTTGGCGGAACCCATGCTTCCAGTTTCTAAGTTTTCGAAGATGTTTTTTAACAGACTTGGATTTGCTGCTGATGTTATTTCCAATGATAGGCATAATATGAATCCAAACCTATGGGTGATTTGGAGACAGAGTTTAATAACTCCTCAGGTCACCTCAATGTCTGATCAACAAATTTCTCTGCTATATGATTGGAAGGGATCCGTTCTTGAACTCTCTATGGTTTACACTAAATCCTTGAGATTTGATCGTAGATCGCTATGGACGGATTTGGTGGCTGGTTCGATGGGGCATCCAAGAATGATCATTGGAGATTTCAATGCAGTTTTATTTGATCACGAAAGGAGGGGTCCAGGAAGATTCTGTTTAGGAGCGGCTATTGAATTTGGAGCCATGGTTGATGCAACTTCGATGATCCAGGCGCCTTCTTCAAGACGGAAATTCACCTGGACCAACAACAGAAGAAGAGGGAATGTATCGGTTGTCCTTGATAGGACTTTTGTGAATGAAGCTTGGCTAGAGATATTTTCGAACTGTACAAAGCAGGTTCTTCCTCGTGTGGCCTTCGACCATGCGCCCTTGCTTGTTTGTTTGGGTATGTCTATAAAGCCTCAGAACCGTCCCTTTCGTATCAATAATTTCTAGATGGATCATCCTAGCGTTATTGATTTGGTTCGTGACTCTTGGGGGGTTAGCTTATCTGGATCATACACTTTTATCCTCGCTCAGAAGCTTAAAAGATTAAAGGTTGCTATGAAATCTTGGTTGCGAGAGACCTTTCCTCACTTAGACCACGAGGTTGCTATCTCTCAGACTCAACTTGATCAGATTTAGAAAAGAATTGAGGAAGAGGGGCATTTTGAGGAGCTATTTGATCTTGAGGTTGATGCCAAGACAAGAATCTTAAAAGCCTCTAAATATCAGGAGAAGCTACCATCTCAAAAGTCCAGAATAAGGTGGTTAAGAGATGGCAATAAATGTTCGAGATTTTTTCATGTCATGGCCAAAGTGAAGAGATCTAAGAACTCCATCACTAGCATCGTTCGGGAAGATGGTGAAACTATTTCTGATCAGGAGCATCTGGGTAATCACATTGTTCAGTTTTATGAAGCTTTTCATAGGCATGTGGACCTAGACAGCCATCCAGATTTATTTAATTGCATCCCTAGAATTCTTCAGGACTCTGATCGCCTGGTTTTGGATTCTATTCCCCTAGAAGATGAAATTAAGAGAGCGGTCTGGGATCTTGACCCTGATAGTTCTCCAGGTCCACATGGCTTTTCAGGAGCATTTTTCAGAACCTGCTAGGAGATTATCGGCTTCGACATTTGCAGAGCTGTGAGGGTCTCTTCTCTTCAGATATTCTTCCCAAAGGAATTAATAACAATTTTTCGCTTTAATTCCTAAGGTAGATGGAGCCAGAACTCTAGAAAAATATTTCCCTCTTTGTATGGGGAATTTTTACTATAAGCTTCTGTCAAAAATTATGGCCTCCCGTGTTTATGTTCTTCTTCCCAGGCTTATTTCCCCTGAGCAAGGAGCTTTTTATAAAGGTAAATTTATCCAGACGGACATTGGCTTAGCTTCTAAGTTAGCTAATCTCATGAGTAATTCTGCTAGAGGAGGGGGCCTTGGTTTAAAGGTTGATATTAGAAAGGCCTTCGATACCCTATCTTGGGATTTTTATTTCAAGCTCTGCACAAGTTTGGATTCTCTGACACTATGATTGGCTAGATCCACACCCTGCTAAAGTCTGCTCGAATTTATGTGCTTCTAAATGGGGGGCCTATTAGGTTCCTTGAAGTCAGTAGAGGCATAAGGTAGGGAGATCCTATCTCCCCCATTCTGTTTATCATTGCTGAAGAGGTCTTGTGTCCTGGTCTTAAGGAGTTAGTTGCCAAAGGTTTTATTAAACCCATTGCTAGTCCTCACGGTGCAGACATTCCAACTCACCTCTTATTTGCTGATGATGTTTTCATCTTCTCTAATGCATCTGAGAGATACATTAGAAACTTGAAGACCTTTCTGGATCGTTACCAGAATTGCTCTGGGCAATTTTTTAATCTTGAGAAGAGCAAACTTTTCTTGGGTCGAATTTCCCCCCATCAAGAAGCAATGGTTAGTTGAGGAATTAAAAATCCCTACCTATAATTTTCCGACCAAATATTTGGGGGTGGAAATCTTTAATGGCAAAGTGAAGCGTGATCCTCTTCTCCCGGTGATGGATAAAATTAAAGGCAAGCTAGCGGGTTGGAAGGGCAAGCTTCTTTCAATGGCTAGACGATTTGAGTTAGTCAAATCTGTCATCTCTAGAATGCCCTTGCATAGATTCTCTGTCTATTGGTGGCCTTCCTCCTTAATTAAACGACTAGAACAGTGGATGCAGAATTTTATCTGGACTGGGGAGATAGACACCTCCAAAGCCATCACGGTTAGATGGGATCAGGTATACAAGCCAAAGAAGGAGGGTGGTCTTGGTCTGGGAAGGCTTAGGGATGTGAACATGGCCTTGATTGCAAAGCTAGCTTGGAAAATCATGAATGAAATTCGTTGCTGAGTTCTCTTATCAGAGCTAGATTTATTTTTGGTTCTAGGGAGGTTAAAAGAGGCTATAAGAGCTCCTCTGTCTGGCCGGGGGTGAAAAGATTATGGTCCTTTGTGACTGATAATGAAAAATGGTACATTGGCAATGGGCAAAGCATTGATTTTTGGTGTGATAATTGGTGGGGCCACAAGCCTATTAGGGAGCTTGCTGGCCTATCTGAAGAGGCTTTCTCGAATCTCAATCACTCAGTTGTTGAGTTCATTGAGAATGGTCAGTGGATTCGTCCTCATGTTGATTATACTATACTGAAGAATGCTTTTGCTATCATAAAAGGGATTAAAATGCCCTCTTCAAATTCAAATGATCGCCTCTTATGGGGTCTAGATACGATGTGGTTGTTCTCTGTGAAGACTACCTAGGAGGGGCTTAGATCTCGTTCTCTTCTGGTTTACTGGGTGGGGCTGGTTTGGAGTAAATTTATCCCTCCTAGGCTCTCTTTGTTGGGATGGCGTCGGGCCTATGGTAAACTCCCTACTGATGACCTGATTTAGGCTAAAGGCATTCCGCTTCCTTCCAGATGCGAGCTATGTGGTGCGTCTTCTGAATCCTTTGCTCATCTCTTTTTTGAGTGTGATTTCTTTATTAGAGTCTAGAAAGGAGTTCTGGAAATTTTTAGCTTTTCCTGGCCTAGTAGTAATTCCCTGGTTGAGCTTACTGCTTGGTGGAGGAATAAAGCAAGAGGTTGGTGCCTGAAAAATGTCTGGGAGGTCGATCTCTTTTTGGTAATTGATGCCATCTAGTTTGAAAGGAACCAGAGAAGATTTGAGGGGAATGCTTGCAGTCTATACAGGATTATTTGTGCCATCCATGGGGAGATTAGCTTCATATGCTCCCATATGAAAGCTTCTCCTAGAAATGCAGCTAATTTGATAATTTGCAGAAAGTTCAATCTCTCCACTTCTTCTCATAGAGAGCGATCTATCTCAGAGGTTCACTGGTGCAAGCCTTTTCCTTCCTAGATTAAGCTCAAAGTGGATGGGTGCTCGCTTGGTAATCCGGGTAGAGCTGGTGGAGGCGGAATTTTTAGGGATCATGATGGAAGGAAAATTCGCTACTACAAACTTTACTTAGGAATTTCATCCAGCTTCTTCGTCGAGATTTGGAGTATCATTAAGGCATGCGGCTTGCTCGTGATATGAACATCAATCGCCTGTGGATTGAGTCAGACTTTTCTGCCGCGGTGTTCATTTTCCAGCATAGACTCATTCCTTAGGTTGTTCTTCAGGAATGGTCTGCCCTATTGGATTTCCTTAACTCCATTGAATGGAAGATATCTCACTTCTTCAGAGAAGTAAACCCTTTGGTAGACTTCTTAGCCAAGGATGCGGCAAAGTCAGGGATCGACAGCGATGATGTGCAGCTTTCCTCTCATGCAGCTAGAAAGTTGCAATATGATATTGATGGTCGATCTAGATTTAGATTTTTAAATTCTATGAGATAGCGGCTCTGAGACTCTGCTAATGGCATTGCTGAAGGTGGAGTCTCTTTGCTGGCTTTTGTAATATAATTTTTTATTTTTTCATCCTTTAACATAATTTCATCTTTTAGCAAAAAAGAGGAGTTTAAAGTAGATGAATAGGAGGACGTTATTAAGGGGTTGGGATAATTATTTAAGGTACCTACTTTGCTAGTCCTTGTGGACAAGGACGGTTTTAAGGGTGCGGGAATGTTAGGGTGCTGTCCATATGCTCTGTGTAAGGGTGGTTACATCTTATTATGTAGAATAATTATGTAGTTAGTAGATGTGTGTGTAGTTACTTAAGAAGTGGGGAGTGGTTAGTTTGTTATCACATTGTGGTAGTTCAGTGGAAGTGGGACTCTAAAATAGAAGTTACTTAGACGTGGGTTGATGATGTGTATTTAAGAAAGGTGAGCAATATTTGAGTGCCATAACTATTATGATCAAACAACTCTTCCTCTCTCTATCTTATCTTCTCTCTCTCTCTCTCTCTCTCTCTCTCTCTCTCTCTCTCTCTCTCTCTCTCTCTCTCTCTCTCTCTCTCAATACCGACTTATCCTCTCCTACTCCCATCTAACCACAACTTTTCATCATTCCATGAAGTAATAGTTAGCGTGGCCGACCTCCAGGCCGTGGCCGAGGGTTACTTCCAATACCATCAGAACATCTACGTAACACTAGCTCAGGGCCTCAAAACTTCAAGCCAGACCCAACCCTTCAAGGGTCGGCCCAACCCTTACTCGCCCTGATTGGCCTTGATTTTTCAGGGTTGGGCCGGGGTGACCCTGATTGAACCTGACCCTAATACTAGTTTGCCATCAAGGGCCAGGATGATCTTGATTGATCCTGACCCTAGTTTGCTCAAGGGCCGAGTATACCGTATATCCTATTTTTTTTTTTTCTTTTTCTTTTTGCAAAAAAAGCAAGAGACATTTTTTTATTTTTGGTAGAAAAAGCAAGAGAGTCCCGCGAGAAGATATATTAGGGGTTTTGAGGTGTCAATGACTCAATGTCAAACAATATCTAAAATTAGGTTAATATCAGGGTTAACATCAAGGTCACAACCAGAGTCAACATCAGAGGAAAAAACCAAGGCCGAAATAGGCCAAATCTAGGGCCAAATGTCAGGGTAAAAAAATCAGGGTCGGGTTCAGGGCAGGTTGGGTGGGCCAAAGACATCAACCCTTACCCGCCCTGACCCTGACTCAGGGTCAGAAATTTCAAGGTCGGGCTGGCCATTAGGGCCAAAATTTTCAGGTCGATATTTGTTCAGGATCAGGGTGGGCCAAAGGCGGGTTTGGGTAGTCAGGGCCAAACTTGCACCCCTAAGTCTATTCAATTCTATTGCGATTTAGGGTATAAAAACTGTCAGTTCAAACCATAACCCACACTACAAAAAAAAGGCTCTTCAGGGGCGGTTTTTTTCTGCCGCTAAAACTATAAAACCCACCCTTAAAGGCTTTTAGGGGCGGTTTGTTTTACTGTCGAATACCCGTCATTAAATGTGGCACAACTAATGCTTAGGGGCGGTTTTTTACTCCTGCACATAAAACGGATTTTTAGGGGCCCTTATATAATCCGCCATTAAAGAGGTACTCTTTAGGGGTGGATAACTACCCTCGCTAATATATAATAGCCGTAATTGAAAGCATATAAAACTATATCTTATGGGGCGGATTTGTTCCGCTAATAATAATGTCATTTGGGGTAGAATACATACCACCACTAAAAGCGTATGTTAGGACAGGTCATTTATCGCCACTAATGATATAATAATCACTAGTTTTTAGTAGTAGTTTTTTTATTACCGCCCCTATGGGGTATATATATATATATATATATATAAAATTGTAATACACCAATATTTGCCACCTCAAGACCCTTGAAGGTTGTTGCCCCTTTGCATAGATTTAGACAATTATAGACCCCCACACTCACCCAACTAAAAAAAAAAAAAACAAAGAAGATTAAACAAGAAGTCTTGAGAAAAGAGGAAATTATTGAGATGACTAAACAAGTCTTGACAAAAAGGCAAATGATTGTGGATCATTTCAAAATATTGTTCTCCGTACTCAATTCTCGAAGCCTTAGCAAAAGAAATTGAAAACATTACAAAAATGGTGAAACCATTATACTCAAAGTAGTAAGATACATTTTCCCTATCATGTGAAATGATGCCCTCGTTGTCTACGTCATAAATCCTTAGAAGAAGAGCAACTCACCACAATTATGTCAACCTGCACAATGGAGCAAATTTTCAGTCAACAAGCACATTTGATTAACAATATGGTTTGAATCAAACCAATTGATTTTAGTAAATGAAGAAAACAAGCACAGACGACTAAACACTTTCTAATCAGTTCCAATTAGAGAATGAAAAAATAAATAAAATAATTGATGAGCTTGATTTCAGAGTAACAAGGGAAGAAAGATATGTTTCAATCCTCTTTATTGGATTTGTAAGTTTTGAACATGCAACCATATTACAATGATTAATAATTTAACTAAGGTGTTAATACTAGTTTATTTCAAGCTTAAACAAGAATTAGCAAGAAAAATTCTTCACAAGCTAAGTTGAACAACTCTGCAGTTCAGGCTTAAACAAGAATGAGCAAAAATCCTCTTTATTGGATTGGGAATTTGGGACTACTCTGCATTTCAGTGGATCAAACTACATTCAACTTTTCAACCTTAGTTTTCCATAAAGTCTGTTTGCTGTCCATAGAATCCAGTAAGTAGATAATAGTAATTGCATGGATTCTAGTTTAACAAGTCTAGAAAAAAAATGCTATATTAGGTGCTCCGCTAAAGTCAGATCAAAATCAAGAAAATCACTATAAGAATTCTAGGAAAGAGAACTTGACAATGCTTAAAAAGGAGTCCCCTAGGCATCAGATATGCTATGAAAAAATCATTCACAAATCACAACAAAAGATCAGGCCTTGAATCTTGCAGCAATCTGCTTTGCTACAAGGTAGGGCTTATACTAAAATTTTCAGAAATGAAAAATAAAAATCTTTGATGATGGTTCCTCTTGCACTCACATTGGCCTTCGCACCTGCACAGGAGCTGTACCCCCCTCCCCACAGGAAACACTTCTTCAATAAATAATCAGGGCAATCTGCTAGGAAGGAGGTAGGTAACTTCCCTCCTGAAACTTTTAATAATGTGTGGTCTGTCATTTGTTCAATAATCTATTTTTTATATATTGAGAAGATTCCATCGCTTTTACCAAATGCATCGAATGGCATAAAATATGTTTTTTCCTCAATCTAAAAGCCACATGAAATAAAAATAAATAATGAATAAATTGGATTTGAGCCATTCAATGGTTTGTGGTGGATTTCACTAAACCAATATAGATTGTACCCCGCTTGTTATCAATCAATCATAAATATAGACATAGTTAAGGACATATTGCATCTTGTTTATTATCAATCAACATAAAACCTGCATTAGATCGCTTACTGTCATTCATCCTAATAGCTGAATGCCGAAACTCTCACAAGCACATATATAAAGTCACAAAATCATACTTATAGAGATGCATTTTTTAGAGTAGATGCAAACATAAAAGAGGTCACTAAAAGCCCACAGTAATAATCTGTTTGGTGGTTTCATCTGCACCAATTTGCTTGCAATAAAAGGAATGTGGGAACTAATAATATTGGCCATGTGTAGTATCTTTAGTAAATTCCCTCAAAAATCCAGCCAAACAGAAAAATATAACTAAAATAATCCATAGGAACTTTCACTCACCAAACCAACAAACCCACCTTGAGAACATCTAACCTGCACAGAGAATCACAAATTAGTAAGCTGGAGAGCTCGAACAAGAATGCTAATTAAGTACCATAAATGAGAATTACAGGATAATCCTTGTAGAGAGATAATTGTATCCAATTGGGCTAGCAAAAATAAAAGAACAAAAAAATGCCTCTTCATCAACTAGAAGAGAATAGTTAAGAGAAAATTTTAAAATAGTCACAACAATTTTTACAAGATTCAAAAGTTAATAGATATGAAGAAGTTCACAGAAATGTATAAGATGAAGGAAACTCTATTTTCATGCATTATTTAGGCCCAACTCTTTTTTGGTTATAGCAATATGGGAAGAAGAAGAAGATGAACACAAAACAAATTCAAGCCAAAACTTACATGACAATATGTCAATATGTAAATCAACACATGTATAACAGAAAATGTGCTAACATATATACTTTCATTTATAAGAGGAAGAATTGTCTTACCCAATAGTAGAAAATGTATAAGATTCATATAGAAGCTGAATTCTCCATTAGTTACCTGGTTTTTCAAAACAAAAGATTATCACAAACTGTAATTCAGGAATAGTAATCACATGGAAACGACAACTAACATGTAGAATAATAGGGAAAATCAAAATAAAAAGTGAGAATGGGACCAAAAAGAGGGAGCAACCAACCAAACCATGATTCCAACAACATAACAAAAAAAAAAAAAAAAACTTTAAAGTGAATCAAAGTCAATAGTTTGAATGTGTCCCATGAATTTTAATCTCTTTTCAAACTATAAACTTATATTTCATATTCAAAAACTGTCTGTAAATGGTATTTTGAATTAAGACTCTTTATAGATGTGCAAAACAGTGTTGAAGTATATCGATATCTCTATGCTACCAAGACTTCTTGAAATGGACCCCACCAGCAGGTCTTCCTCTTAATGAAGCAATAGGGTTCAACAAGTTATTAGGTGAAAACAATGGGTAATTTAGATATTTTAAAACATTAGGGTTCAACTTTGCTAACTGGCTGGTATCTAGAACTTGTTTGAGAGAATGAGAGTTCTTATACGTGACACAGAAATATCAGAAAAATATATTTTTCTAAGGAATATGGCAAGAAAGCAATTAGTAGTGAACCACTGTTAGTAGTAAAAATGCTAATTAAAGTTCCTTTTTTTTTTTTAAAGGCATATAGCGAATTCAAATTATTACCAGCTATCCCCACATCAACCATCTTCATGGCTCAAATGACAGATCCAGCCAGCCAAGCTTGGATAAGTGGTTCACCTGTAAATTATTGTTCTTAGACATGAAGGAGAGAGGAATTGGGTTAAGGTCATGACTCACCAAGGCACAATTAAAGAAAATTGAAGTTAAAAGGCACCATAGTCATATTCCCTATAATCATTATTCTCTATCAGGATATGCAATTGTTTCCCTTTACTTAGGGGAGGGAAGTTTAAAGTGGGGTGGAGGCCTCTGTTTAAATCATATGGGATGCATTACGAAAGTGAAATGGGCTGCTCTTTAACTCCAAGTCCATCACATAAGGGAATAAAATATACTCAAAAAGGTGATGGGGAGAGACCATATAACTAGAGACAACATGTATCTATATCTATATGTTGATAGCACAATCCTGAACCTATAACCTCATTAAGGTATTAACGGATTTGGAAAAGGAAGACTAATGGAGAGTGTTGGAGATGGAGAAGGCGATAGGAGTGTAGAGGAAGCTAGAGTGCTGGGAGATGGTCAAGACCCTAATGGAGATCCTTCTCTACCGAGGATGGAAGGATCTCACACTCAGGAATCCGCTGCTACTGTGTTTGAGCATGGAGGACCTTCAGCTATCCCTACCCAAAAAAAGTCCTATGCCAGAGCTGTGGCTAGGCCACTACCTGAGGTGAATGATCTTCCAGAGCTTGTTCATGCGGGGAACTTCACTAAAGGGATTATGCCTCAGGATGAATACGAAGAACGATTAGCGAGGTATCGTTATGCTCTGATTGGAAGGCTAAATTTCAGATTTTTATCTTTAGATGATGTGCGAAGGGAAGCTCGTGAATCTTGGAATCTCAAGGGTAATGTAAAGATGGTGCCCATGGGTAAAGGATTCACAATTTTCCAATTTGAATCTGAAGCAGAAATGGCATCCATGTGGAGACGAAGCCCTATGAGACTGGGAAGACAATATGTGAGATTCCAGAGATGGCACCCGGACTTCGATGTCAATGAGAAATTTATTAACAAAGCCCTGGTCTGGGTGCGTTTCCCGATTTGCCTCTTGAATACTGACATGAAAAAGTGTTGTTGACGATGGCAAAGGCCGTTGGCCGGCCAAATGCTCTTGATTAACGCACAAAGAATGTGGCTTTTGGAAACTACACTTGAGTTCTTGTGGAGATTTAGGCGGGGAGTCAGCGACCGGAGGAGATCCAGGTTGAGCACAAACAGCCTGGACATCTAATCTCTTTTGGTTTCGTCAACCTCTAACTTATGAAGATTCCATGGGGAAGTGTGGCTTCTGCAAAAAGGTGGGGCACATTATTAGTGATTGCAGGGAGAAGAAAATCGCTGATATGAAAGATGATCGACAGATGAATAATGGTGGCATTCCAAGTGCGGTCTATGTAGATGACTCCCCTAGGAGGTCAGTGATTCCTGAGGCCAATCCATCAAGGTGCAGCTCCATCCATGAAGGTGTCCAGGGAGGAGATAGGGCCTTGCACGGTGGTGTTGCAGACATGAGTGGTGGTGCTGAAACGTCTCAAGGAGAGGGAGAGAATCTCAGGGAGGATATTCCCAATATGTAAGGCCTTTCTAATAAGGAAACTGAGAATCTTATGGAGACTGGAACGCCCCAATCAAGGAGACCTTCTCCTTTTGGAGATGAGGTGGATTCATCTTCCAATGATAGAGCAGCTGACCCAATTGTGGAGCATGTTTCAAATACTCAAAATATTTCAAATATTCAAAATAACGCAAGGCTGGAGGTCGTTATTGGTGTGAGTAACGGGAAAGATGCGGACCTGGGTTTGGAGCAAGGAGAGATCTAGGTCGATGAACCTGATCCTGAATCTAACTTCGACTCTGTCGAAAGCGCTAGTTCTCAGAACGTTGGGCAGGCCACGGAAGGGTTGCACAGAAGCCTCAGGTATGCTACTCGTGGAGGTCTTCCAACCAAAGGTGGCTGTGGTTCTGGTAGAGCTGGTAGTCATCGGTTGGAGGGAGTAGCTAGTGCAAGGAATGGAGTTCAGAGGATTGACTTGGATGCACTACAAAGAGAGCTCGATAAGCCTGGTTGGACTCGAGCAAAGAAGAAAAAAGGAAAGCAGGTGTGTGAAGAGGATCAGTCTATTGCTAGGATTGATCATTTTAACCATCACATGTGATCATAAAAGTCCTCTTTTGGAACATTCGTGGTTTGAAGAACGTTGCTGCTAAGATAACCTTATGCAACATTGTTCGTGATTACGACCCAGACATGATTTGCATAGCTGAGCTGATGATCCATGTGACCAAATTTCCAAGGTTTTTATTTAATAAATTGGGGGTTTGCTGCTGATTTCCTATCTAATGATAGACCTAACTCGCACCCTAATCTTTGGATGATGTGGAAACAGGATTTACATAAGCCTATCATCATCTCTATGTCTGACCAGCAGCTACTCCTGCAAGTTGACTGGAAAGGCAGCCTCATTGATCTCTCAGTGGTGCATGCTAAATCTCTTCGAGCCAATCGTAGGGCTTTATAGATGGAGTTTGCTGCTAGCTCGATGGGGCAGCCCAGGATGATTATTGGTGATTTTAATACGATTTTATTCGACCATGAATGAAGGGGTCCTGGCAGGTTCTGCACGGGGGCTGCTACTGAGTTTGGAGCTATGGTTGATGCCAACTCGATGGTCCAGCTTCCTTCCTCGGGTAGGAAATTCACTTGGAATAATAATAGAAGAAGAGGTAACGTGGCAGCAGTCCTTGACAGGACCCTTGTGAATGAAGAATGGCTAGAAGTTTATGAGGATTGTTCACAGCAGGTTCTCCCCCGTGTTGCATCTGATCATGCCCCTTTGCTGAATAGCTCTAGATCTTCTTCTAAGCCTCTGAGCCGGCCTTTTAGATTCAATAACTTTTGGTCAGATCATCCGGACTTTGTTAACACTGTTCGTGAAGCTTGGGGGGGTGGAGATCAATAGGTCTTATACTTATATTCTTGCTCAAAAACTCAAGAGATTAAAGGCCGTTCTGAAGACTTGGGCACGAGGTGCTTTTCGTCACCTAAATCAAGAGGTGACTAGCTCCATATCTGACCTTGAGGCAATCCAGCATCGGATGGAAGTGGAGGGTTTCTCTGAGCAACTTTTTGATTTAGAGGCTGATACCATAAATCAAGAGAAGCTGCGAGCCCAGAAATCTAGAGTCAGATGGTTGCGGGAAGGTGATAGATGCTCTAGATTCTTCCATTTCATGGCCAGAGTTAAGAGATCAAAAAATTTCATCAGGTGCTTAGAATCAGAGCAGGGTGCTAAGGTTTCTGACCAAGATCAGTTCGGCAGCTATAATGCCAAATTTTATGAGGCCTTCCATAAGCGCGTGAAGCTGGAATGGCATCCTCAAATTTTTGATAACATCTCTAGGATCCTGCAAGACTCTGATCGTACTTCTCTTGATTCAATTCCCTTGGATGACGAGATTAAAAGAGTTGTTTGGGATCTGAACCCTGATAGCTCGCCTAGACCGGATGGCTTCTCGGGTCATTTTTTCAGGACTTCATGGGAAGTAATTGACTTTGATATCTGCAGAGTGGTGAGGGGTTTTTTCACTTCAGGCATCCTTCCCAAAGGTATTAATAATAATTTTTTTGTTATTAATTCCTAAAACAGAGGGGGCTCGTACTTTGGAAAAAATTTTCCCATTATGTATGGGGAATTTTTTCTACAAAATCTTGTAAAAAATTATGGCCAGTCGCACCTCTATTGTTCTTCCTAAAATTATATCACCGGAGCAAGGCGCCTTTCAGAGAGGGAAATTTATTCAATCCAATATTGGATTGGCTTCGGAGCTGGCCAATCTTATGGGGATATCCTCTAGGGGAGGCGGCCTTGGAATGAAGGTGGACATAGGAAAGGCTTTTGACTCTCTATCCTGGGATTTTCTATTTCAAGTGCTCAACAGGTTTGGGTTTTCTGATACTATGATTGGATGGATTCATACAATCCTAAAATCTGCCAGGATCTCTATTCTTCTAAATGGAGGACCTGTGGATTTTTTCGAAGTCAATAGAGGTCTTATGAAGGGAGATCCTATATCCCCTATCTTGTTCATTATTGCTAAAGAGGTCCTGTGCCGAGGGATAAATGATATGTCAGCTAAAGGTCTAATCAAACCCATTGCTTATCCTCGGGGTGTTGAAGTTCCAATTCATCTCTTATTTACAGATGACGTGTTTATTTTCACGAATGCATCCAAAAGGTATGTTAGGAATTTGAAGATTTTTCTTTCTCTATATCAAAGCTGTGTATGCCAGTTTTTTAATTTAGAGAAGAGTAAATTATTTCTAGGGAAGATTTCCCCTAACAGGAAACAATGGATTGCAGATGAACTGGCCATTCTTTCATGTTCTTTCCCTACCAAGTATTTGGGAGTGGAAATCTTTCAGGGCAAAGTTAAAAGAGACCCTCTTCTCCCAATCATGGATAGAATTAAAACTAAGCTTGCTGGATGGAAAGGTAAACTCATCTCCCTGGCCGGTAGAGTAGAACTTGTTAAATCGGTCATCTTAGGGATGCCTCTGCATAGCTTCTCAGTTTACTGGTGGCCTGATACTCTTAACTAATTGTCTGGACAGGGAAGGTGGATTCTTTGAAAGCCATCACTGTTAGATGGGATTAGGTTTGTAAGCCCAAGAAGGAGGGTGGCTTAGGCTTGAGACGGCTCAGGGATGTGAATAAGGCTCTTCGTACTAAATTAGCTTGGAACATCAAGCATGAAGATTCCCAACTGAGCAGACTTATCAGAGCTAGATTTCTCTCTGGATCAGGTAGAATTAAGAGGGGATATAAGCACTCTTCTATTTGGCTTGGGGTGAGGAAAATGTGGTCTTTTGTGGCTGAGCATGAAAGATCGGTGGTATGTGACAGAAGGAGTATTGACTTCTAGCGAGATAAATGGTGGGGCCCTAAGTCCATTTGGGAGGGCTTAGAGATGAGTGAAGGTGTATTCCATAACCTTTCTCACACGGTAGCTGATTTTCTGGACCAGGGAATCTGGGCTCTGCCACATGTGGACTCGAATTTTCTGAATGATGTTTTCCTTTCTATTAAGGGCATAAATATATCACCCCTAGCCTTGAAAGATAGGTGTATGTGGAGCTTGGATCCGATGGGGAAGTTCACTATGAAGTCTGCTGGGGATGGCCTCAGACTCCCTAGGCCCTCGGTTCCTTGGGCGGGGTTAGTTTAGAACAAGAGGCTGCTGCCTAGACTATCTATCTTGGGCTGGAGATGGATGCATGTGAAACTTCCAATAGACGATGTGGTTTAGGCTAAAGGGATTCCGCTTCCTCCAAGGTGCGATCTCTATGGCTCGTACTCTGAGTCTTTTCTCCATTTATTTTTTGAGTGCAGTTTCTCCTTTGAAATTTGGAAAGGAGTCTCAGATTTATTTAATGTGAATTGGGGAAACAAAGGCTCTGTCTCTAAGTTGGTTGGTTGGTGGAGGAACAAGGGGAATGGCTGGGCTTTGAAAGAGGCGTGGGTGTTTGAGTTATTTTCATCCATAGATGCTATCTAGTCTGAAAGAAACTAGAGGCGATTTGAAGGAAAATCAAGAAGTTCTGCTTTGATCATTAGATTCATCAAAGGGGAGATCAGCTTCCTTTGCAGCAGGCTCAAGGTCTTTCCGAAATCAGTTGAAGACATTATTCTATGTAGAAGATTCAACATTGTCTCAGGCTCTCAGCCCTTTCCCTCAATTCTAGAGGTTCACTGGTGCAAGCCCCCGAGATCTTGGGTGAAACTCAATGTTGACGAATGCTCCCTAGGTAATCCTAGCCGAGCAGGAGGAGGCAGAATTTTTAGAGACTCTGAGGGTAGGAAAATTCTGTGCTTCAATTTCTTTCTGGGTGTTTCAACCAGCTTCTCTGCAGAAATTTGGAGTATTATCAAGGGTATAAAGATTGCTCGAGATATGAGCTTTAGGTGCCTTTGGATTGAGTCAGATTCATCTACGGCATTTTTTCTATTTCAACATATGTTAATCCCCTGGTTTGCCCTCCAGGAATGGAACCATCTTCTTCCATTTCTGAATTCTATAGAGTGGAAGATCTCCCACTGCTTTAGAGAAGCTAAATCTTGGCCGATAAACTCTTAGTTTGGACTCGGTAGTTCACATTGATACCTGAAACTTTTAGTGTGATGTGTCATCTGTTACCACCAAACTCGATTTGATTCGGTTTTATTAGGATATTAATGGGATTCAAATAGGGCATTAGAGCCAAAGGGAAGAAAATCAATACAAAGACTCAAAAGACGGACCCTAAAACGTTATTAATAGAGGATCTGAATCATCTGATGATGATACTATTTCATGATCAATGAAGAAGCTATAATGGAATTAAATATTAGGGATACATGCCTTACCTCTTTCTGCTTCTCAATCGAGCCAAGGAGGGCCTGCGGGAGTTGAGTCTTGAGAGACAGATCAAACAGAGGAGAAATCGTTGCCTGTTGTTGCAAGGAGTTTGATGGAGTCACGATGGGTACCCGTCAGCTGCTGGTCAGATACGCTAGCGGATTGGACTTCCAGGTTCAGTTGAAGAGATGGTTAGGAAAGTGGAGGAGATTGTTAGGGTTTGGAAGGATATCACAGAGAGGAGCGCAGGATGGGAAGCAAAAATAGCGCAAATGGCTCTGGTACTCTTCTTTTCATTCAAAAACATAAAACCCTAGATTTTGGGGCGAAAATTAAAAGGCACCCTTGTATTGCTCTTTTAGGGGGCGGAGTCTCAAAACTAAAGGGGCGTTTGGTTTGAATTATCCATCGGATCAGATTCCAGGGATTCAGGATTCTGGATCTAACTCATATGGAAGAGTTTCTTTGGAATAATTTTTTTATGGTAAAAAAAATGTTTGGTTACCTTGATTCTGAGTGGAAAACTGTTTGGTTACCTTGATTCTGTCACTTGATTCTGAGTGAAAAACTGTTTGGTTACCCTGATTCTGGCCATTGATTCTGAGTGAAAAATTGTTTGGTTACCTTTGAGTCTTTGAACCCATGTTCTATTGGCAAAAAAAAAAAAAAATCCAAAAAACAAAACCAAAAACTAAAATTTGTTCTACACATGTACTTTATTTTTTATTATTTTTTTCTTTTTTATAGTAATATGTGAAAAAAAAAGAGTGGAACTCGTGAGCTATCAAGTCTAATAGTGTAGTGTAATAAATTATTTATTTATTTGTAAATTGAAGAGGACAAAAAGAAGAAAATTACAAGGCATGATTGTAGTTCATGTAATCGAAATAGGTATTGTGCATCTTAAAAAAGAATAATATAGTATTGAGTTGTTCTTTTTTATTAAAAAACATGATTTGATTTCTTCATGTAATGGTTTTGGGTAGGTATTAATTCGTTTATATTTTTAATTTAATTTATTTTTTTGTATATTATTTATAATTGCTAACTATTTAGTTTGGAAATATCTTAATTTGGAACAATTCGATGGATACCATCAGTTTAATTCATTATACCTAGAACCATGGTTGGGAGGATTTTCTCATGCACCCAACACATTGACACTCATCTATTATCTCTACAGTCTTTACTCTTCACTGAATTGAAGTCAACAATAAATGGATACTTTGCATCGTCTAGGCGAAGACATGCGTTAATAAATTTAAATTGGATATAAACAACTAGTCATTTCATTGTTAAGAACGGACCATATAGTTCAACAAAATTTAAGTACCTACTTTATATTACCTAGAAATATGAAAAAATTACTACCAGAAATATAACTATTACAAATTGACCCATCAAACTCAAAGTATTCTTCAGACTATGAATCTTGTCAGTAAGAATTTTCAATTCTTCTTTCATCTACTCCATTTGTACATTCCTTTCATCCACTACTGTTGGAGTAGCATCTCTAGGCACAACCACGGGGTCACACCAAGAGAAGAAGCCACAACCTTCCATTTGGAAATTCTGGGCAATAATAATATAATCTGTATCTGTTTTGGGCAGAATATGAAATTCTAACAAATTCCCTTCTTTGATAGCCACATTGTAAGTTCCTATACAATGGAACTTCTGAGCTGTTGGCATCACTACCAATGCTTGATGACATTATTTAACTGTAAAATAAACAATAAGAAGATGGCCATGTCAAGAGGATTCATTCTATTTGCTTATATGAACTACGAAACACAAATGCTATATACCTCTTGTTCTTATTATCAATTAGTTTACAAAATGGCGATTATCATACCAATTAGACTACACATTGAAACACCGCAGGATGTCAGCTTTACTTTTACCAGCAATAACCAGTAAATATATATATATATATATATATCAGCCATCAAAGAAGGGATTTATAAAGAGTCTGCTAACAAGTGAATATTTTCTAACATTAGAAATTAACAATCAATCAAGGTTGATAAAGCCATTGAATAACATGATAAATTAATATCCACAACCTCAAGGCCCTAAACTTATAATATATCATACCCTACTAAGTACTACCCCACATTTCATGACTTAAAAAAAAAATTACACGTTTAATTAGAAGTCTTCATATGGGCTGCTCGAAGTTCTACTGCAAATGGGTACTTTCTCTTCCTAATCGGGGCTCATGTTCACCTTTTCTCAGGCAATTAAAGTGTCTCCACCAGTGGCTGCAAACAACGGTTGCCTATATTCATTTGACAGAATTACCAAGTCCAGATGACTAAAAATGTTAGACCATTCCATTGAGCACCAAACAACAGTACATGATAGCAAAATAGAATAAACGTGGCCTGAGAGATCGATAGAACACTATAACCAGCAATTACTGGAGCTAGTTAACTTCCAAATTTAAAGCAAAGAATCCCCAATAATACTATAATACTGATTTATATCACCAATCATATCTGAAATCAATTTAATAGAGAAAAGGGGGTCAATGCTGTATTATCGCAGGCTGTATAAGAAGAAGTTTAACTGATGGACAACTCTGCTCAATTGATTGAAAAAATTAGATGGAGATTGAAAATGAAAAATCAAAAAACAACAGAAAAAGAAAAGAAAACCAGTCTTCATCATAATGAGTTTCTTAAAAGCTTGTATAAGTTGTGATGGTGGGGTTCCAGTTGAGGAAAAGTAAAGCAATTGTTTACATAATTACGAGGAACTAATGGACATAATATGATCACATTCAATCATAAAAAAACAATGAAGTGAATAATAATTGAATATTTTAATCAGCAATTTTACATATGTCAATTCAAGATTTGAAAGGAAAGTAATGAAAACACTAGTAAAAAGTAGAAAGATCAAATAGAAAACTCGGACGAAGAGAATTTCATTGTAGGAATTCATTTCTGGTTCCAGCCAGAGCACCTATTTATACAGTTGAATTTGGTATATAACTGGAGTAAAAAAATTAAAAACTAAGCCTAATATTCTAAATTGGTGAAACTACAAGAGGATTTAGGATTGACTACCAACTCCTAGAAGTGGGAGCTTTTGACTTTGGTTTGGGAATCTAAAGGACGGGCCATAATAATGAAAAAAACTATGCTGATCTTAAGCTCAGGCGAATCTTCCAATCGCACCACACATATGTTCTGTTTTAACTGCCACTACTGCCGCTACTACAGTAGAGACCCATAGATTATGGACATTTAATGGAGCAGATGTCCACTAGGTGCTGCTGTCTTCTTTAGATGCCATATTCTCTTTCTAATGACTATTCCCTTCATTGATGAATAGAGAAAAAAAAATTTGTGGTTGTCTAAACTATGCAACAACATCATGGGAAGCTGTAAAATCTGATATCTTTAAAAGACACATCTCTTAAAAGTCTTGAAAAAATAGGAAAACATTTCACGAATTTATACACAAACTATTTCTATTTGTAGAAATATGTATTGGAATAAAAAATACCTGCCACGACTACTTCATGAATCAATCCATTAACAAGGAATCTAAAACATGGAACCTAAACAACTATCATGCAAAACCCAAATGCCGATAACCTATCAATATCAACAACGGCAGACAATGAAAGGAAATAGAACTGAGAAACTTCCAAATACTATACAAACATAATATAAATGGCTGTGATTAGTAGAATTTTAAAGGATAAAAGTAAAAAAAAAAAAAAAATCATTAAACAAAAAAAGAAATGACCTATTTGATGCAAAACCTCCTTTAGCTATTACAGAGAACTTACTGGTCTTGTAGAGTCTTGAATCTTCCTTTTGTTTTGGAGGGAATTGGTTGGACACTTCAATGGCAAAATTTCCGTCTCAGAGGAATAGGGCAAATCGAGAGCATAGATTCCTGCATACAACAAAAACAATTTATCCGAGAGAGGAGTAGAAGCAAAGGGGGGAAATAACTGTTATGCTATATGTGAAACTTAAAATCCCCAAATTAGGGTTTCAGATCTTCGATTGAAGAAGATAATGGACCATACTGCTGACTTCAGATGGATTTTGCACTACCCTTGGCAACCGATCATCTAAGCCAAATGTGTAAACCTTACACAGTGAAATAGAAACCTAAGAGGCAAACCCTAGATATGAAGGTAACAACATAAAAATTAGAAACCTAAGCTCAATAATATAAGTAAAACATAGACGAAGAACAAGAAGAAGAAAACACATAAAGAGGACCAAACGCACCTTGAATACATCATTGGTTTTCAGATGGCTATTGGCTGGGATCGTCTTCCATGCAAAGGGGTAAATGTGTAACAAAAGAAAACACAACTGAGAAGAAGAAGAAGACGAAGACGAAGACGAAGAAGAAGAAGAAGAAGAAGAAGGAAATCTCACCTCGCATTTTTGCTTTCACCGGAGAGCGTCGATCGGCTTTCAGCGAATGAGGGTAAAGTGAGAGAAAAACCCAATAAAAGTTGATTCACCCTGATTCTCTACCTTTTATATGAACCCTGGAATCCCTTGACTCGATTCCGGATTTACCTATTCAGGTTAATCCACTTGAGTCCTGGGTTTTAGTGTAAATGGGTGATTCAGTTGAACACACTGACTCCGGATCAGTTGCCTTAAAATATGAACCAAATAGTTTAATTTAAATGGGAACCTGAATCCCTGGAATCTGATCTGATGGATAATTCGAACCAAACGCCCTCTTAGGTGTCCATATTATATCCTCCTTAGCGGCTAGAAAATAAAACCACCCCTAGTTAAACTTTTTTGGGGCGAGTTAATAACAACTGCCCTAATTCAGACTTTTTATAGGTGGGTAAAAAAATTGTCCCTAAATCCACCAATATTAGTGGTAGATAAAACCCAACCGCCCCTATATCCTTTTCTATAGTGGTGGATATACAACCGCTCCTAAAAAACACCCCCTATATGATATGATTTCTATTTTGATATTGATCACTATTGGGGCGGATACAAAATACTGCCCCTATTGGAGAACCTTTAGTGGCCGAAACTAAATCCGCCCCTATAGGACATATAATACCTTATATTTTAATTAGAAAAATTATATCTATTGGGGCGGACACAAAAAGCTGCCCCTATTGTATCACATTTAGAGGCTAGTAAATAAAACCGCCCCTAAATAATACCTTTTAGTGACAGATAAATAAGACCGCCCCTAATTAATACCCTATAGTGGCGGATAAATAAAACCGCCCCAAAAACCATATGTTTAGTGGCAGAAGAAAAAACTGCCCCTATTGACTTTTTTTTTTGTAGTGCCAATTGAATTACCATCCATCTGAGTATATGAGTATGTGCCACATTTTTTTTTTTTTAACAATTTTTTTTTTATTATCACATATTCACATGGTAAGACAATTTTAGAGTTAACAATGAACATAAGACCTAATACTTGAACCCATTGTGGTCTTTGGTTCATCAAAATTATGGTCTAAGAGTGGAACCGTTTACATAACTAAATTAAAACCGAGTTAGAAACCGAATTAAAACCGTATTACAGAATCAAATTGGAATCGAAATTGAGCCAAACTAAATAAAATCGACTTGAGTATCCAAATATAAAACTGAGTTGATTCTTGATTTGGTTTCAATTCACCACATCATCTCTCTAAACCGAACAAAACTGGAATCGAGCCAATTGATAACCTAATGTGTAGGTGAAGGATCGATGACACAGTTTTGCGTAGTTTTGGAAATTCAAACTTAATTTGATTAAACTAAAGTTTCTACGAATATTTTGGGAAATAACCCCTGATTTTGACTTACTCCAGAATTTTCCCCTTAGATAATGTCGACATCATCTCCCTTTTATTTTTATTTTGTATGTATAAATGAGTCGACGTGACCATACTATTTTATATAGTTGGAAGTAGGGTAAATGGCTCGACCACCTCTACAGACCACAATCAAACTAGGCTATCTCGAGCTTAGCTGAGTCGATGCTCGTTAGTCTTCGAGATCTAGGTAAGTTGAGAAGAGAAATGATGAGCTTTGAGAGATGATTTTTATTGTGATTTTCTGCATGAATCACCTGAGTTTCCCATAACCAACTGCAAAAAACTAGGACGAATCTCTTGCCGCTTTTACCTATATATCTATAACCTATAAACTTCGTAACGGTTAAAGAAAGGGTAAAGCTGATTTGGGTGCAAACAACTTTCTCCTAATTTCCCGATTCTAACTGCTTGACAGAACTACCAAAAGTCTCTCCCCCTTTGGACCATTTCTTCTTCTTCTTTCTCTTTGTTTCCAACTAATAGCTAGCTACGAGTAAGTAAACAAATGGAGAGAGAGCAGAGAGAAGAATCATGAGTTAGATCATCATGGTGGTCGGGACTTCCAGAGGATTTGGTGATCACGATCTGCGAACGGAGTCATGGTAATCCTTCCTTCCCAAAAAACCCTACCACCCATCCAATCATTCCTGTAATCCTCCCATGGTTGGTTGGTTATAGGTAGATCCTCCTCTACAATATTTCTCTACAACTATTTTACCAATGCCAAGCTCGCCCTTCCACACATCAAGGTCTTCCATGTATGAAAGGTTGTTTTGTCATCAACTCCTCCTGCTGCAGTTGCTACTACTATTGCCATCCTCTATGGCAACTGCCTTCCTATCTCTCTTCTCGCAATATTCCTGATTATAAAGAAAATTGCATCTATTTCATCCTTATTCTTGGGTTTCGCAACTTCTCTGCGAAGAATTAAATTTTATCCTTCTTAAAAGAGTAGAGAAGAAAAGGTTTGACAAAATAATAACACTTTGTCCAAAAAAAAATCATTGAAAAATGCATTCCATATAGTAGTCAATTTCGTCTACAATTTCATGGAAGAAGAAATCAAATATATGGATCACTGGTACCAAATCGTTAATCCTGGCAGCTGCTGCTCTCTCTCTCCATTTTTTTTTTCTGATTAGTGATTCACCAGGGGCACTACGTCCAGGATCCCTCCTTGCTTGGGGCTTCAGGCTGGATGTATGTAAGCCAAGCAGGTGGATGATGAAACTTCATTTTCCAAGAATCTTCATCATTGCCTATGAGAAAACCCTGCAATGGTAGTGACGACTTTTTAATGCAATCATCTTCTAAATTGAATACGCCTTTATCATAATTCGTGGTCCATCGATTGTCTTTGAATGCACGATAGCCATCAATGAAATAGATGCAATTACCTCTACAATTAGGAAAATCGCGAGAAGAGATAGACAAAGAGGAATGCAGTCCTACAAACAAGTCCTCTCTTACTAAAATAAAATCGAGGTTCGGGCTGAACAATCACACTTTTACGTTCTATTACTCTAACAACCATCAACACATCATTAGATGATGATTCCAGCAAATACGACTCTATGTAATAGTTCTAAGAGTACAAGTATTTATCCATCAATTTAGGTTGTTGTTGTTGGAGAATAGAGCAAGAAGAAGAATCAGTTTGCATGTCAGTGCCCATGTCGAAGACATAAACCCTCATATCTAATAGATCTAATTGTACAATATAGAGTTTGTTCCTGTTACCATCAGAAATCCGCCAGAAGAGCTAAACCTGCACAAGGACAGAAGGTTGAGGCCCGGAGGTATCTTCGGGGTTAGTCCTCCGATGCCCAAGTTAGAGACCGACGGAATAGTATTTTCACAAGAGTAATGGTGTGTTGACCTACCTCTCCCCTCCTTTCGGGCCCTGTCTTATAGTGCTTAGGGTCTAGGGTTTCCTTTTTGGGAGTCCCCGTCGGGTCTGCCTTTTTCCCTTCTCGAGTCTTACTAGGATACGTGCTATTCCCCTTGTGGGGAATATTCCCTATTCGGGTACCTTCTCCTCATGTGGTTTGCTTGGTTACAATTCTTACGGCCTCTATCAGGTGGGAGACATGTGTCCTTCCTTTGGATACCATGTGTTCTTAACTTACAAGGTGATTAATTGGGTCGTATCACAGCCCCCTTACTTCCACTAGGAAGCTCTTTTAGTGGAAGTGACTTCCTTCCTCTTTTGTGTTCCCCTTTGGCCTTCGGTCGCAGCCTTCGTCTTGAAACCAAGACCTCCGATCAGGTCCATAGCCTTAGCCAGAGACCCAACCGAGACGGTGACCTTTGGTCAAGTCTGCTCGGCAACTGAGGTTTTGACCTTCGATCAGGTTCGATCGGCCTTGGCTGGAGCCCCAACCTAGGCGGTGACCTTTGGTCAGGTCTGCTCGGCCTTAGCCCAAAGCCCCCAACCGAGGTGGTGACCTTCAGTCAGGTCTACTCGGCCTTAGCCTAGAGCCCCCAACCGAGGTTTTGACCTTCGATCAGGTTCGCTCGGCCTTGATCGGAGCCCCAACCTAGACGGTGACCTTCGGTCAGGTCTGCTCGACCTTAGCCCAGAGCCCCTAACCGAGGTGGTGACCTTCAATCAGGTCTGCTCGGCCTTAGCCCATAGCCCCCAACCGAGGTGGTGACCTTCGGTCAGGTCTGCTCGGCCTTAGCCTAGAGCCCCCAACCTAGGTGGTGACCTTCGATCAGGTCTGCTCTGCCTTAGCCCAGAGCCCCCAACTGAGGTTTTGACCTTCGATTAGGTTGCTCAACCTTGGCCAGAGCCCCCCAATCGAGGTTTTGACCTTTGGTCAGGTCTGCTCGGCCTTAGCCAGAGCCCCCAACCAAGGATTTAACCTTCGATCAGGTCTGATCGGCCTTAGCCAGAGCCCCCAACTGAGGATTTGACCTTCAGTCCTTTGGCCTTCGTGACGCATCGCTCGTGTCTCCAGCTCGAGCGACATGTCACTCGTGTCTTACTTGGAGTGCCTCGGGAATCAACATTGATGACATGTCGGGGTCATTAATGGCCTCGAGTAATCGAATCATCATTACCTTGCCTATAGAAAGTGAGACTCCTTCATTTTTGTCACTTTTCCAGAGCCATCAACCTTCTGTCTAGCACTCTTTCCTTCATCTTTGGTTTTCATCATCCATTGTCATCAGTAAGTTCCATGTCTAGCTCATTCAGTAGTAGGCCCTCGTCCTCTGAGGGGACCGTCTCTAACCCAAGACATCGCAGTCCCGGACATGTCCGAGGTATGTCCTCGAGTTAGTCCTCAGAGTCCTATTCATCTCGTGTTTCCTCCTCCACTGCTACACCTCGTGGATCCGTAGGTGGTTCGAGCGTGGAAGATATTATGGAAGGGGTTCTTGAAACCCGAGCCCAGACGAATGAGTCTCTTCTTGTAGAGGCTAGGGACATAGTATCTACTATGTTCGAAGTAGAGCTCGATGAGCTTAGGGTGTCCTATAGTATCCCAAGTGAATTAAACCTTCGGCTCCCAAGGCCCACCGACAGGGCCAGTTATAGGAGCCCAGGTGAACTCTGCGTCTACCGAGATGCCTTCAAGGCAGGGCTCCGGCTTCCACTACACCCTTTCTTTAACCAAGTGTTATGACACTATGGCATCTGCCCAGCCCAGCTGACTCCGAATGGGTGGCGACAGGTCCTTAGTTTCATAGTGTACTTCTGTCGGATTTAGAGGCCCATCTTCCTTCCTCTTTTTCTCAATTGTCTGTCCCTCAGAGCCAGTAAAGGGGACTCAGGCTGGTATTACTTCAGCCCTCAAAAGGATATTAGGCTGTTGAATGGGTATCCTTCGTCGATCCACAGCTGGAAGCAAAAATATTTCTTTGTGAGATCGTCCGAGGGTTTCCCTATCGACAACGTCTAGGACATTCCCAACCTAAAGGATGTTAATTCTGTGCCCGCCCTCTTTGGGGTGAATGCGGAGTCACTGGCATTGGCAAAACTCAAGCCCCGGAGTCCACCAGTCGAGTCTGATAGTCTTCAATCGGACGCTGTCCTGTTTCGATTCGGGCTTAGCCCGGGTGAGTTAGGGTCACCCGATTCCATTCTTGCTTCGTCTCCTTCTGCCTAATGCTAACCTTTGTTTCCCCTATGCAGTGCAACTCTCCAGGGCAAATGTTAGAGCGGTAGCAGCCGCGAGGCAAGCATAGGCAAAGGAGGCCCGTGCGAGAGAGACTCGAGTGAGGGAGCAACAACAGATCCAGAAACAAAAGCAGGATAAAAGAAGGGTTCCAGCTTCTGAGCCGATCGATCCTTCTTCTAAGGGGAAGAGGGGTCTTACGTGGGACCCTACCAAAGGTGCCATTCAGGCCCTTGCTGGATAAGACCGAGATGCCTTTGCCCCGATCGAGCCTCTGTCAAACATTCATTTATAGAGTCCAGTGCCGAACTGAGGCAGGTGCGAACGTGGCTTCATCCCCGACTGATCCGTGAAGGAGGATGACACTTTCGCCATTGGAAGGGTGTCTCAGGAATTGGTGCTAAAGGGGAACCTTCCGAGGGATGTTCTGACGCCCAGAAGTAGGGAACCTCGACCATAGTGACCAACGCATGTTTCTACATGGAAGGGGTAAGATTCCCTCGATCTTCGGCTTTCAGGTTTCCTTCTCTATCACTCTTTTTTTTATAAATGTTTCAGGCCCAGAACCAACTTTCCCAGCTGATCAACCGAGTTGGGGCTATGGCTCAAGACTTGGAGAGATCTGAGCTGGAGAACGAGCACTCTGTTCTACTGGAGAAGGTAGAGCATATGGAGACTGAGCTCCTTCATGTTTAACAGGAGCATGATTAGGAACTCTCAGAGCTTAGATCTCAAATATCTATGAGGATTGAAGCAGCCGAAGCCCGAGGAGTCGAAATGTATAAAGCTTTCAAAGACTTCTATGAAGAATTTAAGCAGGCCACTGCTCCCGGATACACAATGGGCTCGACCAAAGTCCGTGACTTGGTTCTCGAGCATTATCCGGAGGTGTCTTTCGTGGATAATGGCCTTATTTTCGAGGATGAGGTTGGGGCTGCTTCCGCCCCTGCCCCTGTGGCTACTCAGGTGACCGAGCTCGTGGAGAGTGATGACGAGGAGGAGGTTTAGAGGCCCCGCAAAGTCTCCCTTACTCCTGGTCACGATGGTTCAGACCGAGATGTCCCAGGTGCCATCGATGGCAAAGTTGTTCTCCCGATCGAAGCTCCTTGATGAATGAAATGTCTTCGAGTCTCTTTTTTGTATCTTTTGAACTTGAGCCTTCCGGACTCCATGTAATTTATGCCTTTGAGCTTCTTCGATGAATGAATTCCTTTCTTCTTTAAGATTCCTTCATGCCATTTTATTATCATCACTATTTTTTATTGATTTAATGACAATTAAGTCCGAGCACGGACTGTCATAGGGGTTCGGCTTCGCAGGTAAGCGTAGGAAAGCCGAAGCCCTTATGCAAGTAAAATCTTAATTACAAGGTGGGTGCATTACTTGACTGTGCCGAGCTGAGGTGACAGGTTAGTCAATTCGAGGTGACTGGTAGCACGGCCTGATGGATGGCCGAGGTGGCAGCACGGCCTGATGGAGGGCTAAGGTGATAGCACGACCTTATAGAGGGCCGAGGTGGTAGTATGTCCTGATGGAGGGCCAAGGTAGTAGCATAGCCTGATGAGATGCCGAGGTGGCAGCATGGCTTGAAGGAGGGCCGACGTGGTATCACTGCCTGAAGGAGGGCCAAGATGGTAACACGGCCTAAAGGAGGGCTGAGGTGGTAGCGCAGTCTGAGGAGAGGGCCGAGGTGGCAGCATGGCCTGATTGAGGGACAAGGTGGCAGCATGGCCTGATGGATGGCCAAAGTGGTAGCACGGCCTGATGAGATGCCGAGGTAGAAGTATGGCCTGTCGGGATGCCAAGGGGGTAGCATGGACTGATGGAGGGCCGAGGTGACAACACGGCTTGATGGAGGGCCAAGGTGGCAGAACAGCCTGATGGAGGGCTGAGGTGCAGCATTGGTCAGGATGATCCCTGCCCGTGGTGCAGCCCGGCTCTCACTTTTTCATCACTATTTTTTGTTGATTTAACGACAATTAACTCCGAGCACGGACTGTCATAGGGCTTTGGCTTCGCAGGTAAGGGTAAGAAAGCCGAAGCCCTTATGCAAGTAAAATCATAATTACAAGGTGGGAGCATAAGGCCGAAGCTCCTACGTAAGTCATCGTTTCCTTCGTGATCGAAGGATGAGAGGCGCTGTTGGCTGCTCCCTGTCGTAGAGTAGTCCTTCGGTTGAGCTATTTTGGCTCTGTCCGAGCCTTCCATCCAGGGATCCCTTCTGTCAGGTTTGCTCAAACTTGGCGTGAGCTTCGTGACCAAAGGGGGGACCTTGGTCCTATGCCTGGTTTTGGCCTTTAGCTCCCAACCAAGGGGGAACCACTTCGGTCAGGTTTTCTCGGCTTCAGCCTGAGCCCCCAATCGAAGGTTATACGTTTCATAGCCATTATTTGGGCAATTGCCGTGAACTAGCTTATATAAAATAAAAATCCTCTGGAGAGCTTGAGATGAGGAATCGTAACTTGAAGTTTCTTGGGAATTCAAAAGATGAATAATTCAAAAGAATAACCAAGTAAATGTAAATGTGCTTTGCTACTACTGCTAGGCATATTACTACTGGTAGACTTTCCTCAAGTTCTTCGAGTTCCATGATCGAAGTACCATTTCTCCACCCGTAGTCTCCAGGTGATAGGACCCCGGTCGTATTATCCTTGAGACCCTGTAAGGCCCTTCCCAGTTCGGAGCTAGCTTCCCTTGATGCTTTGGGTCCGATATCTCCGTCCTTCTGAGGATGAGGTCACCCACTCTGAACTCGTTTCTTTCGATCTTTGCATTGTAATGTCTTGCAACCCTTTGTTGGCATACTGCAATCCTTTCTCTCGACACTTCTCGCACTTCATCCAGGAGGTTCAGATTTGCTTGAAGCCCTTTGTCATTTTCTTTTTCATCGTAGTACTGAACCCGATGGGTCATGGCTCCTATATCCATTGGGAGCACAACTTCGGTGCCATAAATTAAAATGAATGGTGTTTCCCCAGTGGCGGATCTCTCATTGTGTGCTAGGCCCAGAGGATGTTGATTAACTCTTCTGCCCATAATCCATTGGCATCATCCAACCTCTTTTTTATTCCTTGTAGAAGCGTACAATTGGTGACCTCAGTCGATCCATTGGTTGATGGGTAATCGACCGATGTTTTCCTCGGTCAACATTGAGGGCCTCAAAAAATAAACCAAAAGTTAGATTGGCAAACTGAGTTCCATTGTCCGTTACTACCACTCGGGGGATTCTGAATCGATAGACCACCACTCTCTCAAAGAAGTCCCTTACATTCTTTTTGGTTATCATCGCCAGAGCTTCGGCTTCTGCCCACTTTGTGAAGTAGTCTACTGCTACCACTTTGTGAAGTAGTCTACTGCTACCACTTTGTGAAGTAGTCTACGGGCCTAGGATGTCCATTCCCCACATGGCAAATGGTACCGGGCTTGACAGGGAGGAAAGCTCAGTAGAGTGTTGCCGATGGATGGGGATGAACTTCTGGCACTTAATGCACTTCCTAACGAACTCTTCTACATCCCTCCTCATTGTCGGCCAGAACAGGCCCTGCCTCAGCACTTTCTGGGCCAAGGCCCGGGCTCCAAGATGTTGGTCACATATCCCTTTATGTACTTCTCGGAGTGCGTACTCAGAGTCGATAAGGTTCAGGCATTTGAGGTATGGTGTGGTAAACCCTATCTTATATAGTGTCTCATCTTTTAGCATGAAGCGTGCTGACCACATTCGTATATTCCTTGCCTCATCCCTATCTTTGGGGAATACACCTTCTTTGAAGTACCTGATTATGGCATCCATCTAGCTAGGTTTGTTCTCGCCAATGGGTAACACCTCTAGGGGTCTTTCGGTACTTGGTTGGGGTAACACTTCAAAATACACCGATCGTCCAAGGTCCGTGAAGTCAGAGGTGGCTAATCGCAACAGTGCGTTCGCACTGGCATTCTCTTCTCGTGGCACCTGCCTTACCTCTAACTCCTTGAAGGTTGTTATTCTCTCTCGCACCGTCTTTAAGTACTTGGCCATCCTTTGTTCTTTGGCTTCGTAGTCTCCATTCACCTATCGTACCACGAGCTAGGGGTCACTGTGTATCACTAACTCCTGTACCATCAAAGCCCACATCAAATTAATTCTAGCTATTAGCGCTTCGTACTCCGCTTCATTATTGGAGGCATCGAAGTCGAACCGTAGGGCATACTCGATCTTGAAACCTTCGAGGCTGACCAATATGATCCCTACACCGCTTCCCGCATTATTGGAGGCACCATCCACATACAATGTCCAGGTCTTTTCTGCCCAGGCCTAAAAAACTCCTGGGGATCATCAAGGAGCATTGTCTCGGCTATGAAGTCTGCTAAGGTTTGTACTGGATGTCGAATTCTCCCAACTCTATGGCCTAGTTTACCAGGAGGCCAAATATATCTGGCCTCTGCAGTATCTTCTTCAGGGACTGGTCTGTGAGCACGTACATCGTGTGTGATTAAAAATAGGGCCTCAGCTTTCTTACCACTGTTACCAGGGTGTATGCACT
Source organism: Macadamia integrifolia (assembly GCF_013358625.1). Classification (NCBI taxonomy): domain Eukaryota; kingdom Viridiplantae; phylum Streptophyta; class Magnoliopsida; order Proteales; family Proteaceae; genus Macadamia; species Macadamia integrifolia. Next base: position 18,612,494 of record NC_056559.1, on the reverse strand, counting down.
TTCTTCATATTTTTGTATCTTGTTTCGGCATCCAGCAGGGTTCGACTAACGTAATATATTGGCCATTGTTGCCTTCCTTCTTCCTTCATCAGTTCCTCGCTTACCGCCACCGTCGATACTGCTAGGTACAACTATAAGGTATCCCCGACGTCTGGCTTCATCAGTAGTAGGGGCGAGGCCAAGTACTCCTTCAGTTTTTTAAAGGACTTTTCGCATTCCTCCATCCATTTAAACTTTTTGGATCCCTTTAAGGCTTTGAAGAAAGGAAAGCACTTGTTAGCTGACCGAGACATGAACCGTCCCAGGGCAGCGACTCTGCCTGTTAGCTCCTGGACTTGCTTCACATTCTATGGTGACCTCATATCTCGAATGGCCTATATTTTCACTGGATTAGCTTCAATTCCCCTCTCTGAGACAATAAAGCCAAGGAACTTTCTCGACGCTACTCCGAACGCACACTTCTTCGGGTTCAACTTTATGGCGTACTACCTTAGCACCTGGAACACCTTTTCTAAGTGTCGAATATGGTGTTCTGCCTTCAGGCTTTTCCATGAGCATGTCATCTACATATACTTCCATGGTTTTACCGACCATCCCCTTGAAGATCTTATTCACCAACCTTTGATAGGTGGCCCTTGCTTTTTTCAGCCCAAAGGGCATAACTTCATAGCAGTACAACCCCCCCTCGATCACAAAGGATGTCTTTGGGACATCGACCTCAGACAACTTGATCTGATTGTACCCCGAGTAAGCATCCATGAAGCTCAGTGCCTCGTGTCCTGCTGTGGCATCGATGAGGAGGACTTCTTTTGACAGAGGTAGCCGTCCTTTGGGCAGGCCTTGTTCAGATCGGTGAAGTCGATGCAGATCTTTCATTTCCCATTTACCTTCGGGACCATCACCACATTAGATATCCACTCTGGGTATTGGATTTCACGGATGAACTGGGCCTTCAGCAACTTCTCTACCTCTTCATTTATCTTCTTCTGCCTTTCAGGGGTGAAGGTCCTCTTCTTTTGTTGTACCGGCTTCTTAGTCGGGTTGACACTCATATGGTGCTCTATTACTTCTCAGTCTATTCCAAGCATGTCTAAGGCTGACCAGGCGAAGACGTCAGAATTGTCTCAGAGGAATGAGATGAGTTTTTCTCACTGGTGCCTTGGTATTGTAACCCCCACTTAGAAGTGGTGAGTGTTATCCCCCTCTTTGGCTTCAATTTGTATCAGCTCCTCAGCCGGTTCCCCCCTTTGATAACTGGTGCCGTCGCGTAAATCTTTTATCGGGAGTGCCTCGCCCTCCTTTTCTTTTCCCCATAAGGTGGTGGCATAGCACCTCCGAGATGCCTCCTGATCGCCTCGACATTCACCGACACCGTTCTTAGTTGGGAACTTCATCTTGAGGTGTGGTGTGGAGACGACAGCCTTTAGCAGGTTTAAACCAACTCTCCCTAGTATGGCGTTGTACGCCGAAGTAATGCCTACTACTAGGAAGTTGATCATGACTGTTACCTGAGGGTCTCCGGTGCCAGCTCTTATTGGCAACTCAACCGATCCCTCAACTTTGACCGAGGCATCGGAGAATCCTTGCAACGGGTGTTCGACCTTCTTCAGCTTTCCCTCGTCTAGGCTTATCTTCTGGAAAGCTTTAAGGAACAAGATATCAGCTGAACTACCGTTATCCACCAAGATCCTTTTTACTCTGCAATCGGCTATGGTCATGCTGATTACTAGGGCATCATCATATGGCATGTGCACCCCTTCTAGGTCATCATCCGAGAAGGAAATAACCATTCCCATCTTCGCCTTCTTGTTTGACCATTCAGCCACATGCACGCTTCGTGCATAGGCTTTTGCTTTCCTGGCCGAGGTTGAACTTTCTCCAGTGGCTAGGCCTCCACAGATTATCGCTATAACCCTAGTTGGGCTTTTATGATCGTCCCGAAGGTAATGGTCATCTTCCTCAGGTGTCAGGTCCTTTTGCCATTCTTGATTGCCTCTACTGGTTGGCTACCTCCTTTCATGGCGGCCTCTGTCGTCTCTTCGACGGTAATCCCTACAGTCATTACCATCTTGGGCATCCTCCTTTTTGTGGTCTACGAATCGGCCTAGATACCCTCTTCGGATCATTCCTTCTATTTCCCCCTTCAAGTGCCAACAATCTTCAGTGTCGTGGTCGTGGTCCCTATGGAAGTGGTAATATTTGTCCATATTGCGTCTCTTAGGGTGTCGTCTCATCTTCCCTGGCCACTTCATGGCTCTGGCATTTGGGGAATCCTTTATCTGCATTAACACATCCATTCATTTTTGGTTCAGCGGTGCATATTTCTTGAACTTCTTCGGTGGACTGGGTGCTCGACCATATTCGGACTTTCGTCTTTTGCCCTCTTTGGAAGGTTTGTCGTCGCCTCTTGAGATCCTTTTCCTCCCCGTCTTCTCTTCAGCTTCTTCATCGGCTTGAAGGGTTTCTTCCATCTGGATGTACTTATCACACCGAGCCCTCAACTCGGCTAAGTACCTTGGTGTATGCTTCGCCAAAGACCTTTTTAGCTCTTTATCCTTGACGCCTCTCAGCAGGGCCGTGAACTCTTCTTTTGGGTCCAGACCTCTGATCGTGATCTTCTCTTGCTGGAAGAGCTTCATGTAGTTTCACAGCGACTCTCCTTTATGTTGTTTTACGTTGGTCAGGTTCAACGTGGTCTTCTAAAGGGGTTAGCTACTGGAGAATCCCTTCACGAAGAAGTAACTCAAATCGCTAAAGCTGTGGATCGATTTCGTTGACAAGCAATTATACCATAACCTTACCGCTCCTCTAAACATCAAAGGCAGGGCTCGGCACATGATGTTTTTTGAGACTCGGTGGAACTGCATCATAACCTTAAAGCCTTCCAGATGATTGACGGGGTCTCCAGACCCGTCGTAGTTATCATATTTGGGCAGACGAAAACCAATCGGGAGCGGGTCCCACATAACTTCATCAGATAGAGCCATGTCATTGGTGAGGTCCGGCTCGCGAGTTCCCTTCTGATTTTCTGCTACCTTTCAGATCTCTTCCATCAGGTCTAGGATCATCTGCTTCAACCCTGAGTCATGTAACTGTTTGTCCCCTTGGCACGGTTCTTCATACCTGGCTCCCGTAACGTGGCGTGCTCTTTCTTTGGGTGCGGGGCTTTCCCTCATTGCTCTGTTTTGATTATTCTGGCTAGACCTTATCGATCCTGAGCTACTCCAGTCCTTGTCTTGTGGTAGCTCTGGTTGGACATGGGAGCCTTGCACTGTTCCACCGGTCTTATGAGAGATGGCTTTAGAAACCTCTTTCATTATCTCGGCCATTAGGTCATACTTCTCCTCAAGGCCGTCGAACTGCTCCCTCGTCACATATTCCTGCACCCTAAGAGGGGGAGGATCGCTATCCCTATACACCGGATGTCTGACCTAGCGCTGGTCCCTCACGGAACCTTCCCGATCGCTGTTTCCCCGTTCTTCCTTGATGTCTGTCGAGGGAGGGAGCCCTTCTGAAGGTTCTCCCTCATTCATATTTATTTCGGCGCTGCTTTTATTTTTTTACGATTGTAGGTTCTGCCCACCATTAATGTTGTTCCCATAGACGGTCCCAATCTGTTACAACCGAAAATCCACCAGAGGAGCTAAACCTGCACAAGGACAGAAGACAGAGGCTCAAAGATATACCTGGGGTTAGTCCTCCGACGCCCAAGTTAGAGACTGATGGAATAGTGTTTCACAAGAGTAATGGTGTGTTGACCTACCTCTCCCCTCCTTTCGGGCCCTCTCTTATAGTGCTTAGGGTCTAGGGTTTCCTTTTTGGGAGTCCCCCTTGGGTTCGCCTTTTTCCCTTCCCGAGTCCTACTCGGATACGTGCTATTTTCCCTGTGGGGAATATTCCCTATTCGGGTATCTTCTCCTCACGTGGTTTGCGTGGTTAGAATTCTTATGGCCTCTATCAGGTGGGCGACATGTGTCCTTCCTTTGGATACCACGTATTCTTACCTTACAGGGTGATTAATTGGGTCGTATCAGTTCCCATGGAACAAGACATCCTTGAAACCACCAAATTCATCAGATTCAGGTTTTAAACCAGTCCATGCTTTATCTCCAAGTCTAGCGAAGATAAGCTTTCCCTCTTAGCTATGGAGGAGTTGATGATAAGACAACCTTTTGTAAATGTAATACGTCGATGGGTGGAAGGGTGAGCTTGGCTTTGGTGAAAGGGTTGTAGAGGTATATGTGTTTAGTTCGAGAGTATCTATCCAAAACCAACCAACCATGGGAGGAATCCTTACAGGAATGGTTGTGAAGAAACTCGTCTAGAAGGTCTCTGATGTGAAAAAACTTATTGTTGGTGAACCTGAACATGCCGTTACGAAAGTTTTTGATGTGATTTTTTTCATTTTTTCTCTTATAAAATAATATCAACACCAGGAAACGATGCGATGGATGGTAGGGTTTTTTGGGGAGGAAGGATTACCATGACTTGCACACCGAACTCAATCGGACGTAATCAACATAAAGATTGAGACGTTCGTTGATCATCATCACCAAATCCTCTGGAAGCCCCGACCACCATGATGTTGTTACTGATGATTCTTCTCTCTGCTCTCTCTCCTCCATCTCCTCCCTCTCCATTTGTTTACTTCTAGCTAGAATTTGGAAACAAGGAAAAAGAAGAAGAAGATGAACAGATCCACGGTGAAGAGACTTGGTGGTTAAGAAATATACTATAGCTAATAACCCTTTGTGTAGATCAAGTCCTCGTCTGAGAATGATTCTTGTACAGTGTTTGATATACACTTAGACTGCACTCAGAATAAAATCCAATTAAAAAAAGAGAGATTAAGTAGAGTCAAGTGTAAATCAAACATCGTACCAGAATCATTTTCGTACAAGGACTTGAGAATGGGTGTATGTACTCGTATTTGCTGGGCGTGGGTAATTACCCTCACTTAACTGTTACCAAAAGGAGGGTAAGGGGGTGTGTTTGTTGGGGCGTGGGTAATTACCCTTAACTGTTACCAAGTATATCTCTAACTACGGTTTCCTCTCTTGCATAGGATTCTATAATTTTCAAATCCCTGCTCACAAACATGATTTTAAAAATCAATCAAGACCAATTCCAATTCTGACCAATTGGATACCAATCCACTGTTAAGGTATAAAAAAAAAAGGTTAAAAATAAAAATTTTCTTTTGGGGGCGTGGGGCGGGGTGGGGAATAAGCCTAAAAGGTAGTGTTCTCACCTCAGTTGAAGCTTCTACTAATGACCCCATTGGCCCATAGGCTGGTGTAAGACATACTGCCTTCAGGGAACCCTCTCTCTTTTTCAGAAACAAGGGTAAATTCTTCTGATCTAATTCGTTCAAATCTAATCCCATTTGGTATTGATTGAGAACAATCTTGAGTATAACATCTTGCTCCCGAATTATCACATACGAATGGTTTTTGAGTTCCTCAGGATCTATATGATTACCTTACAGTATGACAAATGAGAATTTTAGAGTAATTGGATTATTTTAGAAAATCGATTCGTTTAGTAGATTGTTAGGCGTTTGACAGCTAACCTAGATTGCACACACCATTGAGGTGATCATTCCGGAGATGAGCAGCAAAGAGAAAGAGTATGGGGAGATTGGGTTGAAGAAGAGAATCTTAGTTTTCTAGTGCATAGAAATTAATTGAGAATTTGTTTCTTATAAAACAGGGAAAGAAGAAAAAAGAAAAAAATAATAAGATAGATAACAGAAGTAAGCATCCATCAAGTCTCATGACACATGGCATGAGGAAACCATGGTTGGAGATAATATAGCTAATCACTTTGTTTTTTGGGGTGTTGGGCGTGGGCAATTACCCTTTCCAAACTGTTACCAAGTTTAAGGTTACGGATAGGTAAAAGTGCAAAAAGATTCGCCCTAATTTGATGGCATTAGATGGGGGAAAGTCAGGTGATTCATGTGGAAAATCACAAATTCTCCCCCTTCGGTTACCCCTTCTCTTCCAACTCAATTATCAGGTTTGCTTGAGACAATTTTAGATTGCATTGAACAACTTATGGTGGAAATAGACTCTACTTTCCTCACCAGTTCTGCAAAATATGCCTCTATCTGAAACCGGTGTTGGAGGATATTTTACATATCTCCTCTTATTTTACTCTATCTCCATTTTAATTTATTTCTAGAAAATCAACATTGTAGTTAGGAAGACACTGTTAATGACATGTACGACTAAAGTCAATTTTCACTTCATGGTTGATGAATTTATGTGTTCTCACGTTTTTGAATAACTTATCCTTAATCATTCTTCACCACCTGCCCCCCCCCCCACAAAAAAAAAAGGACGCATAGAAATTGGGATAAGGATATAAATGCATACGGGTAGTAATTGGACTATAAGTTAAGGAGAGAGGGTTGGACATGCTGCCAGTCTTTAGTAGACTAGCAATATACATCAATCACAAGACTAGACACTAGAGGGTAAAAAAGTCTTTTTCTCTAAAGGAGATGCAAGAGGGTTATTTGAAAACCTTCTATAAAAAATTCAAAACACTGAACAACAACAACAACAACACAACTTAGCCTTATCCCAACTAAATGGGGTGGGCCAATCTTTTTCTTTGATTACTTTACCCATCTTGCTTATTTAAATACCTTATCTTTTTTATTATATTTTTTATCAATTCTTTTTATTTTCCAATATTGTTGGTACCCTTTAGATTTTATTTTTAATATTCTCTAATTAAGAGTGTTTTTTACAAAAAAAAAATCTAAATTTTCTCCCTCCCCTTTTTCACTTCCCTCTCTTTTCTCTTTTAATCCATATCTTTGTATATAAAAAATCTATATTTTAGAAATTGTTATAGGAGAAAAAATCTTGTGTAAAAATCTAAATTTTCCCCCACCTCTCTCACGTTCCTCTCTATTAAATTTCTATCTATATCTTTCTATTAAAAAAAACAATTCTATATTTAAAGAGTTGTTATTAGGAAAAAAATCTTTCTAAATTTTCACCCTCATCTCTCACGTTGCTCTTTGTTAAATTTTACTCTATCTTTCAAAAAAAAAAAAAAATTCTATATTTCAGGAGCGGATCAAGAGGAAGAGTGAGATAACTCCTCTAAAGGTTTATGTGTCCCTCCTCCTCCTTTGGTTTACTATAGTTTTCTATATATATATATATATATTGTTGGAATTTCTATATTGTTATTTATTCTTAATA
>NC_056559.1:18582098-18604003 GCF_013358625.1 Macadamia integrifolia | reverse complement strand
TTATTATTATTATTATTATTATTATTATTAAAGATCTCCTAGAAAGACCAAAGGAGAGGATTTTTTTCTGACTTGGTTTCTCTCTGCAATGGACAGACACTCCCATTGACATCCTTGAAGCTCTAGCACACCCAAAGGCCATAAGTATATATCTCTGTCTCTGCTGTTTCTTTTCTCTTCTTTGTTTCATTGTTCTCTCTCTCTCTCTCTCTCTCTCTCTCTCTCATTAAAATTGTTTTGAGCAACCAAAACACAGAAGGAAAGAAGTTGTAAACAATCTTGAAGGGACAGCTTTTTTTAGTGTTCTTAATTTTGGACCCAGCCAAGTAAAAATTTATTTTTAATCCGCTAAAAAATTTATCAGTTTTATCAAATTGGATCTTGCCATTTATCGATAAAAAAATTGAACCAATATATTTCTTATTCAATTTCATTTTCCAATCTCTATCTCTCTGAATGCACATCTATAGTCCTTATAAGACAAGGGAGGAAATCAAATCCACCATGGAAAATTCATCATTTTTTTCTTCGTATTGCGATGTTGTTCTTTCATTATTTGTCTATCTTGGATTATTTTAGATGAATGCAAACACAAATATTGGAAGGTATTACCACTGAAATGGATTTTGTTTGTCCTTTTTTTTTTTCCATCCCAAAATTTTCACGTTCGAAGATGGATCTCCTAATTCGATAATTTGTTTCCTTTAGTTTATTTTGAGCAAAGACATAGCAAGTTTTTCATTGTCTAGCACTACCTTTTATTTTATTTTTTTCATTGCTTTGTTTTTCTTTTACCAAGTTCTCATATACATATCATTATCATGTGAAGTTCTTGACGAGGAAATAAAATACTCTCTTTCTTTAAAGGTTAGACTCATGAGGATCATAGATTTTGTGAGGTTAGCGTTTTCGATATATTTGATTGTGTGAAATTCAGCGTCAAGTTTCAACATCTTGGAGGCTCCCTGAATTAGAGTTATTAGCAAATAGAGCATTGTTTCAAAATTTGGTAAGTCAACGAGAGGGTCTCTCTCTCTCTCTCTCTCTCTCTCTCTCTCTCTCTCGGGTCTTGAGCATTTAAAAAAAATAAAAATTCTATCACTTGTGTCAATCTGTTTGCAAATATTAATGCATCATGACTTAGCTTATTTCTTGTTTCAACAAGAAGGTGAGTCCGCCGATGACATTATCTATCTTCGCCAATATCACATTGATCGAATTTTTAGAGTAAACACTAAAAGGGCGTGTTGCGTACCTGGTGCATGAGGATCCAACATGTGTGAGGTCCCCGGGGGAGGGGGAGAACTATAGCGAGAACCATGTAATCTTACCCAGAGAATGTTGAGAGATTGTTTCAACCTTATCGTATTGTATATATAATATCTTTTGTGCACTAAAGTTAACAATCTAGCTAACACTGAGAAATTAAACTATTTAACTTCTCTACAGATCAGTAATTGATCAGAACTTATACTATGCTCGGATGAAGTATACATCAACCACAACCATGTCAAATTTACTTCATCTTTAGGTATTAACTTCTCTGTTTAGTATTTTGTTGTACCACTTAATTTGTTTCTAACACCTATATGGGTTTTGTGTCATTGTATGATGCTTTATACATGTGGGTTAGTTCATGGTAATGACATTGGAGTTAGTGGTGAGTGATTTAAATGATGAAAAAAGTGAATATAAGGAGTACAAGAAGAATAGCTAACAAAAACTTTGTTGGGTCTCACTTGTAATTTTGTTGGTGTTGTGTGTAACAAAAAAAAAATTATAATGATTCTCTTTCATTTTTGTCTACAAATTTAAATATCTTTTTTTATCAGAAAGTAATTATGACATTGCAAGAATTTTATTTCTTTTTAGTCACAGGCTTCAACATTCAGGTCTTCAATAGTCATTGGTTGCCTCTCTCTCTCTCTCTCTCTCTCTCTCTCTCTCTCTCTCTCTCTCTCTCTCTCTCTCTAACATAAGACAACACGTGCATATTTTACTAGTATTTATATATAGAGGAATTATCACTCCCCTCCCCTGAACTTTGGGGAAACATCAAGTTCTTCCACGTTTTTTGAAATATTTCACTCCCCTCCCTCCAAATCAGAAGATTCTATCACTTGTTAGTGAGTGTTAGTTTCTGCTGTTAAGTGCCTAACCTATTTTTCATAATATCCTAAATGCCCCTCTACATAATCGATCAGAAGAAGAGAAAGCCAGCCCTCTCATATCCGCCTCTTTCTTCACCGTTGTTGCTCACCGAGAAGACCCAAGTGCTCCGTCTTCACCATCGCTGCTCACTATCCATTGATTGGAACCATAAGGGCCTACTTGCTTAGAGGGGACTTGGTGGGGTGGGATCAATGGGGTGGGATTTCTGACAACTTTCCCACAAAATAGTGTAAAATAGGGTTGTTTGGATGAAAGGGGTGGGAGAGCTATGGAATAATTGTCAGATGGTCAGGGTTTCCTGTCGGAGGCATGTTTCTTCCATTTCTTCCCTTTCAAAGTCCCACTGATTTGGTGGGACTCTTGTGGGAAAGACGAAGGAAGCGATCTGGTGGAAGAAAGACAAAGGAAGGCGATCTCTCTAGCTTTGTGGCTTCTTCCTCAACTTAGTTTATTCTCTCCCAGCAGAGGTAAGGCTGCGATCTTCTCTCCAGCTCTGTGTCTTCTTCCTCAACTCGTTTGTAGGTAATACCTAGAAAGAAGGGTTTTCATTTCTTGAGAAGAATCGAAGGGTTTTCATTCGACTCCTTCTCCTTCTTTTCCAGATAACAGAAATTGAGAGAGTGAAAGAGGAAAAAAAACCATAGAAACAACAAATCAAGAAAGACCAGAATCTTTCTTCATCGCCGATTCCGATCATCTTTAGCTCGGTACCATCTCCTACTTCTTTTTTTTTCTTCTGTTAATCAGTATTTATTCTGATTATATTTCTAATCATTGTCTTGTTTGATCTGTATGAGATGAGATTTATGTTTCTCTTAGGTTTTATTAGCGGTTCTGTTCTGCTGTTGTTGTATATCAATTTTTTTTTTTAGGGAAGGTAGTTGTATCATCTACCATTTTTCAGTGATTTGTCACAAAGAAGATGGTTTTGTCAAATCTGTCGAACATATGCCATATCGGAGGGGAAAACACAAACCTTTTGTCTGGAAAATCTTATATATGTTGTGGTTTTCTCTCATTTTATTTTCTGGATTGCTATACATCTCACTTTAGGACCTTTCTATGGTGGGTGACAGGTTAACTGTTCTGTTGAGTCTGAAAGTTAAATTTAGTCTCAGAGTAATTAGGATTCCCTCTTTGAGTCATGTTGATCCAAAAGTTAATTCTATATAAGAGGAACCCCCACCTTTCGACAACCTCAAAAGGTGATTTGCAGTTTTTTGAAGATTTGTTACTTTTTTTTGGGTTGTGTGGTGCTCTACATAAATGTTAGCCAGTTGACAGAACCAACCAAGAGCTTCTATTTCTTCTCACTTCTATTCTGATTACTCCCTCCTTTCAGGTGTGATATCCCATACTTCTCCTCAATCATTCTCTTCATAAATTGTTAAAATAGCCAAATGCTAAGTAACTTTGCAACTACATCCTTGTTCACCTCATGAGTTATATAGGACAGAAAAGGTTCTTACATAGGAGTAGAAAAAATTATATTGAATTGATGATCTTGATAGGGTTTAGAGGGAATTGTCATTAGTGTTCTATACAAATAAAGTAATGGTTGCATTTGGTGTATAATTGAAAACATAGGGGTTTATGGCTAGATGATAGATGCAATTTATGACTTCATGTTTATAGCAGTTGGACTTATAAAAGCAGCAGGCTCTGGGGTTAATGAACACAAAAACAAAGATATCCCTGATTACTCATCATTTGGCCCAATGTGTTCTCCTCACCTGAAATTTGTTTGTTCACTGGAATCCTGTGTTGCAGGGAATGTGATTGTGGTCTTTGGTTTGGTGGTTATTTCATTCTTTTCTTATTTTCATCCAGTTATTGATTCTTTTAAGAGAACCCACTACTTTTTTTTCTATTTTTTTTTTCTTACATCTTTGGTGTTATTGGTTGGGGAATTGGGGGTATTCTTTTTCACTTTAAGTCATTAAATTACTCATCTTTTTTATTAATTAATTTTTGCATTCTCATATTTATTTTCTATGAAATTTAAAATGCATTTTTAAATAATGGCACAAATTAAATCTTGCTGAATTGCAAATTTAATTAGGTTTTAATCCATGCATGTAGATAGTGATAATCCATAAAATCGTACTAAAACAAATCTCAACAGAATTTTCTTCTCTTTTTCTATATAGACTGCAATTTACAGATCTCATCCAAGTCACTGATGTGCAAAATGTTATTGGGTATTGAAGATTTTATGCCAAATAGGTTTACATACTTTTGACATCAGTACTAAAAGAATGAAATGTCCAATTAAATGTTGTTACATCAATAGTTTTGAGTTCAATGTTTGTTCCTTTAGAAGTGGAATATGGATGCTACTGTATATCAACAATGGAGAAGAACAACAGTAGCAGCTAGTTGTATGGCTGCTATAGCTGCCATACTTGTCATATTGGATGAATGTGACTATGACGAGGAGGATGAAGAAGCACCGCCTAAAAACAAAGTGTCGATTTTGATAAACTAGCCACCATTGTTGAAGGCATCAAGGATTTGGCAGCTGCACTTCGAGAACCACCCAAGCAACGCAGCCCTTATCAGATGGATTTGACACCTAGCCTCTATGCCATACGAGAGATGCTTGATATTTCTGATGTCATGGCTAGTAGTGTCACACCCCGTTCACACAGAACCGGACCGGTGACCGGGTTAACACTGGTTAACCCAAACTTGCCAGGATCATCTGATACGGTATCCCACAACAGCATACACACAACTAAGAAAGTGTTCATCAGTTCAGCGAAAGACTTAATTTACCTGTAAATATTCTCATTATACTTGACACCCAAATTGTAATATATAGTTAAGTACATGTGGGCCCGTAGGTATGATATTTACACAAAAGAATACAATTTACATATCAAGTACACAAAAGGGATCATAAAAAATACAAAGGGTACAGCTCAGCTCGGTATCAAAAGTAGAGCTAAGCTCGGCATCAAAGGTAAAGCTCAACTCGGTATCAAAAGTAGAGCTAAGCTCGGCATCAAAGGTAAAGCTCAGCTCGGTATCAAAAGGTAGAGCTCAGCTTAGCATTAGAAAAAGAGCTCAGCTCGGTATCAACAGTTAAGCTCAGCTAGGCATCAGAGCTGCGGTCCCGCAGCATAGCCCTCACACGAGCAATCCGTGTCGTGCTCTAAATCCTCGGGGATCCACCAATCCTCTTCAAGGAATTCAACTGTGGGGCCCAACCCGTGCTCTTCAGGTTGATGACCTGCAAAATCATCTAAAAGTGGTGCACACGTGGGATGAGCTCACTAGCTCAGTAAGTGAAAAGAAGGACCACACAGCAGTCCATAGAACAAAACACAACCATATGCACTATATGCTACGCAATTCATTTTAAATCACATCCACCTAAACAACATTACTAAGTCCTTGGTTTAGTGCTACTACAACCACAGTGCGCGTATACTCCGGGTACGAGCCGCGAACTCCATCCCGCGATACGCCCATAGGGCTGTCGAAAAAGGCCCACCGTGAGTACTCAGAAAAGTAAAACATGCCGACCACCAGCTCTCAACATAAAGTAAATGACAGAAATTAAAGGTGCTGACTCCAGCAATTTAAAAGCAATACGATTGGCCCTCTTGAATATACCATCGGGGTTGCCGATTGTCCTAATGACCAGCCGGGTGTATATCTAACTGCCACAGTGACCCAACAATTGCGACCATTGCTTCCCCCCAAATGGTAACCCAACACCTCAATCCCTGTTGGGAAGGGTCGTAGCACGGGAAAGTGATAATCCTACATCGCATGCTCCTATATGACAAAGTACGATTGCATAGTGCCTCCGCGTCCCATTCCACGGGCCACCAATGCACTCGTTTCCAAGCCGACTATGGCATCTAGTCTATTAATGCATTATGCACAATAAGGTCAACATCCATCTTATAAGCACATCACCATTTAACATTGAGAAAATAATCACAACACACATGTCATAAGATAATGTGAGGATGGCTAAGCTACATATAATTTGCATGATGACATGGCTAATCTAGATACCACAGAATGATGCACAACAAGCCTTAAAATAAAGCCAAACGTCCTCTCCCCGCTTACTTGTAGTGTACAAGGACTCACACTCGGTACGGGTGAGATCCAGTGCGAGAAGCATACCTGTTGGTGAACCTAAAATAAGTGAATGGGGATAGCATTTCACCATTTTGGGATCAAAATTAACACGACCCAATGACAAAATCATGTTTAGAATCCTAAAAGAAGGTCGCACATCCGTTTTGGGTCCGTTCGGACGTAAAATCACGTTGGGAGCCTCTCGGGTGGGTCGGACAACCCACCTGTCATGACCCACCAGTCAGACCCACCGGTCATAACCGGTGAGCAGGTCGGCCCGTTGGTTGGCCCATTGGTTGGGCCCAAGGGTCTGCCCTCTCAGGCGGGCCATTTGGCACACCGGTCTTGGCGGGAAAGTGCCATTTTTCCCCAAACTTCTCCCAACCTTTGGGGAATCAAATGGGGCTTTTCCAGACCCATTCTTCACACATTCAAGGTCTCATAAGATGGTTCTAACCTAGATCTAGGTTAGATTTAAGAAATGGAAAGCCATCTTACCTCCTTTGCTCAAGAACTCCTTCAAAACCCCAAAATCACTTCAAATCCACAATGCTTCTCCAACCTTGTAAATACTTCTTCAAATCCTTCAAAATCAACACATAGATCATCTATTAAACCTTAGATTCATCATCTCAAGGGGGATTTACAAGACCTCAAGAATCTCTACCAAAATCAAGAGTTTTACTTGGGTATAGTAAAGGTTTAAGGAATCTAGCCTTTGCTCACCTCTAAACGTAGATCTCGTGTTGGAGATCACTCTTCCGGCATCGGAATGGAAAGATCAACCCTCGGCGCCGCTGAAATCCATCTCTTCTTCCTCTTCCTTCTCTTTTCCTCTTCTTTCCCTTCTTTTCTCTCTCCTCTTTACTTTTCTCACCAAACGTCCGAGTGTCATAAATGAGAAAAAGGAAAAAAATATAATGATGGCTATTTATACCTTTTAAGATCTCTTATAACCTCATGGGTGGGTCACTCTGTGACCGCCCACCTGAGAGCCGAAAATTGGCCAACAAGTGGGATTTTGATGGGATTCGACTCTCGGCACGAATCACCCTCTCGGCATAAGGTATAATATACGTATGCGCCTTAAGATACGGATACATACCTGCTTTATCCGTACATGGCCTTATGATATGTGCATGTACACGGCTTGGGTACTCTCGTCTCCTCTGGCACTGGCTCGAACTTGTCTGGCCAGCCGGTGTTCAAGGTCACCCTTGCCATCATGGTCCATAAGGAACCCGCCTTAACTCTCTCCGGTTCGGGTCCTACATGGATAAACTGGGTCAACCGTGTAATCAGATCGGGTTTAAGAAGTAGGGTATTACATTTACCCCCCCCCCTTTCTGAAAATTTCGTCCTCAAAATTGGCATACCTGATTGTTCAAAAAGATGAGGGTACTTGGCTTGGATTTCATCCTCTTTCTCCCAAGATGCTTCTTCAAGTGAATGATTAGCCCATAGCACCTTTACGTAGGAAATGGAGCGGTTGCGAAGGGTTTTCACCTTTCGGTCCAAAATTTCAGCTGGCTGCTTTGTATAGGTCATTTCAGCTTCTAGATATTCTGGTTCCACGGGTAATACATGGGATGGATCATGGACGTATCGCTTCAACATGGATACATGAAATACGTTATGAACACCCCCGAGTGAAGGTGGCAGGGCAAGCATGTAGGCTACTGAGCCAACCCGGGCTAAGATCTCAAATGGGCCAATGTATCTTGGGCTCAACTTCCCCTTTCTATGAAATCTTTGCAACCTTTTAATAGGAGAGATCTTGAGAAACACCTTTTCTCTTGGCTGAAATTCAATGTCTTTTCTGCGGGTGTCTGTATAGCTCTTTTGAAGAGACTGAGTTGCTTTAATCCGTTCTCGAATAACATCGACCTTGTCACAAGTCATCTGTATCATTTCAGGTCCTAACATTCGGCGTTCGCCTACCTCATCCCAATACAGAGGAGTCCTGCACTTCCTACCGTACAATGCCTCATACGGAGCCATCCCAATTGTAGCTTGGAAACTGTTGTTATAGGAAAACTCCATAAGGGGTATATATTCTTCCCAACTACCACACATTTCCATTGTACATGCCCTGAGCATGTCTTCTAATATCTGTATGGTTCGCTCCGACTGACCATTAGTCTGTGGGTGGAAAGCAGTACTCAAATTCAATTGTGATCCCAAGGCACGCTGGAAGCTTTTCCAAAATCTGGAAGTGAACCTTGGGTCCTGTCTGATACAATGCTCACTGGCACTCCATGCAAGCGCACTATGTTATCCATGTAAAGTTGTGCTAATTTGGCCATAGAGAACTTGGTCTTGATGGGAATGAAATGAGCAGTCTTAGTAAGCCGATCAACGATCACCCATATCGCGTCCATTCCCTTAGGTGTACATGGTAGTCCGGTGATGAAGTCCATTGTAATCCTATCCCACTTCCATTCTTGTACTGGGAGTGGCTGAAGAGTACCATAAGGTCGATGCCTCTCAGCTTTTACTTTCTGGCATATAAGACAAGTCGCTACATATAGAGCTATTGTGACTTTCATGCTTGGCCACCAGTAATTCTGTTTGAGGTCTTTATACATCTTTGTACTTCTTGGGTGGAGTGAGTACTCGGAGCTATGTGCTTCTCGCACTATCTTGTCTTGTATATCCAAATCATTGGGTACACACAATGTGCCTCGAAACATCAATGCCCCATCACTGGCTAAAACAAAATCTGGGTCGCTCATTGTTTGATCTTGAAACTTAACTCTGATCCGCTGTAATTCAGGATCCAAAGTTTGTTTCATTATTACCTCTTGCCTAATATTCGGATGCACCTGTAGAGCCGCCAAGGATACGGTCAACCATTTAAGGTTTTCTGGTTGACGTTCAAACTCTAAGGTTGCTCCTTCATAAAAGAGAGCTTCATCTATTAGCGTTGCCTCTTGTACAAGTGATGGGTTAACTGCTAAGTACGAGAGTGACACAGTCTGTGCCTTTCGACTCAACGCATTTGCCACTACATTCGCTTTGCCGGGATGATACTGAATGTCGCAGTCATAATCCTTTATGAGCTCCAGCCATCTCCTCTGCCTCATGTTCAAATCCTTCTGGGTGAAAAAGTACTTAAGGCTCTTATGATCACTGTATATCTCACACTTCTCCCCATACAAATAATGTCGCCAAATCTTAAGGGAAAAAATGACTACGGCTAGTTCCAAGTCATGAGTGGGGTAGTTCTTCTCATACTCCTTTAGTTTTCGGGAAGCATACGCTATCACCTTTCCACGTTGCATGAGAACACAACCCAACCCAACTTTGGAAGCAACAGTGTAGACTGTCATTCCACCTGTGCCTTCAGGGATGGTCAACATAGGGGCCGACACCAACCTCTTCTTCAATTCTTGGAAACTCTTCTCACATTCCTCTACCCAGTCGAATTTCACATCCTTTTTGGTTAATTTAGTCATTGGCGCTAAGATTCGACCAAAATTTTCAATGAAGCGCCGGTAATATCCAGCCAAACCCAAGAAGCTTCTAATTTCAGTGACAATTTTAGGGCTTTCCCACTCTACTACTGCTTTCACCTTATCAGGATCCACCTCGATTCCAGCCTTAGACACTACGTGCCACAGGAATCCAACTTGCTCAAGCCAAAATTCACATTTGCTGTATTTGGCAAACAATCGTTGTTCTCTCAACCTCTGTAACACCATTCTCAAATGTTGAGTGTGCTCCTCTTCTGTCTTTGAGTAGATCAGGATGTCATCAATAAAAACAATTACCCATTTATCGACGACATCGTGAAATATTCGATTCATTAAATCCATGAATGCTGTCGGTGCATTGGTTAACCCAAAAGATAACACTAGGAACTCATAGTGACCATACCGAGTCCTAAATGCAGTCTTGGGTATGTCGCTGCTCTTTATCTTGAGCTGATAATAGCCTGATCTAAGGTCTATCTTTGAAAATACCTTGGCACCCTGCAGTTGGTCAAATAAATCATCAATGCATGGCAATGGATACTGGTTCTTAATGGTTAGCTTATTCAATTCCCGGTAATCAATGCACATATGCAAGCTGCTATCCTTCTTCTTGACAAACAATACTGGGGGACCCCACGGTGAAACACTTAGGCGAATAAACCCCTTCTCCAATAATTCTTGCAACTGCTTCTGTAACTCCTTCAATTCGGCTGGTGCCATCCTATGTGGAGCTTTAGACACTGGAGCTGCTCCAGGAACCAAGTCTATGGCAAACTCTAACTCTCTATCAGGCGGTAAATGCATCAGATCATCTGGAAAGACATCGGGAAACTCTTTAACCACCTTTACCTCTTTTAGAGGTGTAATCCTTGCATCAACATCAAGTACCGATGCTAAGTAGCCCTGACATCCACTCTCCAACAACTTTACCGCTTAAAGAGCGGAGACAAGGACCTTTCTCACCCGTTTCATTTTATCTACTCGGTATACCAATTCTCTTCCTTCGTCATCTGTCACCCTAATCAGCTTTTCAGCACACATCACATTAGCTCGATGAGCCGACAACCAATCCATGCCCAGTATAACATCAAAATTCTGCATATTGAACTTAATGAGTTGTGCATCAAAGTTCTTCCCACTAATTTCCATTGGGCACGGCCCATACACCTCCTTCAACTGTGTAACTTTACCAGTAGGCATACTAACAATCATCCCATGCTCTAGGGTCCTGAGTGACATACCAAGTTTCTCAGTGAATCTCTTAGATACGAATGAATGTGTAGCTCCTGAATCGAATAAAACATAGGATGGTATGCCCGATATAAATAGGACACCTAGTGTAACAATGCATATAATTTCAGTAGGTCATCAATATTTAACATAAGGAAATTCTTAAATTTAAAATGTACCTGCTACCACTTCTGTGCTGGCCTCAGCTTCCTCAGCTGATAGGGCATACATCCTTCCCTGCGGTTGATTCCCCCACGTTAAGGGAGGTCGGTACGCAGAGGGCTGACTGGAGGGCAAGGTTGGTCTAACCCGACAGTCTTTTGCATAGTGCCCATAGGAATGGCAGTTAAAGCAACGGATCTGTGATGTCGAAACTGGGGTGGGGCCCCTCTGCACTTGACCCATTGAAGATGGTGGTCGGGGCGGCCTTGGAACTGTAGGTACCGCACTAGTGTTCGGGCGAAAAGATGTGGAGCCCGAGCCACCAGCTGGTCTAGGTGGGTAGCCAGATCGCCTATAGGGCTGCTTATACGTAGGCCCAGAATTGTACGACTCATGGTATGCCTTGGAGGAGTTGCCCATATCCGAAAATGGATTTGTTCTCTTCCACAGTCTAGGTGTGAGGGATTATTCTCCCTTCTGCTTATCCTCCATGGTCTTGGCCTTCTGCACAATCTGGCCATAGTCGGTCAAATCTAAGACCTCAAGTACAGACCCAATGGATGCCTTTAGGCCCTTCAGAAATCTTGCAGCCTTCTCTTCAGCTGTCCTCATATGCATAGGGGCAAAATGGAACAAGCTCTCAAACTGCTGTTGGTACTCAAGGATAGTCTTACCTCCTTGAGTTAAGGCCATAAATTCCGTCTCCTTGCAGTCTCTGAAGCTGCGTGGGTAATGATTGTCCAAGAACAACTCCTTGAACTGTTCACAGGTGGGTTCCGGATGGGCGGCCAACAATATGGGCTTAGAGGCTTGCCACCAAGAGTTGGCCTCCTTCTTGAGTTGCAAACCCGCACAAATGAGTTTCTGTGCAACTGTGCACTCAATTACCTCAAATATTTTCTCTAGCTCCTGGATCCACTGGTTCGGCTCCAGAGGATCACTCCCCACCTTAGAGAATACAGGTGGCAAGTTCCTCTTGAATGACTCCACTGCCTTTGACGTATTATTCGTCGTTGGGTAATTAGGAGCATAAGCTGGATAGTAAGAGTATGGAGGGGGCACCCCATACGGAGGAATACTGAATGACAAAAATGGAGGTGTACCTCCCACTTGTGGCCCCGTACCAGACCCTACAGGCCGGTCCTGTGGAGTAAGTATCCGGGGAGGTTAACCTGATTGAGAAAGGTCCAATTGTTGCTGAATAGCAGTCATAAATGCTTGCTGTTGCTGAAGCAGTTGTTGCTGGAAAGCCTGTTGTGACTGCTGAATTATGGTAGCAACATCCCCCGGAGTAATAACTGGTGGAGGGTTCGGAAGTGCAGTCATAGGTGGGTCCTCTTATGCCCCACCCTGACCAAAGGTCTCTGAAGGTTGTGGAAGTGAGGTTTACCCCACAGAGTGGGACCTTCTGGGATTCGGTGGTCAACCGACCGGACGAGGACCACACGAGGTACCTCGTGTATTGCTACCGGATCTAGTATGTACCATCGTATCCCTGTACCTGGAACATATCATACACCACATTGGTTAAACACCATAGAATTGATATCGGCACATAATTATATGCCAACATGTAGGGTATTATAGTGTATGATCGTTTGTAATTAACCGCAACTTAATTTCCAAAAATACAGGGTTAGTGCTTCAACAAGTATAACAATGGTCCCACTTGACCATAACATATTATTATAAAAATAATAATAATAATAATAATAATAATTAAATTAATAACGATAATAATAATAGTAAAAATCCCATTTGTTTTTAAGTTTTCTCTCAACCGGCGGGCAGGTTGGGCCGCCGGTCCTACCCGAGCGGAAATTTTGAACAGGGCATTTAAGCCCCTGCTCTTCCTTGTTCGCACATTTCTTCTTCAGTCTCTCTCTCTCTCCCTCAGGCAATTTTTGAGAGCTTCTTGATGCTTCCACTCGCGATCTCACTCAATGATCCGACGCTTTTGGGAAGATTCAACTCCTCTACTTACAAGTAAGTTTCTTCCTCATTTTCTTCTCAGAACTTGTACTTTGGGGTAGAACTCATGTGTAGTCTTTAATCTAGGTTCTTTTCCCGTGTTTCTTTCCATAGAACAGTGTTTCCATGAAAATGTGATGTTTCCCTTGTGATTTATTTCTAGTTTTAGGATTTACTTCTCAATTTTTGAGAGAAACCCCAACCGTGCCTTAGTTTTCTCAAATTTGTTGATTTCTTCAATTTCTGCCCTTTTCTTCCCAATTAATAACTCAAATGCAATGCATTATGTTTGATTTGTACTTAACATGCTGTAGAGATCATGGAAAGTCCCTTATGTTTGAAATCCCATTTCTTCCCATGAACATCCATCTCTGTGTTGGGTTTCTTTGATTCTCTTTCACCTCAATATCATAATAGTAGATGTTTTTGCATATTCTAAATTGTAGAATGATGGCATTTCATCCATGAACATGTAAGCTTCATGCTTCACTCTATTGTGAGTCTTTTCATTTTTTTTCTTAGATTGAACTTGCACAATGAGAATTGGGATTTTTCTTTTCTATCATTCTTTACTTGCCATGCTATATATATGCCCTTCCCGTCACATTGCTGTTTTGCCATAATCTCTGTCTTGTCACTGGCCAGGCATTTCATTCATAGGCTTTTTATTACTCCTCACTTGTCACATTTTCTGTTTTGCGAGAATTGGGTTTTGGGGCTTCCTCTTACTACTCACCCATCTATTATTCCCTTTGTTACTCCTTTTTCCTTACTCACCCCTCTTTCCTCTTTTCTTGCTAGGATGTCTTCTCGCAAAGGCAAAGAGCCTGCATCCTCTGGCACTCGGCGTAAGACCATCGCTTCCAAACGGAAGAGTGCGGGGACTAGTTCTCCAGCCCCTCGCACAGGGCGACCCGGACCTGCCCCTATCGATTCTTCCGACTATGAAGAGGAGCTCTTCCACTGTTCAGAGGCAGCAACCAACTGGCAGGCCTTCCTGAAGAGGTCTGTAATGATGGAGAAGATTGTGGTAATTGACGACTTCCACAAGGTTCAACTTCAGGAGAGGTTCACAGCACTGGGCTGGCAGTCTATCCTCCACATAGACCGTCTGTGCTATGAGCAGTTGGTTCGTAGGTTCTACTGTAACTTGGAGGTCTCCTACCAGTACAGAGAGTATGCGATAATTAGAATGGTGAAGGGGGTGGACATTCAGCTGACCATGGACACCCTGGCTAGTATTTTGGGTATCTCTTCAACTGGGCACCGTTTCTACAGTCCTCCCAGGAGTAAGCCCATGGGCCTGTTCATGAGTTTGGCGACACTGGACCACATCTATGAGACCATCTGTGGCAGCAGTGTGCGTTCGGATTCTGAGACATCATTTTTCCCAGAGGTTCATGTGTTTGCTCAATTGGTCCAGTTCAACTTGCTCCCTAGAGGAGGTCATCGGAACCAGGTGGGCTTCATGGCAGCCTTCTTAGCTTACCACATCTATACAGCCTTAGAGGGAGGCGCCGAACACTTGTGCTTGCCTTATGTCATCCTCAAGATGATGGAGCACCATACTTCACACCCCGAGGATGGAGGATTTCCATATGGCAGGATCCTCACCAGGATCTTTGAGTTCTTTGGGGTGGACCTGAGTGGTGAGGAGGGGAAGACTCCAACAGATAAGTTCAACAGGGGAAATCTCTTGAGGATGGGTCTCCACACTCTTATGGATGTACCTCAGAGAGCAGGAGCTCAAAGAGGTAGGGATAGGAGGGCTGCCCCTATGGAGGATGTTCCCATGGAGGAGAGTCTAGTGAGGAGGATGAGGACTATGTTCCTCAGGGTGGGGAGGAGGATTTTGTGGATGAGGACATCCTTGAGGTGGTGCCTCAGGAGTCGAGAGGTGTTGATCATGGCTTCCCTAGAGCTACAGGCCCACAGCATAGAGCCCCACCACCTGAGAGTGGTGTATATGATTTTGAGGGCATGATGTCCACTATAAGGGCTTTGAAGGATGGGCAAGATCAGCTGTTAAGAAGACTGGATGAGAGTGCTTTTAGGGAGGAAAGCATCCTGGAGAGGCAGGCTACTTTGGAGAATTCCTTTCTCAGACTGGGCCAGGACTTGGATACAATGGCCAATGCCATTTCAGTAGATTTTGGCCGACTTTGGAGGGAGGTACGGCTGGTGAACTCAAGGTTTGACTACTACGACCATCGACTCAACGTTAACTCTAGACCTCAGGTGAACGTAGTAGTATTGGACGATGACAATGACGATGATCAGTGAGGACTTAGCTCGTCCACACCAACTTCTCACCTGTTTCATTTTGTTGATCTTATTGTATTTTTTTCTTTCTTTTCTCATTCTTTGTACTTTCTCTGTAACTGGACTTATTTGTGGGGTGATGTGTTTTGATGGTGGTTTGTGGTGAATTTCTATATTTGAATACTAGTGTAGTTTAGTTGTGGTGTCTTTTGTTGATTATAATTATTGATGTATATTTTTGTTGTTTATCAGGTGTTTGTGTGAAAAATTTTTGGAGATCTCGTTTTAAGCCGTTATGTTGTCGAAATTTCGTTAAACTCATACTCGATGAGTTATGACCTCAATTAATTAACCTTACATTTTCTCTCATGCATGCCATGAATGCATGGTTTAAAATATCTCCGATACCGATACGATACATGAAATTTTTAAAATCCTTTCGTATTGATATATATCCTATGATACATATCGATATGCACCAATACACTATCGATACGTACTGATACTCTATGAAAAATATAAAATCAAGGTGAAATATACGTTTCAGTATGTATCAGTATGTATCGGTGAATATTTATATGTATCGATCAGTACATATTGATGAGTATCAGTACATATCAGTGAATATCGGTATGTATCGATCAGTACATATCGGTGAGTATCGATATGTCCGATACAGTGCGCTACAGTCATATAATGGCCAAGATGGGTATTTTTTCAAAAAACACGATTTTTTGAGGTGTTTTTGTTCCAAAGTTGCTGCCAGCCATATTTCTCTCTAACTAAAGTGGAAATCAAGGTTTTGAACAAGGATTTTACATTTATGGGACAACTACAAACCTTGAATTCTTAGTGCAATACCCTCAATTTAGTGTTTATGCATAGTACATGTTATCAATAGCCTTTTTTAATAAATTTTTAATGAAAAGTATTTAAAAAGGTGTTTCATATCCATTTATGTATGTATCTTTAGCATATCTTAGCGAATCTCCGATATGATACGATACCGTTCGATACGTATCTTAATTTTGGTCGACCGATACGGAGACCGATACCATACTTTAATCCTTGCATGAATGCAATATCTAAATGCAACCATTTTTATTACTTTCTTTCTTCAGCTTTTATCTTTTTAAAGTTTTTACATTAACCCAATCCCATTTTCTATTATAGATTCTATGGGGTCTAATGGTAGGCTGTGAGGGGAATAGAGCATCACGCTCTGATACCACCGTTGTCACACCCCGTTCACATAGAATCGGACTGATGATCGGGTTAACACTGGTCAACCCAAACCTGCCAGGATCATCTGATACAGTATCCCACCATAGTATACACACAACTAAGAAAGTGTTCATCAGTTCAGTGGAAGACTTAATTTACCTGTAAATATTTCCATTATACTTGATACCCAAATTGTAATACATAGTTAAGTACATATGGGCCCGCAGGCATGATATTTACACAAAAGAATACAATTTACATATCAAGTACACAAAAGGAATTATAAAAAACACAAAGGGTACAACTCAGCTCGGTATCAAAAGTAGAGCTCAGCTCGGCATCAAAGGTAAAGCTCAGCTCAGTATCAAAAGGTAGAGCTCAGCTCAGCATCAGAAGAAGAGCTCAGCTCGGTATCAACAGTTAAGCTCAGCTCGGCATCAGAGCTGCGGTCCCGCAGCACAGCCCTCGCACGAGCAATCCGTGCCGTGCTCTAAATCCTCAGGGACCCACCAATCCTCTTCAGGGAATTCAACTGTGGGGCTCAACCAGTGCTCTTCAGGTTGATGATCTGTAAAATCATCTAAAAGTGGTGCACACGTGGGATGAGCTCACTAGCTCAGTAAGTGAAAAGAAGGACCACACAGCAGTCCATAGAACAAAACACAACCATATGCACTATATGCTATGCAATTCATTTTAAATCACATCCACCTAAACAACATTACTAAGTCCTTGGTTTAGTGCTACTACAACCACAGTGCGCGTATACTCCGGGTACGAGCCGCGAACTCCATCACGCGATATGCCCATAGGGCTGTCAGAGAAGGCCCACCGTGAGTACTCAGAAAATTAAAACATGTCGACCACCGGCTCTCAACATAAAGTAAATAACAAAAATTAAAGGTGCTGACCTCAGCAATTTAAAAGCAGTACGATTGACCCTCTTGAATATACCACCGGGGTTAGGGGTGTCAATCGGTCGGGCCGGTCCGGTTTCGGTCGGGCTTAATCGGGCTTGAAGACTTTTAAGGATTGCACCGTGTCCGCCCATTTAACTAATCGGGCTTAGTTAGTGAGGGCATGGTACACTTTATATTCGGTCGGTCGGTCTCGGGCTATAATCGGGCCACTAAAATCGAGCCTTAATCGGGTTTTAATCGGGCCTTAACCGGGCCACGGACATGTTTAATGTTAAACGGGCGTAATCGGTTTTTAAACGGGCCTTCTTTAATTGTTGAGTTTAATTGTATTACACTATTACTTCTTTAAATAGAGATGAATCTACTCTCTTCCAAGTCACATATTTAAAAACATCACAAAAAATCCAAAGCATTGATCCAACATCCTCATAATTAAACTATTTAGAAACATCATAAAAAATCATAAATCCTTATCCTGTCCAAGCATCCCACAATTAAAATATTTAGAATCATAAAATGTCCTAAATCCTTGTCCAAGCATCTCATAATTAAAATATTTAGAATCATAAAAAGTCCTAAATCCTTATCTAAGCATCCCACAATTAACATATTTAGAGGAATCTACTCTTTTCCAAGTCACATATTTAAAAATATCACAAAAAATCCAAAGCATTGATCCAACATCCTCATAATTAAATTATTTACAAATATCATAAAAAATCCTAAATCCTTATCCTGTCCAAGCATCCCACAATTAAAATATTTAGAATCATAAAAAGTACTAAATCCTTGTCCAAGCATCTCATAATTAAAATATTTAGAATCATAAAAAGTCCCAAATTCTTATCCAAACATCCCACAATTAACATATTTAGAAATATCACAAAAAATCTTAAATTCGTATCCAAACATCCCCAAAGCTAAATATTTAGTTACATGACTCAAAATTATCCTGATTTCGTCCAATCTGGAGTGCTTCAACATCAATCCCACCTAATAGAAAATAGATGAAACATAAACATTAGTAAATGTAAAGATAAAAGATAGCGAATATGTCATAATCAAAGAACAAGAATGATATTACCCATGGAATTTCACCTAACAGACTAAACATTAGCTGCAGTAGAGGCATTAGAAGATCTTTGTGTAGGTTCTACTGTAATATTAGTATCACCACTCACATCCAAAGACAACACATTCCCCAAAGCATTAGCCAAATCACTGGCATCATCAACCGGTTCAGCTTTAAAAGTATACAAAATGAAGAAGAGGACATGTAAGACATCAAGATTATGACAAAAAAAATGCGACGAAGCAATATTTGTTTAACGGATGAAAAATGTATATTTACATAGTTTGAAATTACCTCTAAAGTCTACTCCGAACATCCAATCTCGAAGGCAAATCAACGCTTCAGCATTTGTAGGCAATAGCTTACTTCTGTATTTGTCAATAACTCTACCTCCAGCACTAAAAGCTGATTCAGAAGCAACAGTTGATACCGGAATAGCCAACACATCACGTGCCATCCGAAAAAGATCACGATACTTTGATCCTTGTGACTTCCAAAAGGCCAATACATCATAATGCTTGATCGGATCTTTAATCCTTGGCTCTTCTAGATATAAATCTAATTCGGATTTATCTTGTATTACAGTAGTAGTAGAACTCTCATACATAGATAGCTCCTACAAAACAAAATAATCAAAATGAATAATGTAATATATTGAATTAAAATATATGTTTTAAACAACCAAAAAAAAAAACATAATGATTTATACCTCCCAATCTAAAACATCTCCAACTGTATTGTCCTCAATAGCATGTGATTGAAATCCCCTCTCTTCCTCAGTTATCTCCATGCACCGGTACTCTTCAAAGAGTCGTGCTAAGGTCGATTTCACAAGGTTAAACTTTTCCATTGCTCTTGAATCCAAACTGTATATCTTCTCAAAAGCATACCTAACAAAGATTAGCTTGTAACGAGGATCAAATACAACAGCAATAGCTAAAATGATGCTATATGAGTCCCAATACTTATCAAACTTCTTTTTCATTTCTTGTGCCATCTTTTTCACATAGTCTTCTCCTTGATTTATCGTTTTCAACAAAGACAAATGTATTTTCCATACATTATGAAAATACAAATTTGCTGTTGGGTACTTTGACCCAGACAATAATTCAGTAATGTCATTAAAAGGCTTCAAAAAGGAACATAAGTGTTCAATCTTTTTCCAATCCTCATTGCTTGGACACACTTTAAAATTTTTATCCACCAACTCTAGTTGTTGAAATGCAGTCTGATAGACAATGGCAGAATCAAGCATGTGATAAGTCGAGTTCCACCTTGTGGAAACATCCCCATGCAACCCTTTCTGACTTGGTATATCCAATTGTTTGCAGCATTCAAGAAACTTTACTTTCCTTGCTTGAGATGCCTTCACATATGCTACACTCGATCGAACAAAATGTACAGATTCATCAATGCACTTCAAACCATCTTGTACAATTAGGTTCGATATATGAGCACAACATCTGTTGTGAAAAAACTCACCACTACACAACAATGCCTTCTTTAATACCAAACTTTTTTTCAAGTGCTCAATAAAACAAAGGTTAGCACCGGCATTATCTAATGTAATAGAGAACAATTTCTTCTCTATGCCCCAATCCAACAACATATTTGAAGCAATTTCACATATATTAGCTCCTGTGTGTGGGGGTGGCATGATGCAAAATTTCAATAATTTTTTATGTAGTACCCATTCTGTGTCAATATAATGACAAGTGAGAGAAATATAGGAGTCAGTTGTTACAGAAGTCCACAAATCAGTAGTCAATGACATTCTACCATTGAAGGAACTCAAAAAATCCTTTATCCTCTTGCTTTCTCTAGTATGCAACTTCAAAATATCAGCCATTTGGGTATTCCTACTAATAGGACTAAATTGTGGTTTAAGATAAGAAATCAAAGCCCTAAACTCTTCATACTCGACGAATACCAAGGGCAACTCATGTCTGACAATAAGTGCGGTAATCATATCTCGAACTACATCTGCATCAATCCTCTTAGTTTTCAGTGCCACATTCCCATCACCTCCAGCCACTAACATTTGAGCAACATCATTATTTTTACGCTTGAGGCAAGACTTAAGATGTCTCCTCAAACTACCAGTGCCATTGATAGATGAGTCAGCCAGATATATATTCCCACAAGCCTTGCATTTTGCTCTCTGTCTTCCATCGGGATTTTTGTCTTTAGGGATATTAATAAACTCTTTCCAAACTATGGAAGTTTTTTTCCTATTTCTTGGTAAAGTACTGACTGTAGCAGATGAAACAACTGGCCCAGTATTATGATCAAATGCAGTTCTTGAAGTAGACGGACTAAAACCATTCCCTCTGTTTACTTCATTAACAGACATCTGAACTTCTTGATCTTTTTGATTTGACATTATGCAATTCAACTGAATAAAACAACAATAGAATGCAAAATAATAAATATAAATTGAATCTTCCTCAAAATAAAAACAATATTGTTCAAATTCATGTTAATAAGACTTAACAGTTAATGCATCTATTCCCAACTGATCACCCCTACCCTTCTATCCTTGTAATTTTCTGTTCCTCCCAAGTCTCAAGGAGGATCTCGGATCTGGATCCTTTTCAATGGTTGATGCTCCAATCATCCTTCAATCAAACACAGACACCTTTAAGGTTAAATACCCTCTTAGTCACATTAAACTTTTGAGAAAGCTATCTCCAAGAGATGTTTGGATATAAATATTCTAGTGTGTGTATATATGGTTGATAAGAGTTGATTTTTTCTTTATAAGCATAGTCTACAGTGTATAAACAAAATACCCAGACAAGCAAAACCATGCAAGCATAAGAACAACACCATTAGAAGGCATGTACAAGTTTTCCAAATTCAAGATACAACAAAATTGGATGATTGTGACCATTAATATATGGCATAAAGACAAACATTCTCCTTACCTAACATTCTAATTCAAGCAATGATATAATGGTTGAAACCCGAGAAGATGAAGAAAAACTGATTAAAAAAAACAGGCAAAGTGAAATTGTAAGTCATTGTCAACATCTTTAATTGCCACTTAACTTTCTAGTCCAACAAGGAGGGAAACATGGACCAAAAATTATAGTCATGGGATAGAATATGAAACCAGATAGAAACATACAGAGAGGATAGTTCCAAGGTGAAATAACCAATACGACGCCAAGTGGTTCTGACACAATTTCTGCATATAAAGTGAGATAAAGTGGATAATCGAATGGGACACTAAACATAGGGAAAGCCTCTTCAATGCAACAGCCTCCATAGTGTATGGCATAAAAACAATGGGAGAGCATTAAATAAGGAAGT
>NC_056559.1:18577617-18581998 GCF_013358625.1 Macadamia integrifolia | reverse complement strand
AAAATCCAGAAGAGAATCACCAAGATAAATGAAAAAAAATAAAAAAGAAGAAAGAGAGAAAGAATCTTACCTCCATGAATACAGTACTGATCACTGTCCTTTGGTCAGAGAAACCCACCAAGAAGATTAACGTTCAATAATGGTTTTAAATGAGAAAAAATATTGATAATAGTATGTCTGAGAAACTGAGAAGAGTACAGAGTAGAAGCATAGAACACCGAAGTGGGAAAGAGAACAAATGCTGGGTTGGGAGTTGGGACTTTGAGAGATTCAGCGCTGGTTTCTTATCCCCGGAGGAGGGGAGAATCGCACGCCGGAGGAGGGGAGAATCGAGTTGCAGGTGGGTCTTCGTCTTCTTCTTCTTCTTGTCCGGCCGAGTGAGTGAGAGGAGTGAGAGGAGAGATGAGAGATGAGAGATGTGAGATGGGTATGGGTTTAGGAGAGGGCAATATTGTCCTCTCACAATAGGTGGGGGTATTTTGGGTATATTAGAAAAAACTAACCATTTTTCATTCATTTCTCACGGTCGGCTAACGGCAGGGACCGATTTGAAATTTTTTATATTTTTAGGGGGTGGCTTTGACGTTTCGAAAAGTCCAGGGGGTGGCGTTGAATAACGACCGAAGTTCAGGGGGTGGCAATGCAATTTTCTCAAAAAGAATTTGTTGTATACTAGGTGCAAATTAAGATTTTTCTGAATAAAAACCTCAAGGAAACAAAAATTCTAAAACCAATTTAGAAAGATCCAAACATTGTTTATTTTCAATTTGCAATAGGTATTTTCCATTTATCCATTGAAGGACAGCCTCGACCTTATGCGTTGTACTTCATAAGAACCTGAATTCTGCATCAATAACTGTGAAGCATAAGATAAGAAAGAAACAATTGCACAACAAAAGTAAGTTCCATATCTTCAACACAAATTTCTGTTAGAATCTTAAAATTGATTTATTTTTTTGGGAGGGGGACTACATCAATCATTTAGGGTAAAAATCAGAACAAAATCCACCTCATGAAAATAGGAGGGTAGGCCATTGTCAAGGATTAAAGCATTGACTACAATCTACATTCTTCGGCTGCTTGCAACTTCTCTTTGGCCTTATAATTACACAATGTGGGGCATCTTGGGACTCAAAAGTGATAGAGCTTTGAGATCAACTAAGAATTGCCTTGATCTTGGTCTTCTGGTCTTCATGGAAATGAAAACTTCATGGTCTTTTCTAGCTCCAGTTTTGAAATTACAAATTTTTTTTTTTTTTGAAGAATAAATGCATTAAGAGAAAGGGGAGGGAGAAAAAGGAGATTATCAACCCAATAAGGGTAACCAAAGCCCAGAAAAATCTACATCTAGGGCCTAATGGGTTTGATAATTCAAAAACTTGTCAAAGACATGTCCATTACATCACAAAAGCCCACATGGGCTTAAAAAAGAAGTAAGGAATCCCATCACAAGTAAGGGCAATCAAGTCAAATCCAGTTAGGGTTTGTGGAACCCTAGTATACTATCTCTTCTCTTCATCTTTCCTGCTGCCAAGGGAGCACCGCCAGCAAGAGAACTGCCACTTTGGAAGGGCACTGGCCCTACAGAGGACTAAGGCCAAGCTTGCGGCTGGCCTAATGGAGGTGACAGCCACGACTGAGGTGCACCGGCCTTATAAAGGACAATGGTGAAGTGGTTGCTGGCCAAGTATAGCTGGTAACCAAACGACTGTTTGCCATGCAGCTGACAGTAAATCAAATATAGTCGAGCGAACCAAGCAAATCGAGTGTCTTGCCAAGCAGGGCTGGCAGCGAACGATTATAGACCAAGCGGGTTGGCATGATATGCTGGAATTCTACCAGAATCTTGACATTACATTAGATTTGTGGCCCATTCGTAAATTGATGAAAGGCGTACCCACTGAGGGGTCTAGGGATATGTTGGAATTCTACCAGAAGCTAGAAACTCTATCTGGGCTTCATATGTATATGTGGCAAATGGTTATTAGCCGTTTCAAATCCATCCCAATTAGTAAATAAGGTGATAGGAAAAAATTCTGAAGCTGATGCAAGATCCCTCCTCATTGGAGTAAAGCTGATAAAAAAAGATGGATGGATCATGTCGGAGATTGGGAGTGACTTCAATTTTTGCAGAAAATCATTTTAAACCAGAATACTAATTCGTGGCTATAGTGCACCATACTTTTATTTTTGGATGTACATAAATTTGTTTTGAAGTCCCATATTTTGTTCTGGCCCACCAATGAACTAATATTACTGCTTAAAAACTTAGCCTTTAATGCCTTGAGGAACAAAACTAACACTCACTCCTTGACACATTGATGTTACTAATTCCTACTATTAATAAATTTTTCCTTTTCTATAAAAAAACTAATAATACAAAAAATAATAAAATAAAATAAGGCTATGGGCAGTGTGGAGTTTAGTCTGATATTCTGATTACTAGTGGGCTAGGCTCACCAGCTCAGACATGGGCTCCAAACCCATGCTAATCATACAGGCAAGTTATACCTTTGATCCTGCTTCATGCGAAGTTGGGATTAGGCTTGTCTTAGCTAGTATGAATGTACTCATTCCTCCCAACCCCCCCCCCCCCCGGCCCCTCAGCCAACTATGCTAGGAAATTTCAACACAATCGAGGCAGTGTGTATTGGCATCTGATCCTATGTTATGTCGTTGGTGTGTAATGAAATCTCATCCTATGACAATTGGCACACGGGAGGAAACTGTTTCACAATTCGTATATAGAGGACCCTACATGGTTGATGAGCACATTTATGTGTGAAATCTAGGGTAGTAAAACATGCATTTTACATATTTAGAATGGAGCTACCTTGGGTTTTACTCTCCTTTTGCAGGTTTTATATTTTCAAGGCCTTAAGGACTATCGGGCACTATATCTTCAATTTTACACGTAAATAGGTCCTATTTCTTTTCATGGTTGCGAAGAGGACGAAATTCTGAGCAAGATGGACATATTCAATTAAAAGTACACATTCGTTTGGTCACCCATACAAATGATTATTCTTTTCTGGCCAGAAAAAGAATAATGGATTAGAACTGAACTGAGATGCAGAACCAACCCATTTGCAGTTGTCCCAGAGGTACAAGGAATATTCCAAATGCCAACAAAGATCGATGGACCACATCCTTAAGTAATTGAAGATTCATTTTTGGTAACAACAACTACCTAGCGTAGTTGGTGAGCTATGGTGTGCAAAATTTCCTTGCTCACCAAGAGGTCTCAAGTTCGAATCTCATGGTTTTTTTTTTAGAGAATTTGTTGAAGATTTCCTGCTTTCTCCTCCACATCATCACCCACCAAAAGATTGTCCAAATCACATAAAGCAAGAAGAAAATCGTTCCTTGGAGGGAGAAAAAGAAGAGAAATAAATTAGAAAAAAAAAAGAAAGAAAATAAACAAAAAAATTATAGGAAATTTCTCAAAATTTATTTCTCTCTTCTCTCTCCTCCACCTTAGCACTTTTGGTCTCAAAAGATCTCACAATCAATTGTGGGTTTCTCTCTTTTAGGAAATAGAAATTTGTTACCCTACCTCCCCATTCCCTATAAATACAACTCATGTAAGAGGAGGGGAGACAATTCATTCTTCTTCTAGTTTTTTTTTAGTTGCTCTCTCTCTCCCTCTTTCACTCTTTAGTTTTAGTTCTTCTCTATTTTTGCTTTAATAACTTTTGTAATAGTTTTTTTATGTTAATTAATGCAAGCACTCTTTTATTCTTATTCAGCCTTTTATGTTTATGATTTATGCAATTGAGTTGTAATTTTTTTTAAGTTATAGTTCTAGGCTTAGATCTAGGTGACAAGATCATGAGCCGTGGAACAATTTTTTTTCAAGTTCAAGCATTGATTCAAGTAAGTAGGCTCCTTCAGTAGTCTTCTCTCCCCCCTCTCATTCCCTCTTCTGACTACCCTTTCTTTCTTAATTTAGGATTTTTATTTTTAGTCATTACATTATGGCTATCCTTTTCCCTCAAGGTTCATGGCTAGTGTATGTGTTGGCTTTACCCCTCCTAGCCATAGAACCATCAATTTATTGCTTTTATTTTAATTGTCTTCCTTTCCCTAAAGCCAAGTAGAGAAACCCTTGTAAGAGTGACTCTCTGGTCAAGTAGGGAAGCTCATATTATGATGCATCCCTCGGGCTAAGTAGAGAAACCTACTTGTGAGTCTCTCTCTAGCTTTAATCCCTTTCTTTTACTTTATTTTTATTTCAGCATTTTTTTTATTTATTATTATTATTTTTTTTAATTGCGTGGGTTGTTTATTTTCAGTTATTTATTTATTTAATTTTAATTGCGTGACTTGCGTCTTTAAATTCTTAGATGACGAATGGTTAGGACGTTATTTTAGATACATA
>NC_056559.1:18564125-18576946 GCF_013358625.1 Macadamia integrifolia | reverse complement strand
GTCATCTCCAGCTATAAAAACCCAAGTAAATTCCTTTCCAGAGGATCGATCTTTTTCATTCTTACTGGAACTATCTATTTGTGAAGAATCCGACTTAAGCATCAGAAAGTCTCCCACCGAATCAGCTCGACACTCAATCTCTTGTGCCTGTACTCTTGTGCAGGATCTGAGGACGGCTTAGGTACAATCTGCTAATGCAATCATGCAACACAATAAAAGAATTATTAAAGAATCATTATCCCTTTAATCATGGGGATTTTGGGTGAGATATTAAAAAAAAAAAAAATCCAATCCCGTACAACTCTCACTAATTCATGTACAAATCATGACATATCAGTAAATATCGCAATATAAAAAGGGTTTAGGTGTTCCCGCTCCATACCACAAAAATAAATAAATAAAAATAAAACCTGTACACTTGACTAGTCTAGTAGTCTTCTACCCCAAAAAAAAAAAAAAGACTAATCTAAGGGTCCGTTTGATTTTGTTTTTAAAAACAGTTTTTTAGTTTTTCTGTGCTCAGAAAAAGAAAAATACCCCTAAAACTGTTTGATTTTTCTGTTTCATTTCACTTGTTTTTTGAAACAAAAATAGAAATTTATGCCTATTTATGTGTCTGGAACAGGAATGGAGAAACTAGTCTGACCTATTTTTCTGTTTTTTGAAACAAAAAGAGAGGGAAAAATTCACAAAAATCCCAATAGATTAGGCGATCTACCCAAGCCCTTCTGACAAAATCCTGATAGAAGGCACTTCTCTCCATATCTTGTTACAACTCTAAAGGGGAGACTCCAAAGGAAAAACATGAAGGTGAACCTACAACTCCCCTTCTCCACTCATCTTCGTCCAAACTTTAGAAGTGGCAACTCCATCTCCAAGATCTTGAAGCTCTAGGTTCCCTATAGTTCCCGTAACCCAGCGTTGAGGAACTCTCTCATCCCTATAGTTCCTAAACCTCAAGGTTCGTCATCTTGCATCGATCATCTAGATTCATTGGTAGTATCTCTACCTGCAACTCCACTGTCATAGTTCAACTCATTCCAGAGTTCCTGCCATGGCCCTAATTTCTTCTCTGATAATGGTGGGGGTTTGGGGTTTTCTCTTGTTGACCTCTGTGGGAAAGATCAACAAAAACCCTTTCTGATCTCTAGCCTGATTGCTTTTTCTTTCTCTGGCTGCTCTTATTAGTGAGGTGATCGCATTTGAAACTAAAAATTTCATTCGGTTTTGGGGTTCTGGTTGCTCTATGCATCAGAACTAGGTATCATCTGAAGCTGAAAATTTTTTTTTGTCTAGATATTTCTGAAAAATGTGGGCATGCACCATCAGAAGCCCTCATCCCTGCGACTAGGTATGTATCATCGGGATATTTCTAAAACTGGGTATGCATCATTAGAAATCCACCTCCATTTTTACTCTACATTATTAGAAGCCAGCATTTTCCCCCTTTTTCTCGTTGGTCTGTCTCTGAAATTGAACCCATAATACCAAAGTGAAATCCTTAGAAACTCTCCCTAGATCAGAACTTCATCAATTTATATGAACAAGCTAAGATAACTGAACTAGAGAAAGACCATTCCCTTACACCAAAATGCTTTTGATTAGCAATATAGTAATTTTCTCTCATGATCAATTTCATTTTGTTTTCCATTTGTCTTTTATAATAAACTCTAAACCCATGGATTGTTCTTGAGATAGGCCTTAGCTCTTTATAAGAGGAGAATCTCTACCCCTACAAAAAGACAAGGATGAAATGGGTCTTGTTTTAACCATTGTCATAAAACCAAGCTTTGAACATGGACTCTTCCCCTTCAAATAGATTATATACATGCAAGAGATCGAATCAGCAACTAGTTACTGTATCACTCCACAGTTATTTCTCCCTGTTTCCTTCCAACTGCTACTTAATTAATTAACCTGCAAAAAAAGAGAACTTTACTGCTACAAAAGCTTTTATGCATCAGATCTTAGTTGTAATGCTTCTTGATCAAGATCCCTACTAGCTCTTACTATTAATCATGGCCTTGAATCAATCTTAATTAGTGACCCATTTATCTATAACTCTAACGTCATGCCTTCATTCACTCATGTCTTAAACCTCGACTACACTGTAAAAAACGTTTCGGGAAATAGAAAAATCAAATACCTTTTTGTAATTCAAAAAATCATTTCTTAGCACAGAAATGGCAAAAACATGTTTCTTCTATTTCTAGACACGAAACAGAAGAAACAAAATCAAACAGACCTAAGTAGTCTCCCATGGCGTCGTGATATAAAACCTGTATGGAAGTCAAGTAGTGAATTCAAAAGCTTTGAGTTGAATCAATT
This sequence comes from Macadamia integrifolia, assembly GCF_013358625.1. NCBI lineage: Eukaryota > Viridiplantae > Streptophyta > Magnoliopsida > Proteales > Proteaceae > Macadamia > Macadamia integrifolia. Next base: position 18,574,618 of record NC_056559.1, on the reverse strand, counting down.
CCCCTTAATTTATTATAAACCAGAAATGAAAACAGAACTTCTCTTTCCATCAAAATCCTCATCTTCTGCTTCCTAAACTCTCTTTATGAGTTCTATTTCATCTTTGAGCTCTTTATGGGAGAAATGCGAAACCGAAGGTAATCAAGGCTTCTTTCTAATTCAAACCAACAAGACAAAGAGGAGGAAGAGATGAAGCTGGAGATCATGAAAAGAAAACATATTTATTTTCTCAAGAGATGGGCTTCGTATCTCAATTGGCGTCTTCTCCTTCTCATCCTAATTCCTTTCTACCTCCTCTTCTTTCTCTCTTCCCCCCCCTTCCGCCACCGACCCATACAGCCTCTTCTCCTCCTCCTCCTCCTCCTCCTCTTTTACTCCTCCAAAATCCCCTTCGCTCCCTTTCTCTCATCCGATTCTGAGGGAATCACCACCGGAGCAGATGAAGGAGGATTTGAACCGGTCGAGAATAGCAATATGCCTGGTGGGAGGAGCGAGGAGGTTAGAGCTCACGGGACCGTCGATCGTGGAGAAGGTTCTGAAGGTGGACAAGAATTCAGATCTTTTCTTGCAGTCCCTTGGATAAGGATGCCTTCAAGTTCTCGTTATTGAAAGTCGCTCCAAGCCTCGCTTCGGTTCAAATCTTAGAACCCGAGCCCTTGCCCGAGACCCTAGAACCGATCCGAGTCCTCACTGCCCGCAACTCACCCAACGGCATTCAGGTACCCAGCTTCTAAATCCTGTCCCCATCCTTTAACATTTTATTATATCTCTTACTTAAAATGCACACCTACCCTTTTTCCCTCTCTGTCTGTGGGTGGTGGTGGTGGTGGATCATCTTTCATCTTCCATGGCGTAGGTAGAGATGGAAATGTCTGAGGGTTAGGTCTGTTCCATCTCATTCTGTAGGCTGTACAAAATGTTGTTCCACTCATATATTTAGGTGAACATGTGTCTCAATTTCTGCCATTAAAAAGATGAAGAGAGTTATATGAAAGTAAAAGGACAAGTGTTGGATCCTCATATGTATGTCCACTTGGCATGTCCTTGCAATGGATCCAAAATTCACTATTTTTGTCTTAAACATATGTTTTAGTGTGCATTTTTTGAAGAGATTTTAGATATGGATTGTATCCTGAAACCTAGGCTGTGTTTGATATGCATTTTAGTTGATAATGTTTTCTTAGATGATAATCTTCTATGTTTTTATCATCTAAAAATGTGATGTAGCTCAATTGCATGTTTGCATCTAAGCTCAACAGCTAAGCCTTTGTAGAGGTCTACCCGCATCAACCCAAGCCCAGAAAGCACTAAGCCTTTGGAGAGATCTACTCGCATCAACCCAAGCCCAGAAAGCACATTTGCTCCTGGACCAAGGCATAACCAAGCCCCAACAACATTGTGACCCAAACATCAAAAAACACCAAAGAAGTTGGCCCAAACACGTTTGGTTAAATCCACTAGTGGGGGTCTCTAAGATATTTTTCTAAGCTCCTCTTGTTTTTCCCCTAAGTCAAGAAGCTTCTTTTCCCTTAAAAGCTTCAAAGAAAGCTGGTACATACACTGTACCTTTCTTCTTCCCAATTGTAAAAAAAAATGTTGTAAGAATATGAGAGAGAGAGAGAGAGATAGTTGAGTGAAAATACGATTTGAGTTCTACTGAGGAAACTCTGCCTCTTTCTACATACGTAGATTAATTTCATCTAAAGACCCACTCTCATTAGATAATTATCATATTTAAAGAAATACAATATTTGCTAACTAATAGCATTACTTCCACATTTTTCCACGACTCTAGTTCCCTACTTAATTGCTAACCCATGATATCTCATAACCTTATGTAACTTCCCTAATTTCTCTCCCCTCTTATGGCAAACAAACATTTAATAATAATCCTCACTAACATAATCACTCATCCCATACATCCGTGCACTAATATCGCCACCTCATCTATTATCTAAAGGAGAAGTTGCACCATGCTCGTTGCGAGAATCACACATGTAATAAAAGCCTGCTTGGAAGTCATTACTTTTCTTGAACAAGAATCAAGGTTTGGAAGCTTACATCAAGATCTTGAACAATACAAACTTTTGTAACAACCCAAGATAGTGGGATTTCTCTACCATCTTTCTTTTCTTCTCTTATGTAATCTCAACCTTATGATCTTAGGGGTAGAAGTTGAGATTTTAAAATTTCGTTTGTCTATAAAAGCCACCAAAGATATCATGTAAAAATAGAATGAGAAAATTTTTTAATTGAATTTGATTAATCAAATTGTGGTTCTCCAATTGAAAGATTCCTTTGAAACCTTGAAGAAGAAGTTTCATTCCATCCTTGAAGAGTTGAAATTTTCTACTTCACTTGCATCCTCGAAGAGTTGCAAGATCCCCATTGGTGTTGCAATCATCCTAGAAGAGTTGCATTTCAGCCCATATCTATTTTCATTTTTTTTTTTTTTTTTTTTTTTTTTCATTTTAAGATTCGGACTGTGTAAGTGTAGTAACTTGTCAGTCCTTTTAAAACCTTTTTCACCTAGGATCTCAACCATTCGTATCTCACCAAAGTTGTAACCCCACCTCTTGTTTTTTATTCCCAATTTGAATCACCCAAAATCAATATCGGAGTAGAGAGATATCCTCAAATTACTAGCCAAACGTCATTCTGTCCGAAATTGGTTTCTTCTATAAAATCAAGTCCTTTCCCGATCCTTGTAATCAGGCAACCCAGTGAGGGAGATTGCATCAGAATGCCTTGTCAACCTAGAATGCATGTCAAACACAACCTAATCCTTCTATATTTTATCATTTCAGAATATGTTCTATACCTAGATTTTAATCCAAGAATGTAAACCAAATAGAGCTTTTTGTTTTTAGCTTTTTGCATTCAGTGTAGGTTGCGGGGAAGTAGTAGTTCAAGACCTTAACCTTTTTGGCCGTTCCCATTGGCTTTCAATGATACAAGTGCAGTCCAGTAGTTACCTTGTCTAATAATAATAAGAAGAAGAAGAAGAAGAAGAAGAAGAAGAAGAAGATTGTCTAGGTTAGGTTAGAGCTGGGATTTAGGTTAGGTTAGAGCTGGGATTTCCATGCCGGCCTGGGTTGAGGGTTTATGTTTAGATTGATTTTTTCCGGACTAGGTGTTGTCCTATGTCTATACACATGTAATAGATAGTTATCTATGTAATAATGGAATGTCACAGTTTTAAAAAATAACAAGATAAATTTGATTCATTCATTTTTATGTTTTAATCCAAACCATTTATTTTTGCCTAGAGTTTGGAGTGTACATAATAATGTTTAGAGTAGTGATACACATGAATGAACATGCCCATGATGCATGACAATACAAAGAGGTATATGATTGAATTAGACTTTGAAATTTAGCACATAACTAATCTAGACCATATTTTCTCTATCCAACGGTCAGAATAGACACCTCATTTGTCTATGTGGTAAAATAGATGTCTTACGACAATCTTTTAAGAAAAATTACAAACCTTTGTTATAATAATAATTCACCATTATTCATTATATTTATGGGAGAAAGAACCTTGCCATAAAATTAGGGGTGCAAGTTTGGCCCTAACAGTCCAAACCAGCCCTTGGCTCGCCCTAATCCCAAACAAGTACTGACCAGAAATTTTGACCCTGAGTTAGGGTTAGGGCAGGTAAAAGTTGATGTCTTTGGCTTGCCCAGCCTGCCCTGAACCCGGCCCTGATTTTTTTATCCTAGGTTTAGGCCTTGGTTTTGGCCCTACCCGGCCCTGATTTTCATCCCCGATGTTGACTTTGGATTTTTTATTTTCTTAGGATGTCTCCTCTTTGTTTAACATGACAAGAGTTTTGAGATCTTTGGATTGTTTGCCTTATTAGGATGATCTTTTTGCTTACCATGACAAATAATTGAAATTTTTTGGATTATTTGCTTTCTTAGGATAATCTCCTTTTTGTTTACCATAATAGTTGGAGTTATTTATATTGTTTGAATGTTTGCTTTAAGATGTTCTCCTCATGACAAGTAATTTGTGACTTTCTGTTTTTTTATCTCCTCTTTATTGTGAATATTTTTTATCTTTTAGTTATTTCATATTTTGCAGGGTTAGGGTCAGAATATATCTAACCCTTGATGGCAAACTAGGGTCAGGGTCAGGGCCAATCAGGGTAGGTAAGGGTTGGGCTGAACCCTGAAGAGTTGGGTTTGGGTTGTAGTTTTGCAGCCCTGACTCAGGGTCAGGGTGGGTTTGGGCCCAATTAAGGAGACTCAGGGTTGGGCTAGGGTTTTAAGAAGCCTAGTCCAATCCGGCCTGTTGCACCCCTACATAAAATATATATGAACCCGTTGGGTTGCACTTCTAGTTAAACTTTTTACTTTTATTTTTAGTGGAAAGAATGCTCAATTGTCAAACGACCCTTATTGCTTAAACAGAAAAGGAGCCAAAATGACACGCCTCCACCCCTATGAAATGCAAAAAACTCACCATGCTTTTGTGCCTCCTCATTGATCTCACACTAGCATAGAGATTGCACACGATATAAAACGAGGGGGCAGAACACCCATAAAATGTGATATTGATGCCCATATTGATGCTTTTGTACACACCACACCACCATTGATCTCTATGCAAACTTAGGGCTACGCTACCCCCACAAGAAACATTTTCCTTTTTCCGACTGTTGTCGTCCTTGTAGAACTAGTTTCTATTCACACCATCCTGAAATCCGTGCATTTCCGGCATCTAATGATCTAATTTGCTGTTGGGTGATGTGCAGGGATTGCTACAGTATTTCAACATGGTAGAAGGGTGCCTAACGATGATCAAAGAATACCAAATACAAAACAACTTCACATACGACTGGATCGTCCGGACCCGGGTCGATGCTTACTGGTCCTCCTCACTTGGCCCTGAAAACTTCAAATCCGGTCGGTACCTGGTTCCCCCTGGCTCCAACTTCGGTGGCCTCAACGACCGGCTCGGCATCGGGGACGTCTACACCTCCACCGTCGCATTCTCACGCCTCTCCCTCATCTCTCACCTCCACGCCGCTGGCTTTCGTAGGCTCAATTCGGAAGCTGCCTTCAAAGCCCAGCTCACTAGCCAAGGCGTGAGCTACTTCACCCGACGGCTTCCCTTCTGCATCATCAGCGACAGGAAGTACCCGTACCCACCCAACCGGTTTGGCGTCCCGGTTGCCTCGCTGCTGAGCCCCGGTCCTCTCAGTGGGGCCAAGTGCAGGCCGTGCAAGCCGGTTTGCACTGGTACGTGCGTGGCCGGCGTAATGGGGAAACTTTACAAGGGTTGGAGCTGGACTAACTGGTCCAACCGGACCCTTCAACTTTGCGATGCCCATTCCGGTTGGGAAAACGGATGGCAGAAGATCTTCGATCGCGTCAGTGGTAAGAAGCTCGCGACCGCTAGGAAGCGCGTCTCGGCGTTAAAGTTAAAGGAATGCATGAATGATTTTGATGAGATGAAGAGACGGACTGTTAATTGGGACGCTCCTTCTGCAGCAGAGATATGTAAGCTCGGGCTGGGTCCCAAGTAGAGCAGAGGATTCGTTTTGTAAATAGAGCGATGAAGATGGGCCATTTTCGGGTTTTTAAGATAATTTTTTTTTCTCTCTTTTCTTAGGCTTTGTTTGGTAGTTAAGAAAAGAAAAAAATAGAAAAATTTTGAATTTGAAGATAAAGATAGATATATAAAAAATTCATTGTATAATCATTATTTTTTTGTCTTATTATCTCTTTTATACTATTTTCTTTTCTTTTCTTTTCTTGATTACCAAACATAGCCTAATAGGATGCATCCTACAAGCCCAGAAAAATAGATTTAATAAGCACTCTATATTCTCTAGCAGAGTTTTGTAATCTTTTTTTAAGTTTCGTGCAGCCCAAAACCTAAAGAGAAATAATTGCCTCCATACAAACAGGCTTTAGAGGAAATATGAAAACAGTTCCTAAATCGATGGATTGAAATCATGACCAACGAAGATCAAATAACTCTAAAAATTTTGTTCCACACCGCAATGGAATAAGAACAGTCCAAAAAAATGTGGTTCATGGTAGAGGCAGAAGGTTGCAATTCTGTATTTTAAACCTCTATTATATTTTGTCGATGTAGTTGGTCTTCAAGAGTCCCAAGTTTTCGGTCTCTCACTGTCACAACCATGATGCCTAGTAATAATTAACATCTAACAAATCTTTCACCGAAAAGTTCTTGGATAACCACTTCTTGATAGAAGAAAATATGCCAACATTATTTCTGACTAACAATATGTCATCCACATATATCCACATATGAATCTAGGAAGTAGGCTGTGCTCCAACTGTTCTTCTTGTAACACATGGTTCATATATCTTCTGATCAAAACCATATTCTCAAAATCTTGATCTTGAGAATGCCAAGATGAAATGAAACCTACTTTTACTTCTTAAGTTTTACTAGGTAAAATGCTTATATAACATCTATTTTATATGATCCACATCACTTGTGGAGGGATAATTAGGGTAATTTACAATGCCACCCCTTGGAGAATGCTAATATTAGAGGGACACCCCCTCTCTTTCACCAAATTACACTCGGACCCCCTGCCGTCAGTCTCTGTCTAGTGATGCTATGAAATGACACTTTAGCCCTTATGAGTAAAACATCCTTTTCATATTACACAAAAAATACTCCTCTATTCACCCTTATCTCTTTTATCCCTTTTTTTCCTTTGTTCCTTCTTTCTCTACCTGCAACTTGTGAGTCCGATGAGATCCAGATTGCCCGAGCTGCTGTCACCGGTGAGTTATGTTCATTCTGTCGTCGGTGAGTGGTGCACTTCCCATCGCTGTCATCTTAGGTCGCGGGATAGAAGGTTTGGATATATATATATATATATATTTTTTTTCCTCTGTTTTTCATCTTAGGTCGTCACTCTATTGCAAGTTATCAAGGTTGCAGGGAGTTCCTGAGGCAAAACACTGGTGGTAGGCCAAGGACTTTTCACTTCTTGGGTTTTCATCTTTTATGAGGATTCAATTTCACTAGCTTTCTTTTCAAATTAGCATTTTCTTCTATTTTCTTTTATACATCTGCAATAAGGTTGGTTATTTTGTCATTGAGATGCCATCCTGCAAGAATCTTGATAGGATCCATCTTGTGATCCTCCAAACACTTAACTAAGGATTTCAGGCCAGCAAGTTGCCTTTCATTAACTTCTTTCAATGCTGGTACAGGAGAACCTTCTGCTTCTCTTCTTGTTCTTTTCCAGATTTCTTTAGATTCACTCATTCACATAAAAATGAAGTAAGAATATTTTGAGAGAATTTTTCCTCAACCCAAAATTTACAAGCAACATCAATAGCTTCGATATGCATTATATTCTACACCATTTTCTTGAATGATATCTGGGACTCTGTCAAGGAGGAAACGGGACCGTCTAAGGGCAACAACAATCTCCCTTGGACTACTCAACCAAATAAGATCACTGAGAACCTGGTATCCAAATACTAATGGGATGCCATAGCAACCGATAAAAAGAAGCAACCCTCAAACATCCACGCTGTGGGCCTTGGAGACACCCCTTCACTGATCAACCTCTTCCTCCAAGCAACTACTGCGGCCTCAACTTCTTCTTTGACTAAGGGATCAGTCCCATTCTGATCAACGGAATCCACGAGGAGGAAGAATTCCAACATGAGCACTGATGCCTACCGGGCGGGAATCATCGGAGAATCCTTGGTATATGCTTTGCTACCTTGGAGATAAAACCGACCAATGCAGTCCAAGACGAGCATGGTTGGGTTGGGGGCACCCTTTAAAGCTGCAGGAGCTTCTTCATGGAGTATGGCAACGTCAGAGAGACGAAAAGCTATGTATCTGCATAATAATCCACGGCTACCCATTGTCTCACATTGCAATTCAAGCTCGGACCAGGATGAATTCTTAGCCATTTCGCCACTGGGGGATGAGACTTGTGTGAGATCCCAGCTAGAAAGCCCGGCCAAATCGCGAAGTGATGAATTAGCAAAATCGGAGGCAGGGGCATCTACTGAAGGAACTACCTCTGGCGGCAGTGGCAATGGCAGCTGCAATGGGATCACATGCTCCATATTAAGGGCAATTTCGATACTCCCTTATTTTTAAGGGTAAAAATGGTATTTAGAAAAAAAAAATGAATTGTTGATGTCAGCATTCTTGGTATATTCTGTAATACTGACTGATGGCAGGGGGTCTGAATCTAATTTGATGAAAGAGAGGGGGTGTCTCCATAATATTGGCATTCTCTAGGGGGTGGCGTTGTAAATTACCCTAAAAAAATGATACAATTCATTGTGTTCATGCATGGAGACAGAAAGTTTAACACTAATTTAAATTAAAGAAAATATTCTCGTGCATATTTTTCCACATATGAATTCTTATCTAGTTTCCATCGACACCAACAGGTAAACCTAATTGAAATTTTATCAAAAAAGTTGACTTGTCACATCTTTAGTGAGGCATAAGCGCAAAAATCAAAATTTAGGCTGTTTGTGCAAGACTTATTATGGGTTATTGTGCATTGATGCTTAATAGCTAACACTACTACTCTGTGAGACCCAAACCCAATGACCTATATGGATCATTAAGTTCACAAGGTGACCAATTCAACTACGATTCAGATCCTCTGCAGCTGACGGAGCCACCCCTGCTGAGTTGGGATCAGGAGATTTCACTCTCTCTCCCTTATTTTGTATGTGACTGATGAGAGAAATATATAGGAGGTTTCACTTTCTCTCTCTTATTTTGTATCTGATTGATTCCTGTCTGTTCACCCCTGGTTCACTTTCTCCCTCCTATTTTGCGTCTAACTGTCCCTCTTCAACCCCGGACCCCTGATTGAATGGGATCTAAATCCTCAACAAAATTCATTCAAAATGAAAACCTATTGTAAAAACAGAAAGACTGAGTAAATTTTGGTGCCATATAGGAATAGTTTTCGTACAAGATTCTACTATTAGATAATAACCATGACCTTGATTCTATCATGTGGCATCTCAGATAAGACTGAATTTAATGGATAAATAGATTTTAGAGTCTTCTATTCACATGTCAAGTTTTCGAGGATTAAGAGAATGTCAAAAATGTATTAGTAACTCAGCCTTCATAAATTGGCTTATAAGGTAACGAAATCCAAGACCATATCAACTCATATCAAAATTTCAATGATGAGATACTGTTGAGAGAGTGTCCGAACGCCCCGATGCCAAGTAAAATTACAGTGTAGGTTTTTTGGGATCAAAATCCTCTGTTTTTCTCATCCATGTTTTTTCTTGTTTTGCTACCTGTAGAATACGACACGTGGACAACAGAGGATCCAACGGTCAAGATTGGGTGAGGATTATTACATCCGGTGCGTTGTTCTTAAATTTGTCCACGTGTCGTGTTCTGCAGATAGCAAAACAAGGAAAAACATGGATGAAAAAAACAGAGGATTATTTTCTGGTTTTTTGAGGGGAAAAGATAGTTTTTCCTTATCTAAGTCCCCAAAAGATCAAATGCATAAGAGTCTCGGCCTTCTGCTCTTCTTCCTCCCTCTGGTTTTCCTCGCTAATTTTCCTCTTTGCTCGACTGAGGCCACCGGTAAACCGCCCAATTTGGTTATTGGACTTGCCGTGCTCCGCCAACTTGTTCCCTTCTACATTTTTTAGCGCTGCCTCCAATATGCAAGTCAGTGGATTGCTATCCATCTTTGATCCGCTCTTCTGGTTGTTTTCTTCAAGATGGGAGAGACTGATGATGGCTTAGCAAAAATGGTATTGGAAGGTTATGAAGGAGGTAGATATGAGTGATATTTTCTGTGTAATTTGCAGTATGCAGGGCTTAGGACCCATTAGCTCATATATAAAGCTTCATGTGACACGAGGGGTTGTGTCGTATGTCACTCATCAGGTAGTGTGGTTTCTGTTTTCTACTCTGGTTCCAAAAGGCGCCCACAGAGGCGTTTCAGATCTGCTGGTCCTTGTGAATACTGAATGCCCAAGGTTTTGGTGAAACCACCAGCGACTGCCCACGACACCGCCGGGCGCCCACTGTTTCATAAACTTACTGATTATGGCCCAGGGTTTTACTTATCCGATCTGATTATTAAAACCATGCATATGGCCTGATTGGTCAATGAGATCTTACACTAAGAAGTAGGGGTGTCAATCCTTAGTCCGCACCAGTAAGCCCAGCTGAGTTTGACTCGCTTAAGGCCTGACTTAGATTGGCTCATTTAATAAACGTGTAGAGTCGTTTTGACTTTTGGGGTTGAGTTTTTTTTTTTTTTTTCAAACTAAACATATTATACGTGTTTAATGGGTACCTATAAATACGCGTATAATACAAATTTTTTAGATTAATATGATAAATTATGATTTTTTGATTGAAACACTTGAAAATGATAAAAATCTGCATATTATACGTGAATTTACTAATTATGAATGGGGCAAGGGGTGCCGTAATCTTTTCTCGTCTTCCTGTATCTAGGTGT
>NC_056559.1:18552577-18560024 GCF_013358625.1 Macadamia integrifolia | reverse complement strand
CCACTTGCAGCCAACCAGATTCATAGTTTCCCTGTAAGGCACAAGAGACCAAGTACCATTTCGTAATAAAGCATTAAATTCATCAGACATAGCAGAACGCCAATGAGGAACCTTGTGGGCCTGGGAGAAGCATGTAGGTTCAGTCAGGTCAGGTAAGGTGGTGGGAGAGAGGGTCAAGGGGTCAGCATAGAGATCGTGTAGGGTTCTGGTGCGACGGGGTGGGGTGGTAGAGGAGTCAGGGTTAGCCGGTTAGGGTTAGGTGAGGTGAGAAAGGAGGGGATATGGGAGAGGGTGGTTCGGGTAGGGGCGGGTCTGGGGTGGCAGGGAGAGGGATGGGTGGATTTGGGAGTGTAGGTAGAGGGCTAGGGTGAGGTTGAGGGGTAGGTATGTTAGGTGCAATGCCCCATGGGAGAGGGGTAGTAGGAGGGGGTTGGGTTGATGAGGATGGTGGTGCAGTGTGAAATGGGAAGGTAGATTCGTCAAATCTGACATGGCGAGATATATAGATACGACGGGTGATGAGATCCATACAATGATAACCATGATGGGAAGGGCTATATCCTAAGAAAACACATGAGGCAGAACGGGGTTCAACCTTGTGATGATTGTAAGGACGGTGCCATGGATAACAAAGACATCCAAAGATTTTTAGAAAAGAGTAGTCCGGAGAGTTGCCTGTAACTAACTGATGGGGGGATTTGTTTCCTGTGATAGAGGAGGGCATGCGATTGATGAGAAAGACTGCGGTTTCAAAGGCATAATCCCAGTAAGCTTGGGGAACAGCGGCATGGGATAGTAGGGTAATCCCAGTTTCAACAATGTGCCTGTTACGACGTTCAACTGTTCCCTGTTGCTCATGAGTATGAGGGCAAGATAACCTGTGTTGGATGCCCAACTTGGCAAAATAAGATGGGAGAGTACGGAATTCTCCCCCCCAATCAGTTTGAATGGCCTTGATGGAGCGAGAGAACTGACTTTCCACCAAGGCCTGAAAAGTACGAAAGGCAGAGTAAACATCAGACTTCAACTTTAAAGCAGTAAACCAAATATATTTAGTATGGTCATCAACAAATATAACAAAATAACAATTCCCATTTGAAGAAACTGTGGGGTGGGGGCCCCATACATCACTAAAAATCAAATCGAAAGGAGAAGAACTACGAGTACTAGTTTCACGTAGTGACAATCTACTAGCTTTGCCCATTTGGCAAGCAGAACATAAAGAAGGAGACTTCACGAGCTGATGACCCGGTAACATAAGATGAAGCACACGTTCATGAGGGTGCCCTAAACGATGATGCCAGCGATTGAAAGAGGAGGCAGAGGCCAGATTGGCATAAGGGGACGCTGGAACGGAATAGAGACCATGCTTACTGTGTCCAATGAAGAGGGTTTGATTGGTCTTCAGATCCTTCACAGAGAAAAAGGAAGAGTGAAACTCAAAGTAAACATTATTGTCACGGCAAAATTGCTGAACAGATAACAAAGAACAAGTGAGAGTGGGAACATGTAAAACAGTAGAAAGAGAAAAGGAACGAGAGGGAGAAGAGATGGAAGCAGTGCCTATGTGAGATATAGGAAGGCCCTTACCATTACCAACCACAAGTTGGTTATTACCTGTGTATGGATCATAGGAGGAGAATTGGGTTAAGTCAAGGGTGGAATGGTGGGTGGCTCCAGTATCAGGGATCCAAGAGGTGGTGAATGATTGTGGAGGTGTGGGGTGATGGGGTGGAGGTGCGTTGGTAGGGGGTTGAGGGGTAGGGAAGGGTGTAGTATGGTAGGCGTTGGGTTGAGGTGGTGGCCGATTGTAGGGATGGGGAGGGATAGGTAGAATGGCGGCTCTGGTAGGTCCCTGTGGGCGATAGTAGCAAGTGTCTGTCGGATGATTAGTGCGTCCACAGATTGTGCATGGATTGTGAGCGAATGCATTAGAGCGATCAAATCCACTAGCACGACCACGACCACAACCACGGCCTTGGGAGGAGCTTGTACCACGACCACCAGTGGAAGGAGGACCACGACCTTGGAGAGTGACATGGGCTGATGTATTGATGGCAGGATCAATAATGGGAAGGCGTGAGTGGAGAAGGTTCTCGTGATTTATAAGGAGACCATGCATGTCGGTGTAGGAGATAGACTCCTTTTGTGCCATCATAATGGAGGCAAGGGCTTGATAATCAGTGCGTAGGGCCCGAAAGATGTGGATGTTAAAGTCTTCTGATGGGAGGGGCTTCCCTGCAGCTGCTAGCTCATCGGAGAGATGCTTGGCTCGATGGAGAAACTGAGTAATGGTCTCATCTGGTTTGTCAACCAGATTTTGAAGGGAGACGTCAAGAGACAGAATCCTGGTTGTAGATGGAGAACTGAATGCAGCATGGAGTGCATCCCAGATCTCTTTGCTAGTGGTCCGTCCAACTGATAATGAAAAGGCTTCTTCATAGAGAGAGAGGCGATGAGAAGGATCATAATAAAAGCATCTTGTTCACGCCATGCCTTGGCTTTGATAGGGTCTTAAGGGCAACGATTGTCACCGGTGACATAGTCGAAGAGGCGTTGGCCAGTGAGATAGGGTACGACTTGTGTGCGCCAATAAACATAGTTCTTAGATGTGAGCTTTAGAGATATCATATGATGAGCACCAGATAGGGATGTGGGAGGTGGGGATGGTTCGGCCATGGTAGAAGAGGGAGGAGTGTGTTATTGGAGATAGTGGGGTGTGGGTTAAACTATAGGTGAGAGAGGGACGTTGGGCTCTTTCTTCTTCTATTTATTTATTTATTTTTTTTTTGCAAAGAAGTTGTAAAGAAGAGGGGGCGTAGGCTATTGGAGAGGGGAACACGTGGGGAGGAGGAGGGTGCTCGGTGGAGCTTTATGCGGCTCGTGATACCATATTGAAATTGTATATTGGCATTCACTTTAATGAGTGAACAATGGTGCTCTTATATAGAGATTACAGTTATTGAGTTATAGACAAACTCTATGATCACATGTGGGAGACTCAAACTCTAATATTAATGGGGTAGGACTCTGTTAACATATGTGAGTAATGGACAGAAAATCTATTATCACATGTGAGAGTCCTATTCCAACTCTGCTATCTCATGAGGTAGTCTTGGACTGCAAGTAGTCTCTAGAGTTTGTGCTCACTGAAAATGCCTACAATGTAGGAGAGGTTGTTGAGTGTGAGTATGACTCTAGAGGTTGAGTTTGAGTGGGACGCTAACTATCCTGATAGACCTAGTATCTCGATACAGGTGTTACCCATCATGTTACCCCTAACATCCATTCCCTCTCCTCCTATGATGGCTATAATGGAACCGATCAACTACATGTTGGCAATGGTAAGGGTCTTTTTATCTCTAATATTGGTAATACATCCCTGTTTTCTGTCTCTTCTTCTCGTTCTTTCATGTGACATTCTCCATGTCCTTGATATTACAAAATCCCTTCTTTCTGTTCAACGCTTTACTCGTGATAATGGTGTTTTTCTTTGAATTTCACCCCTGCCATTTATTTTTGAAGGATCAGGTAACTAAGAAAATACTTTTGTCCGGGCCAAGTAAAGGGGGCTCTATTCTCTGTCTTCCCCTCTTTGTCTTCTTCAACTGCTCATCTTGCTGAAAATTACTCTCTAGAACGTTGGCATCAATAGCTAAGTCATCCTCATGAAGGTCTTCTCAAGTTCATAGTCCGAGAAAATCGGTTTTCATTTCAGTCCAATTAACTCAAATCATCTCTTCCTGTGTCATCTTTAACATCAAAACCCAAATCATTTCTTCCTTCGAGGCCAATTATCTCAACAAGTTTGCCAACTCCTCAATGGGTTGCAACCTATCATCCAATTAACTACTATTGGATGGACATTATGAATCCTCGATCTACATGACTCCTATTCATCATCAAAGTCCAATAACACCAACGTGAAGGACTTCTCATGTTTATATGTTTATCCAAAATTATTTTTATTATTATCGCATGTGAGAGTCTAACTAGGGTTGGACGTTGTGCATTGTAACAACATATATATTGTTATATATTCACATTGAGTTAATGAATGAAAACCTGAGAAATAACATGGTATCAGTCGCTCTCTAATGTCCCACGCCCTCTTAACCTAATTGATCTTGGGACTCTCTAGCTCCCATGCTCTCTCCTCCTCCCCAGTCACTCTCTCCCATCATCATGTCAACTGACTCTTCTCTTGAGTCGATTCCCCAAATTGGTGCCACACCTCTCCCACAGGCTGAAGCCATGCCTCACTCAACCAAGATGTCTTCCCCTGCTCTCTCTTCAGCATACCATTTTATCTCATTGAAGCTCTCCTCCACCAACTTTCTATTCTGGAAAGCACAGCTCATCCCTTTTCTCAAGGGACAAAAGGTCTATGGCTTCATCACCGGTGCAGTCCCACGCCCTGTTGATCCTGCTGCTACCTCTGACTGGGACGACTAAGAAGCCCTCATCATGAGTCTTCTCATCACCTCCCTATCAGATGAAGCACTCCCTCTTATCATGGATAAGGCCACAAGCAAGGATATTTGGGACTCCCTTACCTCCGCCTATGGTTCTGCCTCTCACACACATATTATGTCTCTCAATCTGACCCTTCAGCACCTTTCTCAACAACCTAATGAAACAATGGAAGTCTTCATGCAACGTGCCAAAACTATCTTTGATGAACTCTCTGCTGCTGGCTCTCCATTAAAGTCTACTGATCTCTGTCTTCACATCCTTCATGCACTACACAAGGACCTATGGGAAATTGTCCCTACGCTCTTAGAATGATATGAACCATTGACGTATTCTGATTTTCTTGGTGTTCTTCTCAGCCATGAATACATGTTCAAAGCTTCTCAGTGCCATACTACACTCACTGATAATGGTAACTGTCACACCCCGTTCACACTGAACCGGGCCAGTGACCGAGTTAACACCGGTTAACCCAAACCTGCCAGGATCATCAGATACTGTATTCCACCACAGCATACGCACAACTAATATAAGTTCATCAGATCAGCGGAAGACTAAGTTTTACCTGTGAATAAATCCCATATACTTGATACCCGAATTGTGATACAATAATTATATACATGTGGGCCCGAAGGCATGATAATTACACAATAAAAGTACAATTCATATATCAAGTATATACAGGAAATCATCAAAAGAATCAGAGTACACAGCTCGGCTCGGTATCAAGGCTAGAGCTCAGCTCGGCATCAAGGGTTAAGCCCAGCTCGGCATCACGTAGTAGAGCTCAGCTCGGCCTCAGAAGTGGAGCTCAGCACGGCCTCAAAATTAGAGCTCAGCTCGGCCTTAGAACTGCTGTCCCGCAGCACAACTCTCGCACGAGCAGTCAGTGCCGTGCTCTAACTCCTCAGGGGTCCACCAGTCTTCTTTAGGAAACTCGACTGTGGGACCCACCCCATGCTCCTCAGATGAATGACCTACAAAATCATCTAAAAATGGGGTGTACACGTGGGATGAGCTCACTAGCTCAGTAAGTAGAAAGATGGACCACACAGCAGTCCACACATCACAACACATCATATGCACTACATGTCATGCTATACATTTTAAATCACATCCACCTAAGAAACATTACTAAGTCCTTGGTTTTAGTGCTACTACAACCACAGTGCGCGTATACTCCGGGTACGAGCCGTGAACTCCCTCCCGCGATAGGCCCATAAGGCTGTCGGAGAAGGCCCACCGTGAGTACTAGGAAAAGTAAAGACAATGCCGTCCACCGGCTCTCAACAGAAATGTAAATGACTGAAAATAAAGGTGCTGACTCCAGTAATTTAAAAGCAGTACGATTGGCCCTCTTGAATGTACCACTGGGATTGCCGACTGTCCTACATGACCCGTCGGGCGTTATGTCTAACCGCCACAGTGACCCGACGACCGCGACCACTGCTTCCCCCCAAATGATAACCCAACACCTTAACCCCTGTTGGGAAGGGTCGTAGCACGGGATGGTGAGAATCCTAATGCCGCATGCTCCTATATGACAATAGTACGATTGCATAGTGCCTCCGTGTAACATTCCACGGGCCACCAATGCACTCGTCTCCAAGCCGACTACGGCATCTAGTCTATCAATGCAACATGCACAATGATGTCCACATTCAATCATATAAACATCTCATTCAATTGGCATTTGGAAAGTGAACATAGCACATATGCACATCAATGTGTGGGATGACTAGACTACATAGCATATTCATGATGGCATGACTAGACTAGATATATTTAAATGAATGCCAAACAATGCCTTGAAACAAGGCCAAACTTCCTCTCCCCACTTACTTGTAGTGTACAAGGATTCCCGTTCGGTACGGGTGAGATCCGGTGCGAATGGGGTAAGATTTGGTGAACCTAACATAATTGAGCGGGGTTAGTACTTCACCATTTTAGGATCAAAATTAATGAAATCCGATGACAAAATCGTGTTTAGAACGTCAAAAGAAGGTCATACGTCTGATTTGGGTCCAATTGGACATAAGGATCACCCTCGGGGCCACACGGGTGGGTCAGACAGGTGGGCAGTCTGGCCCACCGGTCCTACCCACCGGTTGGGACCGGCGGGTAGGGGCCCACCGGTATGGCCCACCGGTTCCACCCGCCGGTTGGGCCAGGGGCCCTTGCTAGGACCGGTGGGTAGGATGGCCCACCGGTTGGCCCGTCGGTTGGGCCCGTCGGTTGTGCCCGATGGCCCCCTGCCTTCTTAGGTGGGTGCCCACAGGCGGGTAGGGGCCCACCGGTTGCACCCACCGGTATTGGCAGGAAACACCCTATTTCTTCCCAACTTTCCTCCATTCTTTGGGGATTCAAATGGGGTTTTTCCCAACCCATTCTTCACACTTTCAATGTCTTATAGGATGGTTCTAACCTAGATCTAGGTTAGATTCAAGTGATGGGAAACCATCTCACCTTCTTTGCTCAAGAACAACTTCAAACCCTCCAAATCACTTCAAACTCACAATGCTTCTTCCACCTTGTCAATATCTCTTCAAATCCTTCAAGATCAACACATAAATCATCTATTAAACCTTAGATCCATCATTTCGAAGGGGATCTACAAGATCTCAATAAACCATACTCGAATCAAGGGTTTAAAGCTTGGATATGGTGAATGTTCACAAAACCCAACTTTGCTTACCTCTAACTGTAGATCTAGAGTTGAAGATCACTCTCCCGGCGCCGGAATGGGAAGATTAAGCTTCGGCACCGCTGAAATCCTTCCCTTCTTCCTCTTCCTTTTCTTCCCTTCTTCTTCCCTTTCTTTTCTCTCTCCTCTTTACTATTCTCACCAACGTACGGGGGTCATAAATGGAAAGAAAATGAAGTCATAAAGCTATATATATAATTTCTAAATAAGTGAATAGTGCACATGGATGGGTCACTCAGGTGGGTGGGTGCACCCACCTGTCCTACCCAC
>NC_056559.1:18516333-18552477 GCF_013358625.1 Macadamia integrifolia | reverse complement strand
AACACAAAAGAGAGAGAGAGAGAGAGAGAGAGAGAGAGAGAGAGAGAGAGAGGTACCAATCTCTTACATATGCTGCATTTGCTAAGTGCATAAACATTTCTTAGATTTCATAGCATGTGGGAGAATCTGAGTAACAAAAACTATCAATCTTTTGTCGATGCTGAAAAGCAATTCTTTAAGATAGCCAGGGAATTAAAAATGCTTTAGGTTTTAAAATTAAAATAAATCATCTAACATGATCACCCTTAATATAGAGATAATCAAAAGTGGTAACCAGCTAATCCATATGCTGGCTTTTTCAATCCATATCCACTCAAAATCTACGGTCGTAACCAGCTCATCAATGTGCAGGTCCTTGAGTTATTATCCACTTTAAATAATTTAGAGTGGTAGACAACCCATCTAGCATGAGCTGGTTACCGCCGTAAACCAGCTCATCCTTGATGGGCTACTTACCGCCATAAATCTACAATAGTAGGGTGTTCGTTACCACTTTAAATCGATGAATTATCTAGCATGAGTTGGTTACCATTGTAATTACATATACTGGTTACCACTTTAAATCTATAGCCCACCTAGCATGAGTTGGTTCCCACTGTAAATCTACAGCGGTAAGCAGTCCATCTAGCATGAGCTGGTTACCACTGTAAATCTACAACGGTCTGGTGCTGGTTAGCACTTTAACCCATCTACCATGAGCTGGTTTTCACTTTAAATCTATATCCCATCTAGCATGAGCTAGTCACCACTTTAAATATATATAGTGGTACTCCTAACATAGAAGGAGCGATGGTTCTAAAAGTTCAAATCAGATTGGTTAGTATTGACTGGATTGAATTGGTATTGATCTTGATCGATCCCCATTCTTGACTGATGCGACCTAATACACAAGTAAAGCCCAAGAGTGAAAACATAATAAAAAGTGTTTTTTTTTTTTAGTTGTTTGTAACAATTACTTTAGCTTAGTTGGGGAATTGTGATCTGTAAAAAACTAATTTTTTTTTATTTTTTATTAAAATAAGGGTAAGTCTACCGAAGAGAATGCGATCTAGGCCAATCCGGACCGTTATTGGATTTTTTTTTTCATAAAAATTGAGTGGAGCAATTTTTTTTAGTTTTTATTAGAACATGAAATTATCTTTTTATTTCTCCCAAACCTATCATCTCTTGGACTTCTTCTTGGGTATTTTAGGTAACTAAAAATGGTTACATCACTTTTCTAAACTACATAAACGTGATGATATATCCCATAAAGATGTTACAGATTGACGACACAACACGGGAGAAATCCAGTGCATGGGGTTCTAAGGTTCGATACAAGAATTGACGTTGGAGAAACTGTTTATCAGTCCTTCCATTTTGAATTTAAATGTCTCTTATTCAATTCCAGTATCTTCCATTACTAAGAATCACCTATATATGTTTACCACCGGAGAGAGCTAGATTTACTAGTACACCCCTCTTATGTTAGCCAGCAAGAGAAGGGCATGCATATATGAGCTTCTTGATGTGGAGCTTGATGTGAAATTGGTAATAGAAGGCGAGAGTCTGCACTATCACCTGCAGATTTCACAACCACCAGGTCTAGTCTGGATTTTTTCTTGTGAGGCCAGGTCTGAATTTTGAAGTGAACTAGATGAATTTCAAAAGAGGTATCAAGCAATGTTAGAATAATTGAGTTTCATTAATTGTCTTTGCTTGTACAATGCAGCTTTATAAAGAGAGAGTACAGAGATTGTAGTGTACTAGAACTCTATCGCACATGTAAGTGATTGACTAGAACTCTATATCACATGTGGGAGTTAGACTCCAATTCTATTATCTTATGTGATAGACTTAGAGGGCAAGTCAATCTCTAGAGTTGGTATACATGTAGAGTTCTTGTGAGAGAGTGTTGGTGACCGGATGAATTTAGCTGCTGCCCGGGTTGCAGCCACCCCTGTGGTAGTCAAAGAAATAGAATCTAAAAGGGTATTTTCTAAAATATTATAACCTAGAAGGGTATTTGTGAACCCTAGGGGTACGAGCCAATTTTTTTCCGTTGGTGACCAAGAGGACTCCTATATAGTAGTAGAGATATAGTTGAGTTTGAGTATGACTTTAATTACTCTAATAAGCAATAGTATAATTTAGTCGAGAAATGAGAGTTAATGATGAAATTCAAATTTACAGAGCCCAATCATAGCATCAATTGACCATTATGAATGGAGAAAATAATGGAGAGAGGAGATTTCGGATATTTCATGAGAAAGCCCCTAGGGAGACAAAATTTACAAGAAGGTGGGGGTATATATGACATCGGTGATGGTGGGCCTTCCCCCATCAGTGCAAACGGAGTTTGCTCATGATGCACAGCTTTAGCCAAGATATCTTTTTACTAGTTAATCATTTGTTCCTTGTGATTGATAGATAGTTCCTTCTCTTGATGGCAATGCCGAAGATAGAAGGGTCTATCTAAGCTTAGTTGTTGGAGTTTCTAGCTATTTCAAGGATGTATTTGTACATTGTCTTCCTTCTTTTTAATACAAATGATCCTCCATTTAGCGAAAGAAAAAAAATATATATATATATATATATCAATTGACTGTACATTTGACATGCCTGATGCTTGGTTTGCTTAATCATATGGGTTTTCTTGTTTTACATCCGCAAACCCTTTAGTCTTTAATGCCTGCAATTAACATAATTTTTCATGATATTACTATTCGATATATTTTACATAGCTCATGAATTGTTTAATGTATAAATGCCTTCAATTATACTCTTTTAAGTTCAATAAAATTCTTGCAATGAACTCATTTCTTTTGCATATGTATCAGTCTTATTAGATTGAAGTTTTAGATTGTCTTACCAGTATCTCATAGAATAGTCTGGCACTTCTTCTTGATCTTCCTTTCAGAAGACCTTCAAAACTCAAAATTTCTTTATCTTTCTTCTCCTTTTGATTTAGGAAGCTTCTCTACAGATATCTTCCCACTGCCCTGCCGAAGGTTTAGCAAATCATGCAGCGGTAACAAAGACCTCAATGACTTGGATGAATCCTCCTTGTTTTTCTTTGAAGAATCTAAGTTGGGATGCTCAAGACCGTCCGAGATTTAGATTCAACTGATTTATTTTTTATTTTCTCTGCTAGTTGATTTAGATTATTAGTTTGCTGATGGTCATACCGAAGGTGGACTGCAATATAAATTTCTTTTCTTCTATGGTATCATTATGTACTGTATTCATTCTTTTCTAATAATATTCTTTGCTGATCTTTAGCAAAAATCTTCCCACTGCCCTGCACACAAGGAGTTCATACGTTGGAACAGTCTCTCCTGCAAGAATGGAACTTAAGCCACTAGCTCAAACCGAGTAAATAAAAGCATCCACCCTAGCTATCTGGTCCTAACTGTCCATCCATCTACTGCATTTTAAGATAACCAAAAAGAATCCTCCATGAAGTGGATATATAAGAAATATAATTTAATACCAACCAGTCTTTTAATAAAAAATAAAAATAAAAGTTAAATTGTTGCTCAAGTCACTATTTAGCTGTCGGCCATTCCAAATCTGTGAAAAAAAAAAACACTAAGGAAATCTCAGGATAATCATTGTGTTTCCTGCATATTTGAACCCAATCAATTATTAAAAAATGAAAATGGTGTACCTAATGTATGAGGCCCGTCGCTGCGGAGTCTAATGAGGGTCATAATGTATGCAATCTTACCCTCACTTCAAGGTAAAAAAAATGTTTCTTAACTCTAATCCACGATCACTAGGTCACAATGGAACAATTTTATCGTTGCAACAAGGTCCGCTCTCACTATCCAACCAATTATCCTAGTGTGTTTTAGAAATTGCATTTATCCACGAGCGTATTACAATTTTGCATAAATATCTTTATTATGTGTTTCTTGAATTATTATACTATTTTATTGACCCCGCTCACAAAATTTTTTGTGATAATTCGAATGATATTTTCTCTGAGGTCTGTGATGATAGCAGAGGACTTGGGCCCATGCCGTTGCGACTTGATGGATCAATCCGACTTGGAGAACTATTTATATGTTTATTGTCTTGTTGTGGAAGTAAGAAAAGTATAGTGATTTGGAGATTTTCAAATTAGGGTCTTTAGGTGAGAATTTTTCCTACATTTTTGGGTGTTCTTGAGAGATCTCCCTTGTATCTTTTCTTCCATCATATAGTGAATCGTCTTCAGTTTTACTAGTGGATGCAGCAAAAAAAGAAGATGATAATAAGATTTAAAATTGTACTAGAAGCCATATAAAGCCCATATCTATACTATTTGGTGTGTTTAATTTAAGGGATATGGTTCTTAATCAATTTCGATATTCAATTTCAGTTCCAAATTGACATGCTTTTAAATCTAACTCTAATAGAGGAAGGGGGAGAGGGGAGAGGGGAGAGGGGAGAGGGGAGCGGGGAGGGTGGAGGAGGATGGTAATAAGAGGAGCTTTACTTTTTGGCATCCACTAAGCGTGGGCTATGATCATGAATAGACACAACTGAGCAATTGAGATAATAAGTTTAACAAAACCAGTATCAAGCAGTGTTTGTTAACCAATAACAAAATATCACAGCATGCATCAATTTATTTATTTATTTATTTTTTTTTTTTTGTGTGTGTGTGTGTATAATCACATGGATAAAATTTATATAGCTTATGGTAAGACGCAATACTCCATAATATTATTATAAATGCACTTTTTCGTACATATAAGATCCAGATTAAAGTTGAAAATTGTAGGATCCATATAAGCTTGCAAAAAAAAATGCTACCATATTACTTTTTCTTTCAAAATTTATAATTTCTGCCTATGCACAAAAAACTATCATTATAAGGTAAGTATAATGATATATTTATTCTAAAATTTGTTAAATCGTTGATCCAATGTAGCTTTCCTCCGCCATCTTTAAATATTTTTTGAAATTCCATCTCTCGGTATGGTACCGTATGTTGTCTTACTATCGAATTTCGGTTCTCTAAGTTAATTAAAAAAGGAGAAAAAAACCAAGAACATTACTAATAATCTTAACTCTTTTTACTATGAAAAATAAAAATTAAACAATATCATCCTTTTGTAAACAAAACAAAAGAAAACACAAACAGGCATAAGAGAGAGAGAGAGATGTACCACTCTCCTACATATGCTGCATGTGCTACATTCCTAAACATTTGAGACTTAGATTCAGAAAGTGTATGAGTTAATTTGAGTAGAAAAAACTATCGGTTTGTTGTTGATGGTGACAACAGTTCTTTAAGGTGGCACAAGGACTAAATATGGTTTAGGCTACTAAATCTGATGGGTAATCCATCTGGTATGATCACCATTAATATAGAAGCAACAGAAAGTGGTAAACCAGCTAACCATGTGCTGGTTTCTTCAGTCCATATCCTGTCAAAATCTATTGAAATCTTATTTGGGTGTTATTCGAAAAAATATGAATCACTTTTCAATTTTTAAATTCCAAGGAAATATCTTTTGGAATCTTACCTTTGAAATTATTGGAACATTGTTTTTCGACATTCATGATATTCCATAAAATAACCAAAAATCCACCATATTTTTTTGGGAAAATTATTTTTATTCGACATTAAATACAAGGAAGTGGTAACAGCTCATCTATGTGCTAGTTTCTTCAATCCACAGTACTCAAAATCTTTTGAAATATTACCTCACCATTTTTATTTTTCAAAAGATCTTTTGAAAATCTTATATTTCCGTTTTATGTTTCATTTTATAGATATTTAAGGCCATTTTTGGTATCATTTTTCTTTTTGATTTTTGTTCACAAAAATAGTTTTGGCTGCATTTGGGATCATTTATGGACCTTGTTTCTATTTTAAAAAAATTGATAAAACACAAAAACCAAAAAGAGATCAATAGTCATTTATGTGTTTTGGCCAAAATTGATTTTCAGTTATTTTTACACTGAACTTTAATGAGCACGTGCTTAAAGTCTCAATATGGATGGGTAAAATAGTCATTTTTTTTGTAATTAGAAATCCAAGCCCCTTACCCCCTTTTCTTCAGTCCAAAGTGGAGAATAGTTATAAAAAAGATGGGTGAAGGGAATCTCTTCACCAATTTCTTCAAAAAACCATTTTGCACATAGAGGTACCAAACTCTTTCTCACAAAAAACCATTTTTGTCAAGTAGTTACCAAACCATTTTTATGTTTTGATAAAAAAATGGTTCTCATTAATGATTTTTTTTAAATAAGTAAAAAAAAAAAAAAATGATACCAAAGAGGGCCTAAGATCTGAAGAAAAATCTTTTGGAATCTTACCTAATAGTTTTTGAAAAAAAAAAAAAATCAATTCTTATTCATGGATTTTAGGATATGTGAAACATTGTTTTTCGACATCCATGATATTGTGTTTTTTTATCCTCATAAGTAGTCCAAGGTAACTCCTTTTTTTCTTTGGGTAAATCAAGGTAACTCAATCCCTCAATAGAACAACAAAGGGTTTTTACTAAAATTTGACCAATAGGGTGTGCACACCATTAACATATAATGGAGTGATTGTTTGAATTAAAATACATATATTTGAAGTGCAAGTATTATTTTGCGGTTGCTTTTGTTTGGAGGTGGTTAAAGTTATTTAGTTCTATTAAAATTGTTCTTATTTGCTTCCTTGTATGCGAGTTTTTAGCTCTAATAGGTAGAACTCTTAGGCATTCCCAAAGACTTGGTGACTCAAATCCATCAAGACTCATTAGAGTTTTTTTTTCTTTTATTTGAATTTTTATAATCTCCACTTCACACACTATAATTGAAATCAGACAGTCCATGCAGTCCTTTATAAGAGAAACCTACTGACTTATGTCTTTCAAATAGTGGGCAAACCATGCCAATGATGCATTGGATTTAAGTGTTGTATACTAGTTGCAAAGGGCGGACACACAGTCCGCTAATTAGTTATTCAGCTAAGATCCTGCATCTAGTTGTTTCAAAGCATTGGATTTTCTAGGGTGTTGGGTACTAGATCACTAGTTTTAGGGACAGATTTCAAAAACTTCTGATCTGATCTGGATCGGAATCAGCAGGAGCAAGTCAATACTTGGTTGAATTGGTCATGACAATCCTTTTTTTTTTTTTTACTAAAGGTCAACAAAAGTATATTAATAATCAGAAAATGGAAAATTGCAAATTTTCCTTCAAGTCTCTATTCCACTTTTGGCATGGCCTTCAGGAGAAAAGAAACTCAAAGTAAGAGGCAAATGAAATTACATAAATCAAAATCTAGACCTATGTTGAAGCCAATCAAGTTTATAAGCTATAAATGATGGAGAAGAATACTAAATCCTTGAAGTACGAGTAGTAACAGCATGCTTGGCTAGTTTGTCCGTTATTGTGTTTATTTCTTGATAGCAATAAGTTATAGTCCAGGTAATGCTATCCAAATAACCTTTGTAGTACCATCATCTTTGGAAGAAACACCATGGAATATTCTTATTTTTTATGCAATTAATAACAGGCTGGGAATCACATTCTATCTACAAATACCTGATTTTTTTCAATGATGCAATGTGTATTTCATGGAAGAAAGCTACAAATTCAGTTATGAAGTTAGATCCAATTCCCTTATAGATAGCATAACAACCCATCTTAGAAGATGCACTGCGAAGAATGCCACCTGTGCCTGAGCAGCCTGGATTCCGTATATAGCATTCATTTATATTCAGCTTCCAGAACCCCTTGGAGGTGCCTCCCAAGTTAATTCCAAAATATTTAGTTTCTTTGAAATAAGGAGATCAGACATTGACTTGATATGAACAGGAACAAGAATGGAGAAATCCTTAATGTCTTTCATAATATAATGCACCACATAGTTTGTCGGCAAACTACGATTATTAAACCTTATTTGTTTCTCTTTGTTCAAATATGGAAGGGTATTATCGTGACAAGAGGCATCCAGATCTTGCCACTATGGACAACATTCAATTTCCTCTGATTTTTTATGCAATTAACAACAGCCTGGGAACCACATTCTGAAAAATGGCTCTAGGGCCATGACGATCCTGATTTTGGCTATCATGGAAAAATAGCTCTAGGGCTTTTGATATTGAATCATGGGTTTTCAAATTAAGGGCCTATTATATAGTGTTTTTGGGATTGTTCTGATTCAAGCTGTGGTTTTGAGTTTATAATCCTTGGTCAAATCGGTTGATTCTATAACAGATTCAAAACGGTCATTAGAATCTTATCTAATGAGATGGTTAGTAATACTTAAACCATGGTTTTTCAGTCACTGTGTACGAAGTGGAAAATTAAGAATAAAGTAATGCATGTTTGGAAAACTAACATCTCTCCACTTAGAAAGTTGGATCGACATTGGATTTTACTTGAATCGCCCCATCTATCCTCTTAAGAAGAAGTTTGGTTTCAAACTCCGGTTTGAATAGGAAGAGTACACCATACTAATGTGCCTTGGATGATCCACATCAGATCGAATCAGATGGCCATCAATCGTTGCGTCTGTAGAACCAATGGATGTATGTGCAAAGAATCCAAATCTCTGAAAGGTACAAGGAGAACCCATAGATCCAATGGATTACTGGTTCTTAAAACCAATGGGGTTATAAGTAAAGACCCACCAGCTTAAATATTTCCAAAAAAAAAATCAATTCATAATACTCCTATACGTTTATGGTTCTGAAGAGAGAGAGAGAGAGAGAGAGAGAGAGAGAGAGAGAGAGAGAGAGAGAGAGAAGAAAAAATAAAAGAATACATTACATCGCCCTCCCCTGAGTACATCACCCGAGCTAGGCTGGACCAACCTGCTTTCACCTCCGAACCAAAAACCTAAGAACAATAAAACCCAAACTTAAATTTCCTTCACTAAACTTAATTTCCAATGGTGATCCATCTATTACACAAC
The DNA here is from genome assembly GCF_013358625.1 of Macadamia integrifolia. Lineage (NCBI taxonomy): Eukaryota > Viridiplantae > Streptophyta > Magnoliopsida > Proteales > Proteaceae > Macadamia > Macadamia integrifolia. Next base: position 18,543,587 of record NC_056559.1, on the reverse strand, counting down.
TTTTTCCATCCACCCATGAAGAAGGAACCATAGCTCAGAATCCATGTATCACCCATGAAGAATGAATAATACCTCAGAATCAAGGCAAACTTCAAGCATTTTTTTGGAACAGCACCATAAACTAGTGGGTTCTTCATCTCAAGAGAAAGCTTCAAGCACTCAGACAAATCCACACCGCTATCAAAAGGTGTCCATTTGAAGTTCTGCAGCAACTGAGCCAACCAGAGCTACACAGTTGAAATTATATGCTCCGTATCAGTATAGAAATGCTACCCTATTATTTTTTATTTAAAAATCTATATTTATACATATATGCATAAAAAAAATAAAAAATAAATAAATTCATATAGGAAAATAAGTATAATAATGTACTCACTCTGAAATTTTGGTAAATCGTTGATCCAATGTACGTAGCCTACCTCCATCATCTTTGAGTAGAAAAAACTATCGGTCTGTTGTTGATGGTGACCAAAGTTATTTAAGGTGGCATAAGGACTAAAAATGATTTGGGCTACTGATTTTGATGAGTAATCCATCTGGTATGATCACCTTTAATATAGAAGCAACAGAGATTGGTAATCAGCTAACTAATGTGCTTGTTTCTTCAATCCATATCCTGTCAAAATCTTTTGAAATCTTACTGTTTTTTAGAAAAATATGATTTCATTTTTCAATACGTAAGATCCGAGGAAAGATCTTTTGGAATTTTACCTTTAAGATAAGAGGAACATTGTTTTTCGACATCCACAATGTTCCATAAAGTATCCAAATCCGCCATATATTTTTTTGGAAAATTATTTATATTCGACATTAAATGCGAGGGAGTGGTAACAGCTAATCTATGTGTTAGTTTTTTCAATCCATATGTACTTAAAATCTTTTGAAATATTTCCTCTTCATTTTTATCCTTTTAAAATCTTTTAAAAATCTTATATTACTGTTTTACATTTAATTTTGTAAATACTTAAGATCTGAGGAAAAATCTTTTAGAATCTTACCTAACAGTTTTTTGAAAAATACAATTCTTATTCATGGATTTACGAACTGTGGAACATTGTTTTTCGACATCCATGATATTGTATAGAGCATCTAAACCTACGATATCTTTTTTTATCCTCAAAAGTAGTCCAAGGTAACTCAATCCCTCACTAGAACAACAAGGGGCTTTTACTAAGGGCCCGTTTGATAACATTTCAAGAAACGTGTTTCTGTCATTTCTGTTTCCAGAAACAGTAGAAACGGAGTAAAAAGCGTTTGATAAAACTGTTTCGTTTCACTTATTTTCAGAAATAGAAATAGAAATTTTAACTTATTTATGGTTTAAGAAACGACCCAGGCGAAACAAGTTGAACTTGTTTCGCTGTTTCTGGAAACGACTTGTGGCCATTCTTTCACTGGTTACTATCGACTTCTAAAAACATGACTTATCAAGCACCTTCAATTCCGTTTTTGTTTCTAGAAACGAAAATTTATGTTTCTGCCGTTTCTTGAAACAGAAACGACAGAAACATTATCAAACGGGCCCTAAGATGGACTATTTTGTTTCCTGAGTCCATTTGAATATTGAAATTTGACCAATACGGTGTGCACACTAACCTATAATGGACTGATTGTTTGAACTGAAATACATATATTTGAAGTGCAAGTATTATTATGTGATTGCTTTTGTTTGGATGTGGTTAAAGTTATTCTAAATCAATTAAAATTGTTCTTATTAGCTTCTTTGTATGTGAATCTTTAGCTCTAATAGGTAGAACACTTGGACATTCTTAAAGATATAGTGACTCAGAATCCATTTAGACTCATTGGATTTTTTTCTTTTATCTAATTTTTATGGTCTCCACTTCACACACTATAATTGAAATCAGACAGTTCATGCAGTCCTTTATGAAAGAAACCGAATCACTTATGGCCTTCAAATAGTGGCAACTTATGGCCTTCAAATAGTGTCAAACCATGCCAATGATGCGTTGAATTTAGGAATTGTATTCTAGGTACACTGGGCAGACACACAATGCGCTAATTAGTTATTCAGCTAAGATCATGAATCTAGTTGTTTCAGAACATTAGATTTCCTCGGATGTTGAGAAATTCACTAGTTTTTCGGGGACAGATTTCAAAAAATTCTGATCTGATCCGGATCAGAATCCGCAGGGACAGAGTCAATCCTTGGCTGAATTGGCCATAACGAACCCAATTTCAGCTACTATGAAAAAATGACCAATTTTAGGGTTGAGACTGGATTGCTGGTTCAAATTAAGGGCGGCCTATTGGGTGTTTTTGCGATCGATTTTGTAGGAGGAAAATGGTAGATTATAGAACAGAATGAAAAATTCAATCCGGAGACATTCTATTACCTGCCAATCCATATCAATGAATTTGTGAGACTATCTATTCTAATTCTAGAAATTAACCATGTGCCAAGACGTTCTCTTTTCCCCATAGAAATGTGTTCGCTCAAGAAGTGCTCCAAAAGACGTTGATCGTAAATAAGAAGATTGTTCACGGAGAAAAACCATGCGTTCTCAAAAACATTAAACAGCTATGGGAGCTCTTTCAAGCAAATGTGCACCACTGTTTTCTGGACAGAATAGACAAACCTTTTTTTCTTTCTTTTGGTATCTCCGGGATTGGGTAAAAATCACATCCACTTTGAATTTGATAAATGCATTGCTCATCAGATCATAATGAAAATATTTCAATCTTTTTCGATTATGTGGATTATTACCCATCCAATTTTGGGGAATTGGATGGGTAAAGATCATAATAAAAGAGCCATCTAGCCTACCAATTAGAAGAATTATAGACCCTTGCACCGACCAATGATAACACACATAGAGCATATACATTGAAAGAAATTTTTATTTCATAGGAGACATGATAGTAATTTCATATGTCCATGTGTCTAAATGCATTGGGGCCACACAATCCGGAAGCATCCTTTGCAGCCTTGCATGACCTTCTACCACAACCCAAATGATCATATTCTCTTCTTCTCCTTCTTCTTCTTCTTTTTTTGTTTTTAGGGTAGATGTCACTATCTGACAATTAGATTGTGAATGAGAATAGGGTTCTACATCTCACACAAGAGCTTTAACACTTGAGTACATGGGTCAACAGGTTTTTCCGGGTCTGCAACCCACTTGAAATTCTGGATCCGCTTAGCCACCCGCAGACTCAGAGTCATCAGCCAAGGGTTCTTTACTGGGCATACCCAATACGACCCGCTCCAATTGGATGTCAATGTTCTTCTCAATTAACCTTTCGGTTTGAAGACCAATGGGTCCTCCCAAACTCTTATTGGGTCGTGGGTTATATGACCCACATATTGACCATTGCAATCGTGTGACCAGGAGAGCAACGAACATGGCAGCCAGCTACAAGGATACAAAACAGAACCCATGGATCCAATGGGTTAGTGATCCCGAAAACTGCAGGGAGTGTAAAGACCCACCAGCTTGAATCTTTCACAAACAAATTCAACTTGCTCCATGGTCCTGCATAAGAAGCAACTTGGAACTTGTAATAATAAGTATATCAAAACTGGTTTACAACAACACCTTTTATCAACCAACAACAAAAGATCAAGGCGTATCTTAAAATTTATATAGTTTATGGTAAGATCCAATACTTCATAATATTAGTAGAAATGAGATTTTTCTTGGATACATGTCCCAGAATGAAGTCAAAAATAGTATTTTAGGATCTAACTGTTCAAAATGGAAGCTGATTGGATGCAATAGAAATTACATGCTCCATGTTACTTTTTCTCTCAAAATCTATAATATATACATATATGCACAAAAAAATTATTATTATAGGAAGGTAAGTCTAATAATGTACTCACCCTAAAATTTGGTAAATCGTTGTTCAATGTAGTCTGCCTCCATCATCTTTACATGCTTTTAGAACTCCACCTGTTGGTGCGGTAGCATTTGTTGTCTTACAATCGATCTTCATTTCACCAACTAAACTGAAAAAAAAAAAAGACAAAAACAAAAAACAAAATACAAGAACTATAACTTTATTAATATTCCTAACTCCTTTTCCTATAAGAAAAAAAAATTATTTTTTTAAACAAAGAACTTCACTTTTGTAAATAAACACATCCAAACACAAACATGAGAGAGAGAGAGAGAGATGAATCTTGTACATATGTTTCATTTGGTAGCGACGCAAAGATTTCATATGTAGATTCCGTAAAAGATTATGGGTGAATTTATGTAGTAAAAACTATCGGTTTCTTGATCGTGACAATGGTTCTTGAAGGAAGCATGGGGATGAAAGTGGTCTAAAGTACAGACCCTGATGACTAAACCATTTAGCATGCACTCTTTATATAGAAATAATGGAAAGTGGTAACAACTAACCAATATGTTGGTTTCTTATCTCCTTATCCACTTGAAATCTCTTAAAGTAGAAAACAACTCACCAGTCTGTTGGATTTTTTAGTCCTTATCTGTTCAAAATCTATTAAAGTCATAACCAGTTCACATATACGTTGGATTCTTATGTTCTTATCTTATCAAAATTTGTTAAAGTCGTAACCATTCAAAATCCGTTAAAGTCATAATAGCTCACATATATGTTGGATTCTTAAGTTCTTATCTACTCAAAGTTTGTTAAAGTTGTAACCATTCAAAATACGTTAAAGTCATAACCAGCTCACATATACGTTGGATTCTTAAGTTCTTATCTACTCAAAGTTTTTTAAAGTCGTAACCATTCAAAATCCGTTAAAGTCATAATCAGCTCATACATACGTTGGATTCTTAAGTTCTTATCTGCTCAAAGTTTGTTAAGGTCATTACCATTCAAATTAGTTAAAGTCACAACCAACTCACAAATATGCTTACGATCTTGTACTAGCTTATGGGGGATAATCTCAAATCGATTTTTTATGAGAATTGTTGTAGGTTGATATGGTCTTGGGTTCCCTCATCTTAAAAGACGGTTTATGGGGTTGAGTTTTTTCAGAATCACATTAGTGGTATCAGAGCAGTCAATCATTAGCCCAACCCCCGTGTGGAAGGGGCAACCTAGTGCCAAAGTGAGAGCCACTAGGTAGAAATCCTAGAGCAGAGTGAGAGCCACTTAGGAAGGGCTACCTTATCCGGAGTGGGCCATCATGGACGTCAGGTTAGGAAGCGTGGTGATATGTTACGATCTCATATAAGTTTATGGGGGCTGATCCCACATCGGTTTCCTATGAGAATTGATGTGAATTGATATGTTCTTGGGTTCCCTCACCTTATAAGCCAATATGAGGTTGAGTTCTCCCAAACCGTATTAGGTATCATTTTAAAGTGGTAACTAGCTAACCTATCTATTGCTTTCTCCAATCTTTATCTACTCAAAATCTATTAAAATGGTAACAAGCTACCAATAATCCTTATCCGTTTAAAATCTGTTTAAGTGGTAACCAGCTCACCTATTTAGTAATTTCTTCATTCCATATCTGTTCAAAATCTTTTAAAATTTGATGTGACCATTTTTATAAAAATATATTTTATTTTTGTCTATATTTAGAATATGAGAAACAATCTTTTCGAATCTTTGCTTGCAATTTTTTGAAAATATATATTTTTTATTCGTGGACTTTAGAATTTGAAAAACATTGTTCTTTGATGCCTACTGTGACACCCAAGATACGGCAAGTATACTGGACCTGCCTAGATCGTTAAGAGATCGCACCAAGAGATGAATTAGTACCTAGAGATTTAGAAGATTAGTGAGGGTTTACAAACTTTAGTCTCACATCGCTTAGGGGAAATTGTTAGACTAATTGATAACTTCTAGCTCCCTTAACATGACATAACATATTATAAGGACTTGAGGCTCATAAGCAAAATAGGACAATATTGTGCCATGGTTAATGAGATCGAGAGGTTACAGGTGGTATCAGAATAGACCCTGACAGCTTATGGGGCCATAGCGAGGACATTGTGCCCAAAGTAAGGCAAATGTATGCCCAAGATATAGCAAGTGTATCGGACCCGCCCTTGGAGATTGTGGGGCCATAGCAAGGGCATTGTGCCCAAAGTAGGGAAAATGTATGCCCAAGATATAGCAAGTGTATCGGACCCGCCCTTGGAGATTATTGAGGGATCCCCACCAAGAGACGGCTTAATACCAGGGGGTTTGGAGGATTGGTTGAGGTATAAAAACTTTAGTCACACATTGCCTAGGGAGAGGTTTTTGGACTAGTTGATAAACTCTAGCCTTCTTAAAGTGGCACAATGCATTTTAAAGTCATGAGATCCATGGACCAACCAAGGTTAATGGAGATGGGATGTTACACCTATGATATTCCATAAAGTAGTCAATTCCACATTACCTTTTTAGAAAGAATAATTTGCATATACCTCATTGAGGTTTGACCTAATTACATCCACCCCTTCTGTTTCTAAAATTATAAATAAATCCAGCCCAACTAACATCGGGAGGGGGTGGATGTAATTAGGTCAAACCTCAGAGGAGGTATATGTAAATCTCTTGAAAAATTATATTCATTAGCATTAATCTGAGAAAAATTGCAACAAATTCACAATTAGTGTTTTCACATAGGTTGAGAACAACAACAAATATAAGGAGGTTTGATTAGGAACTCATGCTTCATTTAAATCACCATCAAACCCATAGCTTGACCATTATTAAAGTATCAACAAACCCTTTTTTTTTTTTTATTTCTCCAATTTCCTTTTTTGTAGGTTCCCCTAGGAGGCAATAAAGAACATGAATTGCCTAGTGTAGTTGGTGATATGTGGTGCGTAAGAATCCGTTACTCACCAGGAGGTCTCGAGGTCGAACCTTCTAGCTGTTTATTTACTTCCCTCCCTACCTATAAAAAAAAAAAAGAACAAGAACAAGAAAGGGACCATAAATTCTCAAATGTCATTAAGGTTCATCTCATACTATAATTGAATGGTCTTCAGAAGTTCATTCATCCATATGCTCTTAAGATCTTTTGAAATCTTACTTGATCTTTTTTTATCCTGGTAAATTCGTAATTTTACATAGGTTTAAAATAGAGACGCAGATGGGATCGAGCTCCTCTGCTGCGTCATTTGTTGGTGGAGCCTAGCGGAGGCTGCCTAGGATTTTGACACCTAGCCGATGCCACGTGTATGGTAGATAATACAAGACCAAGGAAACGGTCTAAATTTTGGTTTTGAAAACTCGACCGGGCGGATTGACCAAAACGGTAAAAAACCTAAATCCTTCACTTTCTTCTTCTTCTTCTCCCTCTTTCCCTCTTCTAGTCACACGAAAGCAAGCCGTAGACTCCCTCTACTGCGTCCTCTCTTCTGCTCGGAGGAAGCAAAACCGCAGCTTCTCTGCTACATCCTCTCTTACTCTCTTCTTCTTCTTCTTCTTCTTCTCCCTCTTTACCCTATTCTGTTTGAACGAAGGAAAACCCAGATGGATAAAGACACCATCTTGCCTGTTCAAAGGCCTGAACTGCACATGTAACAAATAATATAAGCAAATCCTACTGAACAAAGTGGTGCACTTGTTTAAAAAAATAATAATAATAAGAACAATATAAACATGACAAGTCCTCTGCTGGGGGTCCATCCAATGCTCATGGTTTGGCAATCTTTTGGCTCCCCAAGGTAAAAAACTTAAAAGATCACACAGGAATATTCAAATTGTATGGTAGAAATTCTTCTGTTTATCCATCTGGGATGTATTATTGATTTTATTGCACAAAGACACCATCTTGCCTGTTAAAGGATACTAAGGGCCATCCAGGTAGAAATTTTATTTTATTAATTTTTTTCTTTTTAAGTTGGTTGATATCAAGGGCAGCTTGATATTATTTTATTCATGATCAAAAGGTTCAATTTGTCTGTGAACAATAGACAATCCTCAGCTCTTGCCATCAAGACTACAAGAGAACCTTGATGTTGTACTAGTACCTAAGTCGATTAGTAATTTTGGATCTGAATGAATAAATACTAAATACAGATATATCAAGTGTTTGAATTATTTTATTACTTGATAATGATTGTGTCATAAATCTGGCTTTGGGAATTCTTGCCCTTTCTACTACACAGGATTTAAAACCATCCAAAGAAAAGAAACAAAAAGCCTCTGATAATGAAAAGAATGAAACTATTTACAAAGTATCCATCTATAAGAACAAAGACTCAGTCGATACTGAAACAGAAAAATGAGTCCATAACAAAGCTCTTCAGGGCAGTTCTTACAAATTCTTCTAGTATGCGATAATGCTGCAGTCTTCTTCCCCAGAATCCCTTCAGGGTAAACATATTTGCACTCAAGGTCCATATGAGAACTTGATTTGAGCCACTTGAATACCATGCAGTTTGCAATGATGTCTAGGACAATGAAGAGGGAGTAAAAATATGCAATGAAAATCACCTCCTAGGGTATGGAGGGATCGAGGGACTGAGCCTATCAGAATGATTATACACTCTTACGATTCGGTACTAAAACAGAACTTCCACAAGGGCCAGTCCTAGATTGACAGGGATATTGGGTGAACAGAAGCCAAAAGCTTCAAGGATATAGAAGTCAAGGAAGAGCAGAGAGAGGACGCAGCAGAGGGAGACTACGGCTTGCTTTCGTGTGACTAGAAGAGGGAAGGAGGAAGAAGAAGAAGAAGAAAATGAAGGATTTAGGTTTTTTACCGTTTTGGTCGATCCGGCCCGGTCAAGTTTTCAAAACCAAAATTTAGACTGTTTCCTTGGTCTTGTATTATCTACCATACACGTGGCGTCGACTACGTGTCAAAATCCTAGGCAGCCTCCGCTAGGCTCCGCCAACAAATGATGCAATGGAGGAGCTCGATCCGATGGGGAAAAATCAGGTACCAGCCTATACAAACCAGAAGATAACTAATCTCTAATCATATTTCTACAATAATTGGTAGCGGTGGTTGGATTAGGATTTTTAAGTCTCTTAACTCAACCCAAGCCCAACCCAGCTTTAGGTCGGGCTGGGATATCTCAACTCAGGATTAGATTCCAATGATCTTACGCACTACAGCCCTATCCTGCTATATGGCACAGAGGTCAGGCTTAGTGACTAGTGTGACGCGAAACTTTTAAGTTTTAGTTTTTTTGGATACGTTCAGTCAATCTACGCAGAGTGAATCGGTCCCTAAGGAACCCCCAAAAGGGCTGCCGTCCGATGGGTACATGAAAGTGACGAAGTTGCTTTGACTACTGAACTATGCCTGTCTGTTGAAGCGAATTGGATGATCGTGCCAAGGGAACAAGCAACAGATGAGCGCTAGCTGATCTCCAACCACCGTTGTGCGTTAGCACTCGCTGATTTACAACCAGCCTGATCACCCAACTTAGCTCACCCAGTACTATACGTTACTCAAGTGCTTGATCTCAATGCATTGCAGAGGTCAAAGACCATGGTTTTCGTATATATATATATATATATATATGTTAATTGTGGAAAACAAAAGACTTTTTGCAAACCTTTTTTCTATAAGTACGTATTTATATTATTATGTACTTAATGTACAAGGTTGGCTTGGATTGAGACCAGTCTCAATCCAAGCCCAACCCAGCTCGGGCCTAAAATTCTCAACACTAGCCCACCCTATGAGCTGAAATCTCAGCCTAGGATTCAGAGCAAGTTAGGGCTGATCGGACTTTTTTAACACCCCTAATAATTGGCTTAAAAATAAACTAAGACTTACGAAATATCTCTATTAAGACCAGAACAGGTGGTCATCAACTCTCAAATCTCATTGAGTTTCTCTATGCTATCATAGAATCGTTCTTTGGAAGTTCATGTATTCTTTTTTAATCCGTATGTTCTCAAGATCTTTTGAAACCTTATAAGTAGGTTTGATTAGGCACTTATGCTTCACTTAAATCACCATCATACACATGGCCTAACCACCCAATCAAGTATTCAGCATATTCATTTTTTTCATTTTCTCCAATTTTCTTTTGTGTGGGTTCCCCAAGGTGGGCAATAAGGCACACCAAGCTTTAAAAACCAGAATAGATCTAATCTCTAATCAAATTTTTGCAGTTATTTTTAATACTGAAAAAAATTAACGTTAGTCCATGCAAGATTTTCAGATGATCTAATTCGATACATACACAAATATAAAATATTTTGATATCGTTTTTCTAAAGATATAAAACATGAATATCCAATGAACACAATGTCTAATTCTGTCCCTAATTATGAATAATTTAAGGTTCTAATGTTGGTAATATATATTTATAAATTAATTAATATTAAATAATTTAATTGGAGAGTTGCAGACAACTCTCCAAGTCTTCATTCATATATTGTAATCCTATTTATTACACAAGTCCCCATCCGTATATTGTAATTCTATTTATTACTTTGCTATTGGGCAAAACCATGCTTGAAATATAGCAACAAAAAAGAAATTAGAAACAAACAGTAGAGACAGACAATAAGGGCCCATTTGGTATCGTTTCTGTTTCAGAAACGCCGTTTTCGTGTCAAAAACGAAAATTTCAGTTTCTGTGTTAAAACGCAGTTTTTAAACAAAAAAATGGTGTTTCAAAATTTCAGATTTTTATCGGGAATTTTTTTTTTTTTTTTTATGGAACGAAACTGGAAAGACGGAACTCCAAAAATGGAGTTCCGTCAAATCTCGTTTTTTCAGTTTTTTTTTTTCACTTTTTGTTCCAAAAAAAAACAGAAACAGACCATAAGTGCACCAAACAGAAGATTCCGTTTTTTTGTTCCAATAGAACGAAAAAACTCCAGAAACGTTTTTTTAGAACGATACCAAACGGAGCCTTAGTGTAGATTTGAAAAAACCGGACAAAAAAAAGATAATATAATACACAATGTCAAAAAAACTCAAGTTTAGGTTCAGAGTACATCGAAAAATGTTTTTTTTATCGGTACGTTTGATCCAGTGGTAAGGTACAGATGTTATGATATGATGATCAAGCAGTTAAAACAGTTTCTTAACATTCTCAGGTTAAGTTTGCATAGTGCTCGCCTCCTTGGACCTCACATTTGTGGGAACCTTGTGTACCAAGTATGCCCTATTTTTTATCCAAAGTCCATCGAAAAGCATGTCTTAACTTTTTTTTTTTTTTTTTTCCTTCTTGTATTTTTTGTTCACTTTTTATATTTTACATTTATGTAATATATATTAGGGCAAAGGAACTATGCCCACTTGTGTGGCTATAGTGTTGGAGCATAGGACACTGGAAGGCCATGAGGAGATATCGAGGTGGGGCCAGTAGAGGCTTTTGGTGTCCGCTTATTTCTTGCATAGAGCCATGCCAGCGGACAAGGTTCTTTTTCCTCACATATTATATCCAAACTTAATTATAGAGAGTTCTTCTTTTGTACCCTCCTAGTACAGGAGTGATAGTAAACCTTATTTGTCAAGAAATATCCCAAAAATGAGTTCTTAAAAGTCATCTAATAGAGCAAACGGTTTTCTGGTTTACTATAGTTTGTCGTAGTCAATCATATAAATGCTGAGGCCAGATTCACATACGATGATGCATTACATATTTCTTAAAATAAAATGGTACTTAAGGTCAGCAGTCAACATCAGTTTTTAAATTCTTAAAAAGCATAGCTTCAATACATAATAAACTATGAAAAAGTCATTTGAGGTGGTAAGATCATGTTCAAATAAAACCTCTGGATGTTTTAGTACGAAAGAGTGATTTGATTTAGAATAAAATTAAGATCAAAAGTCACAGGAGACCTAAAAAGACCCTTAGAAAAAGTGGTGAGGAAAGATATGTATAGCTTCAACCTTGTATCAAGATGACTTCGAATAGAGCTGGATTAGAGGGCAAGGATCCATAAAACTAACCCCATTTAATTGGGATAAAGTTAAATTATTGTTGATGTAAAGAATAAGCTAATTAATATTTCAAGGTTTTGTAAGGGACAAGCTAATGCTCACATTTGATTGATTTATTTATTTGATTTTATTATAATTGACTAAGTATAACTATACAAATAAGCCATTAGTTCCTAAATTAAAGGTGAAGAGGGTTTGCAAAAGAAGAAACAAATTCAAAAAAGACCAACCAGCTAAGCATTTAATATTATCAAAAAGAGAGTGAATTAATAAACGTGTGAACCAAGGATCAGAAAAGTCCTAAGTTTTAATTTGTCTTAATAGTAATAGTGATCTGATTCAAAACCTAGTCTAAAAAGGAAAAAGAGATTAAGGATCGATGATCAAGAAGGCTATATTTTACCAATCAATTGGGTCTTTGAAAGAAAAGATTATTAAATTTCAATAAGTCCAAGTCTAATAGTTGATGATCATGGATTTAAAAGTCATTCATGATACGTCACTTGTGAGACAAGTCGTTTATGATGGCTTTCATCAGTTTTTCTTGTGTATGCATACATCAATGCATGTTCCTCGCCCTTCTTCTTCTGGTTCTTGCAGATGCAATGAATATTTTAGAGAACTCCAATGAAGATAGTGATGACCTATATCTGTTTTGTCATTGAATACCTGAATTCTTATTTAGGAGAAATGGTCATCTTTTGCTCTCTAAAAGTATTTTCATATGTTAGGGGTATGATGTCTTGTATCCCAATCCCTTGCTTTTTTGGTTCGGTCTGAAGGGTTGTTTAAAGGTTGTAGGGCCTATGGGTATTTCGATAATGTGTGTCTATATAGGTTTTCGTATGAATTTGTACCAATGATTCACTCTCTTAATCTAAGAGAATTATGAATTTGAGCACTAATAATCCTATTTTCTATTGATAGTGAAGCAGTTTTCATCTCCCAATGGATAAAGGCGATATTGCGGAACCACATAAATTTTTATATTGTGTGATTATTTATTTACAATTCTTATTCTTTCTTACATCATTTTAGATTTCATTTGTAAATTAAACTACTCAGAATATTGCTGGTGTTGTGTGCAATTACTTTGGTTGTTCTAACCCCAAGGGGGTAGCGCAGTTGGTGAGTAACGAACTTGGTACGAGCCGTAAACTCAGACGTCTTAAGTTTGATTCCCACTAGGCATACTTTGGGCCACTCACACGAGGGTGTTTGATACTCTTCACTGCTTTTAGTAAAAATTGAATGAGTCTCATTCAACTCCAGTATGATCTGATCCATGCGGTTGTCAGGTCAGTATAGGCCCGCAGGACTAATTAGGGCGAAGGCCTGGATACCAGTTGTCAACAAAGAAAAAAAAAATTACTTTAACTATTCTAGAGCATAAAAATGTGTTCCTTTACATTTCTTGGTGCTTCGGGTTTCAAATTTCATGTATATGCCTACTTCGGCATGATCAGTGATGTTGAAATATGCCTACCTCAGTGATGTTCATGTATGCGTACCTCAATGGATAAGGGTGTGTTCCTTTCCATTTCTTTGGAAAGGATGGACCAGATTTTCACTAGAGGTTTGTCATAAATTAATGGTGGGTTAAAATGTACATCCTTCTCCATAAGCATTTAGCTGAGAAAGTGCATTGAGACCATATATATGCACCCAAATCCATGTGTAGATCGTACCATGTGCAACCAAATCCATCAAATGGCATTGATCAACCATAAAGCAAAAAAAAAGTATAAACATCCATTTGTAATTCCAGCTTATTATTTTCAATTTTTCATTGCTCCTGATGGGGCTGGTTCTCTCCAACCTCCATGGGATTCAAATTAAAAAATGCTCCATGATCCATGCAAATGATGAAATCACAAATTTAAAAGCTTTAGAAGTACTAGCTCCTATTGATTAAGAAGACATGAAACACTTATTTTTTGAAAAAAAAAGCACCACATTGTGGCGTACAATGAATGTCTATAATGTCTTATCATTAACATCTTTTTGGCTCAGGCCTACGAACAATGTGGTCCTTCTTATGCAATGCTTGGCTCATATGACCATGAGTAGACATTCTAACTTTAATATCTCTAACCATGACATTGATGCACTCAACTCTTTTACTTAATTTATTTCTTATTCTCCACTGAAAAAAAAAAAAATTAGAAGTGCTATTTTCAAACTCTTTTAATCATTATTTTATTTGGCCTTTTTATGATCTTAATTTTTTTTTATAAGAATAACTTATGCTCTTACTTAAAAATGAATTAGATGTGTACCTCATGAATGTAGGGAATCAATATTTTCTTTTATTAAACAACAATAATTTTCTATGAAATTGATCACATGATACTATTACATATATTTACCATTTTCCTTTTAATCAAATAATTTTTGGAAAAAATATATATTCTTGTTGTTGTCAACACAAAAGCTACAAAAATATCACGTCTAAGTCTCTTTCATTTTTTTATCGAAATTTATGTAAAGATAATCTTTTCTAATAGGATAACAACACAAGTTTCACATTAAAAAATGAAAAAAAAAAAATCAACTAATTTTATACCAATAATCATCAAAGTTAGATATGTTCATCCTCTTGAATTTCTTTTCCATAAGTTATCAAAGTTATTTTCTATCTATTCTTTCTTTCTTTGTTTTTTCTAACCTTCTGTCCCTATTATTCAGTAGTGTAAATAAGATTGAATTTGTAAATGATTCACAAAATATTATAATTTCACATAGATAAGATGGATACATCCAAAATCTGAAATTAAACAAAATGTGTCTACATGATGGTGCAGACAGTTACATGCCCATTTCAGTTTCAGCTTAAATAAACCACACCGTAGCATGGAGAAGGTAAGGATGGTGGAACCCACTCCACATCCCTTACCAAAAAAGAAGTGGACCAAGTTTTTCAAATCCTCATAGAGAAGATAGTTTCAACTCTACAAAATATGGGTGAGAGATAATATCACAAGAGTTCATTCACATGGTGACATCTCCACATATGGGTAATTGAAAACTTATTTCAAAAGAAAATTACACATTCGTTTGTCGATGTGAGTTTTTTTTCTTTTTGGGTAAAAATGTGTGAGTTAATTTAAAACATGATAAAAATTGTAGAATTATTGTATAGTCCTTATCATTCTGACTTATAATATTTTTTTATTAAAAAAGGATAAAATCTTTTGATGTGACATGGCTTCCTCTATTATCCACGCGGTTTTTCATTTTTTCCCATAGAAAATAAGTGAATAATAATAGTAATAATAATAATAATAATAGTAGTAGTAAATATATCTATCCAACTGGTATCTCTGCTATGTAGATAGTTAATTTGACCAGTTTAATCATTAATTTTTAATTTGATTTGAAAATAAATATGAAGGAGAGGTTTTTCAAAGGTGTCACCTTGTTGAATGCACCAATAACAAAGGCACGATAGTTTGTCCATAAGAGGCATGGGGATTGGAGAGAGAGATCGATTGTTGGTGTTGTCGCATAGCTTCAAAACTTTTTCTTTGAAAATAAAAGTAAAAGAAGCTAAAGATGAACAAGTTTTGGAATCTACCCTAGTAAAAAATATTTTAATGTCTTGAATTGGTCGATTGATCCTCCCAGTCAGCATTCTTTAGGGAAGAGCCCTAAGATCATGATCATCCTCCACTTCTATCGCTCCTTGTTAGTTATTAAGGTGGAGATAGATATTTGACTCGAATTTGGACATAAATTTTCAATGTCTTCATCAACTTATTAATAATAATAATAATAATAATAATAATAATAATAATAAAAATAATAATTTAAAAAATATATATACAAATTAATTGTAATATCTGAAACCATGAACTTGCACGTATCTCATCTGTTGCTTTCTCTATCCACTTCACATCAATTCTAATTTCAGTTCACATCGCAACCTAGATAAGATAGGGCTCAACAGCTATAGTAGTCTGATATGTTCCTTTCAAATAATTTCCTTAGCTACAATCTTCCCCTCAGTTTTTACCAAAAAAATCTTCCCTTCAGTGACTTATGCAACTTTTGATTGTGGGATATAAGGATGCACTACTTGGGAAGGAAAAGAACCCAAGCAAGGTTCTTGGCAATTATTCTAGTATATTCATAGAGATAATCATTTTTCAAGACTTTTACCCTTTTGGTTTGAATGTGCCAAGTTGCTTATGATCCCTTCATCCTATACGTAAAGGATTTTCTTATTGATATCCTTTAAGATGTCAAATAATTTATATTTTTTTTTATTTTTTACTTTTTAATATAACATATTTTTTTCTAATATTTTCATTTTATATATGTACCCAAAATATGTAAGACTATGATAACTTTAAATAATGACATAACGAACAAGTCGTTTTTAAGTTATTTTTAAAAATCATTCCATACATTCAACTTAGATAACTCTTGAAAATAAGACAAGGGACAATTAAAAAATATCAAGTTCTAAATACTCCCATAAAACTGTTATTTAAACTAAAGTTGCAATAGGGTCAGGTCGGGCCATGCTTTTGAAAACCTCAGTCCAATCCTTAGCTGCCCAGGCCCAGCTAGGTCTTGACTAATAGCCTAAAATATCCAACCCTAACCCACCCTCAAGACCTGGCCAAGCTCATCTTAATTGGCCCTGACCATGGGGAGGGGAAAGAATGAAGGGGCTGGGCGAGACGGGTTGGGCTGGACTAGGTTCAATCAGAGGCCTCAACCCTAACTTGGCCTAGCCCTGATTCAAGGTCAGAAATTCTCAACCCTGACTCACCCTCAGGGCCATGATATTTTAACTCAGGCCCTATTCAAGTTTGGGCTGGACCAAGACAGGCTCAACCCAACAGTAACAAACTTGCATCCCGATTCAGAGAGTACCCATATATAGAGAGAGACAAAACAAAATGCAAGTAAAGGATTACAAGATGCCTACTTGCCCGGTGCCCACCCACATCTTATACAATGATGGGTTCTAGTAGAATAGACCCAAGGGCAAAAGGAAGGGCTATGGAACCAACCATGGTTTAAAGAAATAGAATTGGATGATCGATTTCTTTCCAATCTATTGCTTCAAACACTTATCACTAAATTTTCAAAATTAGTGGTTTCAATATTATTGGAGTTTCAGAACCTTAGCTGTACTGGACCTTGAGTTATCTATGTTGTCACGACCCACATCACAATTGGCTTAGGGTTAGAGGTTAGAAAGTAATAAGAGGGTTAGGAAATCCTCTGTGTAGTCAATTTCGCCAACTTTCAGTACAATCCTACTCTAGAAGCATCATAAGGAGAATTTTATTATCTTATTGGATGTGTGGAACAAAGTTAATTACAGCTGGGACCTATGTTAGATGCTCACTCGACCTCTTACATTTGTCTATTTTATTTTATTCCAAGGTTTTTATGGGGTTTGCAATATCATTACATCACAATAATCCATAAAAACTATGACAGAAGTACGAAAGCTGCAACTTAATATATTAATCACGCAACTAGTTTTCTTGGAACTAACGGTTGAATCAATGGGAGAGCTGAGATGGAAAAATAAGACTTATCCAAGAATGGGAGGAGAGAGACATACACATTGTTGGGCACAGCACTAGCGTGTCCACTCTTTTTATATAAAAGATTAGCAATGAGATAAGATAAGTTAACATCATAGATATTATATTAAAAAAAATTAGGGATATTATAAATTTATCTTGCATGATTACATGAACTTGTCGTCATTTGATGTGGGCCACATAATACAAAGGGTAATGGTATTATCATGAGAAAGTTTTCTTTATCTGGGAGCCCTTTCTCCTCTCTTAATAGGGAGAAAAGATGTCATATTATAGGAGGAGAGAGATAGACACATGAGAGTGATGCTGCAGGGCAGTACCCCCTGGACAAAAAATAATTCTTCTATTATCATATTGTATATAAACACTATAATTTTCATCCATATAAGACAAAATAGACTGTTCCTTACTATATGAAGGAGCTAAAATTCAATATGGACAAGATCTCAATATAATTAATCGTTGTCACGTATAAGGATGGCAGTCAATTTGATTACAATTTTTCATAACCTCAAACCAAGACGAAATCAAATCTTTTATAATCTCGAATTGAAATCAAATCGAATCAGTTCGATTACACAGAAAAAGAACCTCCTCCACCCCTTTTCTTCTACCCCGGTCAATGATTTGATTGCATGTTATTTTAAAAAGACTCTTGGCCCCACTTCTTTTAAGTCATGACTAAAAATATTTTTCGCCACTTCAACATGAAGATCCTTTTTCTAATGGTGCTTCCTTACTTAAACTTGCTAGTTCTTATCTTCTAGAAGCTTCTCAAAACCTCCCTGGGTAGACAAAGTAAGAGATGGAGTGGATGAGAATTATATTAGGCGATTTGGAATCAGTTGCTACTAATAAATTACAGGTTAAGAGTTCCATCATTCCTTCCAAACATAAGAAATAAAACCACCATCAAATAGTTTCTCCTGGCCCCACCTTCATTTTGGTTACAAGTAAAGGAAATTGTAGTGTATAGTAGTGTCTGTCAGATTGTGTAATGTATAGTAGTGTTCCTTGTGTTCATCACTCTCTTCACACAATCTAACTTAGACATATCATTTCATATGAGGGAGGAGAGAGAAAGAGACACAAAATACTAAGAAGTGTTGTTTCACCTTTTTTTTTTTTTTTTTGTTATCTTGATTATGTAATATATTTCACATAAATTGTATAACTATGGTGATTAAATTCGTTAAATAGAATCTTCAGCCCCATTTTATTTTTCAATTCAAATCTAAGGTTGCATTTGGTAGTCATTCAGCTTCAAAAATGATGTTTCATGTCAAAAACACAATTTTCAGTTTGTGTCAAAATTCTGTTAAAAAAAATTTGTTTGGTGAATCTGTTTCAAGAACGATTTCCTTAATTTTTCACAATTTTTTTTTTTATATTTGGAACAAAACTGAAATGATGGAAGAAAGTTCATCATTCCATCATTTTGTGTCTCTAGCATTTTTTTTTCCCTTTCCGTTTAAGAAAAAAAAAATGAAAAATACCAAGTTGAAATCAAACATTTTATTCTCTTTTTTTTTTTTTTTTTTTTTTCCCATAGGAAGGAAAACATTTTTCTGAATAACTACCAAACAGAGCCTAAGAATTTTGGTTAATAAGTGCAATAAAATTCAATCATTATATTTAACAAAGGTTTCTTAGAAAATAATTTATGGTAATTATTAGAAAAGTTAGCATTTTATTTTTGTTTTAACTTTAATTGTAACCAGATGGGACCAAAACATTTCAAGGCAAATATTTCTTACATGAATCAGCCTTTTGAGCCATGTGAATGGATCATTTTGTCTTCTACCAAAAAAACAAATTTTTGAATCACTTGATCAAACCAATATTTGGATGTGAAAGCCTTTTATTTTGATTAACTAGCATGCTAGGTTTTTTACCCCATCTTTATTGTATATCCCATAACTTTTAGTCTTGTATTTTCAACATTGATATCAAAATTAAATTATTTAAGAGTTACTAAAATTTAAATCCTTCTTTTCTTCATGTGGGTCAAGTGGATGAAACTTTTCAATTAATGGAAGCAATATGTCCATGGAGTTGCCATGTAGAAATATTTGGTTGGTAAAGAAAAAGATAGGAAATAATTTTTATTTTATTTTTAAATATTTTAAATCTCATAAATTTTGACCCAATGATCCAACCACATTCCAATGGTAATAAAAACCTAGTTGTGGCCTTTCTTGACCATTTAAGGGCATTTGAGAACAACCATAAATAAGTGAAATCATGACAATATTCTCTCTCATTGAACATATCTCGCTTGAATTACTTAAATGTTTACTCCTCTTGAAATATAATTTTTTGTTCATTTATATATTAAACAAGGGTTGTGCATAATGCTGCAATCCTATTTAGTACAATAAAATATTTTACTTTGTTAAAAGTCTTTGCCACACCTTATGATATGCACTGAATCTCCATAGAGTGAAACGATAGATGAAATGGGTACCTCAGATGAATAAAATTGATGGCCTTACAGTGCTAAAAGAAACAACCCAACAGTTATACACTCTTTCTCTCCAGACAATTGTTTATTGTTTCTCAAGCTTTTTCGTAGTTCTCTAAGACAGCTGAGACTCCTCTTTATTGAGATAGTCTCACGTCAATTGTGAGTGACTCAATTATTATGTAGAAAAGCCATAAGAGGCCACTCCACTTCAAGCCAGTTGGTTTTAAGATGGAAGTTTTAACAATGTATCAGAGCCGATACGTTGAGACTCCGTCAATGATTATTCTTTCTTCGACCCATGAAGACAGATCCATAAGAGGCTTACACGTAAGAAGAAGTATTAAGATAGTTCAACATCGGCTATAAGTTATTCAACTATCATGTATAAGAGTCACAAGAGATCACCCCACTTCAAGCCAATTGGGCTTGTTGATTCCATTACATCGAATTTTTACAAGGATTGTAAGGGTTTACAGTCTCATAACTCTTGCGAAACACCTAAGACTATCTACTGAGATGGGAAAGAATAAGAGGGCCACTTTTAAAAACATTAGGGAATAAACAAGATTGCCGGGTGGAAGGGAAAAATGTTTTCATCGGCTGGAAGGGAGTTGCTCTTAAAAGTCTGTGACTATTGCAACCCCAACATATTCTATGACTCATTTCAAGCTTCCTAATAGGATATTGGAGATATTAATAGAGCGTGCGCGGGATGTCATTTCTTATAGGGAAAGAGCAAAATAAGAGGAAAACCTATTGGGCTATGACTATCTATGCAAACTGAAGCTTGAAGGTGGATTTGGCATTAGAGATCTTCACTTCCAAAATATTTCTCTACTTGTAAAGTTGGGATGGAAACCTCTCACAAACACAGATTCCTTATGGGCAATATTGATATGGAGTATTTATTTTCCCTGGTGGAAATCTCCTCACAGTACAAGCTAGATTTCACCCATCTTGGCCTTGGAGAAGCATTCTTGAAGGTTAGACCTTGCTTGCCATGTTTTAGGTTGTTGGAAATGGGAGAGATATTCAGATATGGGATGATCCTTGGGTCCCTCTCTTCATGAATACATATTGCAATCCCCTAGGCCTTTATTGTGCACAACTTCTTGGGTGTTCTGAACTCATATCTTGGGACTTTCATTGGGATCTTATTAGATTGAAAAAAAAACCTTTCCTTTTAGCATGAAGTGAGGCAATTATCAAAATCATTTTAGCTTTAAGGATTGCCAGGATAGACCCTAATTTATGTTAAGTTGGCCTACTGGCTTAATGCCTCAAACTCCCCATCTTTGTCTATCTCATGCTCTAGAGGTAGCAGAATTCCCAAGACAGTTCGGAAAATCTTATGGAATTATAGAACCCCTCCAAATATTTCAGAATTTTATCTGGAAGGCTTGCATAAAAACTATCGGTGCTCATGTCAACCTCATAAAAGCTATTGATGTATTGCCTCAGTTATACCATTGTTGGGGAAGCAATTGCTATTCATTCGGTTTGAACCACTAAAGAGACCAGTTTGGGGGAGACTTTCCATCCACTTGGATTGCCAAGTGTTGGTCATATGCCTCTCGGATTCATTGGTGCTCCCATTGAGGTCTACTCCATAATTTCTTATGTAAGGTATTTTTTTACATGTCTGGATTTTTGTTCTCTTCATTATGTATCCACCATGTATGCATCCATGCATTGGGCTCCCAGAGAAGTAATGATGGTATATGGGGAATGAGCATTGGTTAACTCTGTGTCAGTAGTCGCAGTGATTCAAAGGAAGCAAGCGTTATCCGGAATGATTGGGCATAAAGCTTTTGTAGATGGCTTTTCAAGTCTGTCGTCAAAGAATGCACAATAATGATCAAAGTACCAATAGACATTTATTGACATACACAGGGATGCATACCAATGCATGAGATACTTTATTTGATAAGACTGAAATTTGGCACTTAGTTAATCAAGATCATATTCTCCCTATCTAACAGTCGGAATAGACACATCATCTATCCACATCATAATAAAAGAGAATTGTGTAGGAAATCCTTCCTACTAAGGTTGTACAAAAACCTTTTTGTCTATCTATAATGGGTTATACGGTAAAATATTCCACCAAATTTAACATGTGATCTATCAAAAAATTATATTCCACTTATCTAATAATTAAATTGATCAAAATTCTAACATGTGACAAAAGGAAGTCAATAGAGCCAAAATCTCCTACCCTTGCAAGAGCTGAACACATTTTCCCACCCCAAAATGGCTTCATAATTTTTTTTTTTTTCCTTATATTATTAGATGGAAGTAAATATAAAAAAAAAAGTATATAGTTTTCATTTAAGTTATACAAAGTATGCTTTATTGGAATTCAAATGAAAACATAAAGTTATACATCAGATGTAGAGTCTTAAAATGAGATTCATTATTTTATACTCAAAGACTATCAAACAAAATAGGTGAACAAGGGAAATGTCTCTTGGCATGGTGCCATGGTGGTGGCTCCTAATGTAGTAGAGCGTTTGCCTAAATCTAGAAAGAGGTCGTCATGGGGTCCCACTTGGGATTCTTGTTAGCTTAGAGTTCCCCTCAAAAACCTCAAAACTATTTTTTTCTTTTTTCTCTAAGTTTTTTATGTCAAAACTAAAAACAAAAGTATCCTTTTTGTTCCATTTGGTTCCAATGAGAAGCCATGTAAAATGTAGAAGAAAATAAGAAAAATTAAATATTCTCGACATGGCAGGATGGAATCCCCTTAAAGTACGGAAGAGTGATTTGTCAATTCAACCAATAGAAAATGATTTTGAAAAAACCATACGACAAATTTCAGCCTCAAATTCAAGTATTTATTCTCTCATTTATGCCATGATCAGAAAACTTTTATTGATCTGAAAAATTTAACATGAGCAAAAAATTTGGTGATTACCTATCCATAAAAATTTAACGTAATCTTTCATTTCGCGTGACAGAATCACTATTTCAAAAATTGAAATCAGATCATTCGAATCAATTGATTCGGATCGTAATGAGAATGATCAATGATTTTGATTTCAGCAAAATAAGTCATCTAGGGTTTT
The DNA here is from genome assembly GCF_013358625.1 of Macadamia integrifolia. Lineage (NCBI taxonomy): Eukaryota > Viridiplantae > Streptophyta > Magnoliopsida > Proteales > Proteaceae > Macadamia > Macadamia integrifolia. The sequence continues at coordinate 18,520,670 of NC_056559.1, read as the reverse complement.
GGTCACCCGATCACTGAGTTTTCACATATGAGAGTTAATTTTTAAGGTATTTAGAATCAATTCCGATTTGAAATCTATGTTGTTAAAAGTTAAAACAGAAACAGGTAAAGGAGAATAAAACGAAAAGAATTGGAGATGGAAAAGATAATCATGCGTTGTGCTTCCTTTCCTCACACTACTCCGCAAGGGCCAGGGCCAGGTCCAGTCCAGGGCTAGGGTCCACAGCCCACTCAACCCATGACCACTTACATAGTCACGGTTTCGATTTTAAACAAACAAAATCTTCTCTTTCTTGGCTTTTCTTCCTCATCCTTTTCTTGTCTGTTAGCACTTGTACTTCAAGCCTTTATAGGATTCCATTGATTTCCAAGTTTCCATTCCATATTTCCATCCATCCATTTCATTAAAATTCTTATTTAATTAATTCTTTGATTTCTTCCATCGGTGATGGATCTTTTTTTCCTTTCTCTGTCGTCCATTCTTTAATCTATTTCCTAATCTTTTCTACACAGCTCATGGCCATCACTCAATTTGGTCTTGCCCAGCCTATACCGTAGGTCCCACCTCATGCCATTACATCACCCTCTTACAATATGACACGTGGAAGCACTTTCCTATCACGTCTCTCCTTTGCCTTCTTCCGTTCTTCGGTTCTCTCTCTCTCTCTCTAAATTTTCCGTTCTGAAGTAGCTGTACAGAGCACATACGTAAGAACCCCCTAGAATTTGCAAGCTATCTATAAAACCCCATCTCTCTCTAGTTTCAATTTTAGTCTAATCCTTCTCTATCTGTTTCTTCGTTATTTCATTTCGTTAATTTCTGAGCAGGCTTTGGAAATTCCCGACTACCAAAGGTAATTCTTTTTTTTCGTCGCCTGATCCTTTTTCTAGTCCAAATTTGCTGCTACTATTTTTGGGTTCGACTCCAAGTCTCTTGTTTCTTTCTAAACTACCTTCTGCTTTTCAACTTCCAAGAATTTCTCCGGAATTCGTGTGCCTTTGGGTGTAATACAGCTACGAATCAGTTCTTTTCCCTCTTGATTCCTGTATTTTAAATGTTTTGATGGAAAAGCCCTTCTTCTTTTTTTTTTTTCCCCCCTTTGTTCTTTTGTTAAAATTTTGTATTTTGGGTGGCATTTGGGAGTACTGGGTAATCCCAGTTTTAGCTTCAAATTCTGTATTTGGGTTTTTTCTCCTCACTGTTGCTCTTCATCTTCATCAGCTTAACGCCCAATATCTTTCTCTTGGGTTTTTCCTTTGGCAGCTGTTTGGTTTTGCTGAGGTTATTGTTCAGTTTCTGGGATGAAATTGCAGTTTCCCCCTTAATTAGAATATGGGTTTAATACTTTGATTTTATCTTATTTTGCATTCTTACCTCTGGTTTTGAAGTTTCTTATGAATTAACATAAATATATATTATATGACGTGTAAAGAATATTGATTTATTTTTTGTGGGGTATCTCAATTTATGGATTGGAGGGTTTTGGTGGCACCGATTAATATCAATGGAAACATCTGGAAGCACGTATGGATTGCTGACAGATGGGTTCTTTTGTTCCTTGTCGTTTTTCTACGGTTTCTGAAATTTTTGTATTGGAATTTGGGAACATGGGTTTTTAATCTTTATCTCGTTTCTCAGTGTCTCTCTCTCTCTCTATCTTTTTTGCAGAAGAAAGCAACTTGAGAATCTATTGCAGAAGGTGAAGCTTTTGAGAAGTGATTATGTTCGGGGAAGGATCAAAAACTGGGGATTTAGAATCTTGCTTTCAGAAGCTTGTAGTATTTGGTGCTGGAGAAGCTAAGATGGGTGGCGGGGTTTTGACTGAATGGAAGGACCTTCCAATGGAGCTCTTGTTGCGGATTGTTTCGCTTGTTGACGATCGGACTGCGATCATTGCTTCTGGTGTGTGTACTGGCTGGAGAGATGCTATTTGCTTAGGCCTCACTCAACTCTGCCTTTCATGGTAAAGCCTCTTCCACCCTCTTTCAATTCCCCCTTTTTACTATCAAGTTTTGTGGTTGTATATACCCTTTGCTCTGTGATACTCCAATTTTTTCTGTCTCGTAAACGCCTCAGTTTCTCTCTGTATTTTGTGCCATTGATGCTATCTGTTCTTCCTTGTAATGGTTTTTTTTTTTTCTTCGTTTATCGAATGGACTATGATGTTATTTTCTTATCCTGTGCTCTGTGATACTCCAATTTTTGGGGGGAATTGTTTATCATGGACTTGGTTATGGCGTATAATGCTTGTCATATTCCTTTACTCCCAACCCCCCCCCCCAACCCTTTATTTTGATAATTTTATGGTGTAGGTGATTTATTTATGTGCTGTTTTTTATTGTCTCCAGGAGAAAACCTTGTGGAATGAAGATTCTTGTCCCCGTAATTTGTTTTTGTGGGGACTGGTCTCATCTTTGCATTATGAAAGTTTAGATTGATCGAGATATTTGAATTGCTAATCTATAAAGTTTGTCCTTCCCATTCCCACCAAAAATTAATCTCGATATTGTTTCAGGAGGTTTAGAATCAATTTATTTTCCCCTTGTTTTTTAATGTACTTTTTGCTCTGAATCTCATCATAGTGGTGTTAACTGTGCACAACCCAATAGACTTTTGCCCTCATTCTGATAAGTGACTTGTTAAACTTTTTACCCCAACCATTTGTGATCATTATATATATATATATATATATATATAATGATTATTTTATCATAATATATTAGTATTTGTGGATTTTTTTGATACCCTATTATAGTAACCTATTATAGTAAATTGGTCTGGATTTTTTAATGGTTATATGCCTGATTATCAGGTTAGAGCTGTCTCATATATGATATTTGGGTGTAATTTGCAGTAAATTTTGTAATTTTCTTCTGTAAATTGGAATTTTTGTTTCATCCTCCGACCTATTTTTCCCCTTTCCATTTTCATAGCTGTTGCCTTGTCGATCTTGTAGTTTGCTTCCGTTCTAGTTCTGTACCACACATGATTTTCTGTTTTCTTAGTCTTTACACTGAAAGACACCCTGTAATTGGAACTTTATTTGAGCCAGCTGGATTTCGGGGCCTTCAGTGCTGAATCAATTATTGTGCGTCGGATCCCTGAATGGCTCTGCCCCCTTTGCTTGCTGAGTGCTGTGTTTTTTGGGCAACCAATCTGCATTTGAGTAGAAAATAGTATTTTGAGTGTGGAACCATCTCTTCCCTATTGAGTTTGATCCATCTTTCTCTTATCATCTATATGGTTTACACTTGCTTATTGGTGTGGCCTAACTGTCACAATATGCTGTCTGTGTAAAATCTTTTTCCCCCCTATTGCGAGGGGAGGAAACATATTGAGCTAGATCCGACTACTTTTAGTTTGCATCTTGCATATAGATGGTAGATTGAACTGGGCAATTATGGGTAGACTTTGCTGCCATTTATTATTTTTTTACCATAATTGTCTTGGTGTTGCTACCTGGTAATGACTTAATCTTTCATTCTGGCTGTTGATTAAGTATCACTTTACTCTTAGATCAGGCTTATTCTGGTTATTGATTTCCCATCATTTTGATTGTCTTGCAAACTTTAGCACTGAAAACCTGGAAGGTATCTTAAGACATGCTGTGGTGCATATTATTATTCCACGTGTTTATCAGCAAGTGCCTTGTAATCTTCCAATTAAGTACTTAAAGAAATTTGGCATCATGAATTTTGTTCCTTGTTTCAGCAATTGTAAGGAATATATTATTGGACTCTCTGGATATTTTCTGTCAGCAAAAATGCTGTTTTGGAAATTTACAGGAAGATTATTTCTACAGATGTCTTTTAAAGTACTTGGGGTGTAAAATTTCCTAGGCTGGCCAAATATGGGAAAGGGAAAGTGGGGATAAGGAATGTTGATGGCTCTTCATTTTCTAGAACTTAAGGTACATATTTGGATGAGTATCCTATTCATTATCCTCGATATCAGCCACATGGAAGGATTGTTGTCCAGGCTGTCTGTTAAAAAGGGACCCTGTGGATTGGTAACACATCAGATACCATGGTCTGCAAGGACCATATGGTCCATGATCTCTTTGATTTTTTCCCCTGTATTTCAACAGTTGAATTTTAAACTTCCAATTCAAATATCGCCAGCATAAAGCTTAATTTTATTTTCTTGATAATTGAAAAAAGTTTTTTTTTTTTTTTTTTAAAGGCCAGCATAAAGCTCCTTTTTTCCCCTCACAAAAGCTCTCCACTTAGCTACTGTCGTGTGGCTCCCTTTCTTGTTGGCTGCATGGGGATGATATCTTATTGAGTTAAGTAGATTGGGGTAGCTGAACACATCCCACCCACCCCACACAACCCCCC
>NC_056559.1:18507175-18516248 GCF_013358625.1 Macadamia integrifolia | reverse complement strand
CCAAATGTTCAATGCAGAAGAATTATTGGATTTATTACTCTTTGTATTCTTAGGATTCAGATCGTGAGAAGAATTTGGATATTCCTAAACCGGAATTGACATTCGATGGATAAATCTATGCATCATCTGCAACTGAGTAAATGGGTTGCATGCATGTGCATATGATATGTTATGGAGAAGTAGGCACATGCGAAGAAAAATGCAGAGCCTTGTTTTGTACTTAGAAACCTAAAATTTTCTTACTGGTTTTGAGGTCCCAATAATTTTCCATCCATTGCTGGTCTTGGAAATGTTGACATATGAGTGGTTAATATTGCTGACTTTTTTTATGGTAAACTCAGTTTTGATTTAACTTAATGAGCTAATGATTTCATTTTGGCTTCATCTGGTTGGAAGGGTAATAAAGCAATGGGAAGTGAAAGAAATCAAACAATATGGAAGTGAAAACTTTTGTAATGATCTAACATGATAATGTAACTAACTCCAAAACATTCCAAAATTTAGTTTTTATAATTTGCATTACTTTGCAATTAAAACCCCTTTTATTTAAAAGGGAAATAAAGATTACATCTGAAACATATAATTACCAAATGTGGTAAGATTCTTAAGTAGATTGCGCAATCATGATTACAGAACTTTCTTTTTTCTTTTTCAAATCAATTTCACTCCCCTTTCCTTCCTTTTACTTGCAACCAGATGGACCCTGTGGGAAAACTGAAATGTTAGAGTTGGTATTGTTAAATTATTTTCTGTACTTGAAGGATGTAAATAATCTATGTAATTCCCGGTTTCCTTTGCTTGATTAAAACTTCTGTTTCACCGTGCATATGCTCAATTCCTGGTTTCCTTGCTTGATCAGAACTTCTGTGTCACCATTTGTAGCTCGTGTTTAATTTGAAAAACCATTTAGATTCTGTTTAAGGTAGCAGAACTTTTGGCATGCATTGTTTAACTTAAAAACGATTTTTATGTCTCCTTTCTATGGTGGCTACCAATATATGCATTGGACTATGGGCATAGGATCTTTCTTCAAACGATATCTATTAACGATCATGCATTTCTTCAGTGCTCTATCAGATCAAAGACTTTTTTTTTTTTGGAGGGGAGTGTGGGGAGAAGGGAGCGGGGTTTCTAGATCAGAGCCCTCTGAATGTATTTTCATAATTGGTTTAATAAGTGACTTTTCTTTGTGCACAGACAATTGGTCTTACAGTTTCTTCAATGCTAAGGCTTCATTCCGTTCTGCATTTTTACTTATACACATCCTACTTTCTCTGGTTACTGACTGATTTGGTCACTTCTTCAGGTGCAACAACAATATGAATAACCTTGTTTTGTCACTTGCACCCAAGTTCACGAAACTGCAAACTCTAACTTTACGCCAAAATAAACCACAGCTTGAGGATGGTGTGATTGAGACCATTGCGAGCTTCTGCCATGATCTACAAGACTTGGATCTCAGTAAAAGCTTCAAGCTCACTGATCGCTCCTTGTATGCCTTAGCCCATGGGTGTCCTAACCTTACAAAACTCAATGTCAGTGGTTGTACAGCCTTCAGTGATGCTGGCCTTGCATATCTTACTAGCTTCTGCAGAAACTTAATATCCTTAAATCTTTGTGGATGCATAAAAGCTGCATCTGACAGAGCTCTGCAGGTAAATGGTCTTACTGTTTTCAACAGGCAATGATATTTTAGTTGCTTTTGGATATATGTGGATAAGGATCTTCATTCATTATTGCTGCTACATGTGCAGGCCATTGCTTGTAATTGCCATCAGTTGCAATCTTTGAATCTGGGTTGGTGTGAGGGTGTCACTGATGTAGGAGTGATTTGTCTGGCTTATGGATGCCCGGATCTGAGGGCCCTGGACTTGTGTGGCTGTGTCCTCATAACAGGTGGGCAAACCCATCAAATATGTTTGCTAGTTACAGGATGAATGTTAAACATTTTGACGCTCATGTGGGCTTACTCCTTTCATCTAGGGTTGTGTTTGGCATGGACTGTTTTGACCTGTTTACATGATGTGCTGCAGATGAAAGTGTGATAGCATTGGCAGATGGGTGCCGCCATCTGAGATCCCTTGGCCTGTACTACTGCCAGAACATTACGGACAGAGCCATGTATTCTCTGGCCAATAGTCGGGTGAAGAGCAAGCATGACCTGTGGGACTCTGTGAAAAGGGGGTACAGCAAGGATGAAGGGCTCATGAACCTCAATATCAGCCAGTGCACAGCTCTCACTCCTTCAGCAGTTCAGGCTGTGTGTGACTCATTCCCTGCACTTCACACATGTCCTGGAATGCATTCCCTTATAAAGAGCGGTTGTCTCAGCCTAACATCTGTGCATTGTGCCTGTTCTTTTCAAGCACATCGCGCAGTGAGCTTGCCTCATGCTGCACATTGAACCAAGCAGTATGAAGAATGTCATGAACTTTCTCCTGGACCCCAAAAATCCAAATCCATGTACAAATGGTCAGTGACGAGCTTTGATGGTAGTTTTTTTTTTTTTTTGGTAAAAAGCTTTGATGGTAGTTATGGCCGGTAATAGTGGACTTTTCCTTGAAAACTAGTATTGGACTCTGGATTTATTATATTTATTACTTGTGCATCAATAGACTTTGAACATCAGACTTTGCTTCATTATCTTGTTCATATGTACGCCCTGAGATTCCCAACTGGAATTGGTATAACCAGGCTGACTGTCCGGCCTAAATGAAGTGTAGAAAAATATGGTCCTGTGTTACTTTTGAGTGCAGGTCAGATTTGAGTTAACCATATCCAAGTTATCAGGACTGAGGATTTTAGCATGTGGTGATAGCGTCAGATGACGGTTTAGTTTTGGATCCTGTTATTAGAACCTCTAAATGATCTGGGGCCAGGGGACCAAGGATCAGGTTGTTCTAAAAATAAGGGTTCCCCTCCGTATGAGTTGAGCTATCTCATTTGGACGCACTTGATAGGGTACAGGGATTGATAGGTACAAACCAGACTTCACCCTCTTAAATGTATAGGTCAATTCTGGTTTAGGCTAATTAAGCCTATGCAAGGGACTCACCGACTGTAGTCTGCTTTTAATGTTGGAAGGTGTACATTAGAAATTACCGGTCGTATGAGCACTTGAGCACTTTTGGGTTCTCCGATCAGAAATTGTTGGTATTTTGTCGTGTATTGATACCAATGCAATGGTCCAGATCGGATTTGAATGACTTAAGGTTTTATTAGTTGTACCAGATCTGGACCATTGTATTGGTATCAATACACGTGTCACCCCTTAAAGGGGGTATTTCACTGAATTGTACGAGATCGGAATTGCAGACGATTTCAACCCTTGTTTATTGGTATTGTAAGCAATGGTCTATGTTTACATGTCATAAGAACTATTCATAGCACAGTAGTTTGGTCCAGTCCATAGCGACGCCCTTCTGTAGGAGCGGGGTTGAGGATTGGCTTGAGCTCAAACTGTGATCTATAAGATCAAGCGGAACCTAAACCTCAACCCAACCATGCGTTTGAGCTTGCCCAAGCTGACTACTAAAAAGAGGGGCTGTGTCTGGGCATTCCTTACGCTAGACCGGCAGGGTTTTCCCTCCAAAGAATATAAGCCTGTAGTTGTAACATTCTAATCAATCATTTTTCTACATTTACAGTGAATACAAGCCTCTGTTCAATCAAGTATTACACGTCTAGAAGGTACTTTCCAGTCCCTAGCTTTGTTGTTAAGCTGGTAAGAAATCACTTAACAGGTTCTGTTTGAAAGCGGAGGAAAGAAAAGAAATAGTCACACACTAGGCCTTTAATTAACTACAGTAAGAACATTGAGGTCTTCATGGCCTGTGCCACTTCACTTCCAAAGGATCTTTTAAGAAGAAAGCAGTCACTCATCCTCACCTTAATGCAAGCATATCTTCACTGTTGCTGAAATATGCATTTTGAATGTTATTTGCTTCTGTACACAATCTCTTCATCCTCCACATCTAAAGCCGGGTTACAGAGGCACCTAAATAGCCTACCAATACCCTACATAAGAAAAGGAAAAGTTAATACATACTGACCAACATGACTTTAAAAATACATTTAATGGGTAAGTCATCAGGATCTCTTAGTGGGTTTTAGACCTGGAAGTTACTTCCGTGCAGTAGTAAGCATTTTCTTTTTAAGCTGATGAATCAATAGTGGGCAGTCTTCAACAACATGAATAAACTTAAGCTCATACAGAACTTCAAAGTTCATATGAAGATAAAATTTAAACTTAATAATTTTCCATAAATTCAAACTGGTATGTTGTGAGCATGTGATCTATATAAAAAATATTACGAGAAAAACCATCATCAAACCAGCCCTTTTGATTTTCTCTATGGTTATACCAATCAGGGTACACATATTCCAAAATAAATTATGATGATCTTGTTAATTAACTGCAAACTGGGGAAAGGTTTGTTTAACATCACTCATGATGACAAGGAAAAACAGAGCAGAGTATCTATATCACTTCCATTTTATACCAATGGTGTGTAGAGTAGTCCTACTAACCAAAATAAAATAATTGCCACAAGAATAGAGAGAAGAAAAAATGCATTTCGTCTCGAGGCTGATAATAAACAATCTCCAATATCTATTAATATGGGCAGTTCACATCATGATTTAGACTAACCCTAAGAGCTTACATCTTATTTTATCCCATACGCTCTAGCAAGATTGGGCATTCTAAAAGGAAGATGGCCAAAGCCATTTAATATGGCATACTAAAACTGGAAAAAGCAGTAGGAAATCAAGCTTCCCTAGGCAAGATTTTCTAATGATTTAAATAATCACTGATTGTGCAGATGAAGTGATATGAGATTCAAAATTGACAGAGATAAGCTGAAGTTAGTGGCTGAAAGCAATATATAGGTTATACCCGGTGCACAAGACTCTTGCTACAGCGAGGTCAGGAGGGGCATTGTGTATGCAACCATATCCCCTACTTCTTAGGATAGGCTATTTCCAAGTTTTGAACCTCTGACCAATATCTTGCAATAATGCAACTTAACTGTTGTGCCGCAGGCCCACCCACTTCAGTTAAAGCAATATATAAAATATATAAAATATAAAAAATAAAAAAAAGGACCACAAAAATGATTCACAGTATTTTGTTGGTTGAGCTGATTCAGTATTTTGCATATGGATCTCCAACTTCATAAATTGCAGGTGAAGGATGATGCATGAGAAAGTGTGTGCAGTCATGTGTCAAGGAAAGCCAAAGTTGGACGTTCACTTAGGCCTGGTCCTAATAATTTAAAAAACGTGTAAATTGAAATGGAAGAACTGATTACTGTATAATTATCCTGAAACAGTTTTGACATGCAATTAGTTATGCAAAGCTGGCATATAAGTTCTGGGGTTTCACCGTGAGCGAAACAGAGAGCTTGACTTCTAGAGAAAGGAAAGAAGCAATCTCTTAACTCTAAATAGGTGCACGAGTAGAAAAATATATTTAAAGCAGTTGTATGTCACCATGCGTAATGTAAGTGATTTGTTTCTCTCACATTATAGCAACTCCACCATATGCTGAGATGGGAATTAACAAACACTGAGAACTTGGTGCTAGCATAAATATGATAATCAGAAGCAAACAAAGGATAATATCTTTCTAACCTTCTCAGAAGTTAGCACAATGATAAAGGGTAAACTCGTTTCCGCACACATCCCCTAAGACAATAGTTAGCTGATGCCCACTAGTTCTTATATCAATCTTATTTCATGCATTCTCTATCTACTGTTTTTTTATATCTCTACAAGCATGCATTAACACTACTAAAATTGTTGAGTTTCATTTAACTGCGTCATCTTGACTCAAGAAGAACCTAAGAATTTTCATTGACCTCTACAAATCTACATATTTGCAGTGCTCTCCAACAATATCAGTTAATCTCCAGCATGTAACGTTTTGGCACCATTTATATTAGAAATAATAGCAATGCATTAAAGATTCTTTTACATGACAAGAAAGCTTAAAGAATGCTATAACATGCCTGAGTGATTAAGGGTGTACGATATGAAAGTCTTCTGGGTGAATCCTCAACAGAACTACTGTCAGAACTGCTTCCATCATCGTATATATCAGAAACGCTTTTCTTCTTTGATATTCCACCATTACTTGCATCTTTTTCCCTCTGCAGTATGAAAAATAAAAGAAAAACAAAGGGTAAGTCACACCTTTTATATCTTGAATATATGAATAACATTTTCAGTTATCATCACATGAGACTGGACAAAAACAATAGAAATTTAACCAATACAAGAAATGGACATCCATAACATATTCCTCTCAGATATTCCCAATATTATATAAATTATATAAATATAGTACTAATAAAGCATGGAAAATTTTTACTTGCATCTATTTTTCATGGATATGGATATGGCATCAGGATCTGACACATCAGGCAGGATGCATATGGCAAGTACCATCAATAGGCTTTGGACTCGTGTGTTCCAGTAAAAGAAACAAATATTTACATGCAGTAAGGAGAATTATGTTGGATTAAAGAATGCTATACTATTATCTTGTGTGAGGGGAAACAAAAATTATTTTTTCATCAAACTTTTTCACAAGACTGAAATTAAGATTGAATTTGTATATCTTCTTGTTCAAACTCATAAGCTGAAGAGACCTAAAGCCTATCTCGAAAGTGGAAGGTCAGTGTGCGGCTTTTTTAGCTTTTTACAAAAAGCAGTGTTGTTTTCTATCCTGTTTGACGAAAGGAATTGATTGGAAATCTAACTTTTTTTTATCAATAAACCAAGAATTGGTAGAAAATCTCATAGGTGAAGCAAATCAAACCTATTTTCAGACCAAGAAGATAACTAAACAAAACTATAGTGGCTAGGAAAGCCCCAGAGATTCTATGGGAAATTGGAAACGTCGAAGTGAGCTGTGGCCTAGAAATAGGAAGATGAGGAGAGAACCCCAGAAAGAACAGGTTATACTCTTAAAGTCAGGAATGACAAGACCTTATGACTTACATCTTTATTAATAAGTCTTCAGTTTAGCACCAGAACTCAAGCAAGCCATACCTCAAAGGTAACCACAACTCACACGAGAGGCATGGTTTCACAATTCACTCTTTCTTCGGTTAAGCATGAAGTAACTCATATTAGGAAATATACAGGAAAGAGATGGCAAATACATTTTTCTTTACCAGATTTTGCATAGAAAATCTACAAACAGAATATTATGATAAAGAAAATTATGAAAATAGATTGTATTGCACCTGAAATATTTTTCCCAGAATTTTCAGAGCGTGTGCACGAGCTTTAAGTTCTTCTTTCTTTGCATTATTTTCTTGTAGTACCTACAATCAATTCAAGCATAATAAAGAAATATGATGACATTGTATTTCAGATTTTAAAAAATAAATAAATAAATAAAAATTCAAGCGGTGAGAAAAGAAATGGAATAAAATTTCTTCAGAATCCAAAAATTCCATTGAACTAAGATAGGAAGCAATAACAATGGATGGATGCGAAAGAAAATCTATTTCATGCCAAATTACATGACATCAGCTGATAATTGAGAGGTAACACAACATATCATACTGGTTGTGATGATAAGATGGAGATGGACCACCATTTTATTATTTATTCATCTTCATATCTTACAAAATAATAATTTTTCCTTCTTTTCAGCTCATCCTTGTGGATCATCAGGATCATTTTCTATTTTGCCTTATCTTAATAGAACCTAGAATATTATCTAGAGACCTGAGCCAGCTTCCAAATATAACACCATCCTTTAGGTCTCCAGGATATGATCTTTTTTCCTGTTCATCAGCTTCTTTGGCATAACTATGCTAATGTAAGTGAAGAAGCACAAGAAAAACGTACCATCTGACACACATGTAAAAGAGTTACTTCAATGTCTACCACATTCAGTTTCCACAACGAGTTAATCAGTGCATCCTTATTTAATCGTATATGTGATTCAGCATCATTTTGTGGACCACTACCATCCATGTTAAACTGGCGTCTCATATCCTCTTGCAGTTGCAGTAATTGAAAAGCACCTGAATCAATATCCACAATAAATCAAGAAAAACTATAGAAAATAAATTTTAGCAGAAAAAAATGACATGACAGTAGCGACAAATACCTTTTGCAGCTGTGATTTGTGACCTCCAAAAATGTCCTTTATTCCTCACCCATTCAGCCATAAATGGGACTCCCAAGTAAATTGCTTTTTTTCCTAGTTCTTGTGCTGCCTGTCTTGCGTATATATAGCCAATGGTATGTAGGATATCGACTCCAAAAGCTGTATTTGCAAAATACATGAAAAAATCATTTTAGATAGTTCTCACCGTTCAAGGTGCAGGGGCATATCAGGTTATGTATGACATTATCTTCCCTCCACCACTGCTTTTTTTATATTTTTTGTGGAGGTGACTATTTTTTTGGCTGCTCGTCAATTTTGTGACAGGACCAATATTTGAGTAGAGCTTTGGGCTTTTAGAAGGATTGAAGCTTTGTTATGCTTCTGGTAATATTTAAGTTGTAAAATAATGTGGTGGATGGAATCTAATATTACCATAGAGATCAGAATCCTATCAACAGAATCGGAGGGCACACAAAATCAGCATCTTGAACACCAAGATTAGTCGCAATTGTACAAGTCTGTCCAGCCCCAGATTAACAGAAATAAATGGTCGCAAGTTAACAGAAATAAGGATGAGCATATTAGAGTTGATTTGGGAGTTGCCTCGATCAATGACAAACTCCATGAAAGTCGTTTGAGGTGGTATGGCCATTTTCAACAGTGGCCTGAGGGCGCCCGCCCTATTAAGGAATGATCTGATTTTATTTGAAGGAGCTAAAAGAGCTAGGAGTAGGCCTAAAATAACCATAGGAGAAGTTGTGAAGAATGACATGCATAGCCTTGGTCTTGTCCCAAGTATGACCTCAGATAAAGCCTATTGGAGGGAAAGGATCCATGAAGCCAACCCCATTTAGCTGAGATTCTCCCAACTTTCTTGGCTGGGCCTCTTTCCTCTTACTCTCGTTTTTTTTCTCATCTCTCATCTTTTCATCTCTTCATCCC
>NC_056559.1:18502901-18507024 GCF_013358625.1 Macadamia integrifolia | reverse complement strand
TTTGCTATAAATTATCTCCCTATCCAAAAGTGATCTTAATCCAATGGTGGGATGGAGAGAGACTGTATACGAGAATAGCAACTAGGTTTCAGAATTTGAAACAAAGCCATAGCTCCACATCAACATAGTAACTTACCATCAAAATAACAAGAAGTCTTCCTCTCAATAACTGAAATAACATAGATTATCAAGGTAATCCAACATAGAGAATCTTCAAATCAGCAGGACTCCAAAATTAGAAACTAGAGGCCAAAGCTTCAATCAGCAGCAGCCATCAGTGGACACCATGGATGGAGCTCAAACTGCTGTCGAAGGAGGTGGATACCCTTTAACACTTACAAATATCAGCCTCAATGGATGTCTGGATGTGGAGTAATGGCTCTTGCACAGAATTAGAAACAATGTGAAGAAAATAGCAACTTACAGTCACAGTTCTAATCAGCTGAGGAATGGGGTTGAAACCAGTATGGAATGAAAGTTAGAAGATGGGAATGGTTGAATACCAGAATAAGGCCTGATGTTAATGGTCAGATAAAGAGAAATCATGGCCTGAAAATTAGGATAGAGAACTTCAAACCCAGGGTTCCGCAGGCTGTAAACAGCCTTCTATCACCAGCTTCCTTGGAGAATCAATGGAGCAGCCTTGAATGGTTGTAACAACAATCAACAGTGCGAAAAGGGAGTCTTGGTCCTCACAAGACTACAAGAGAACACTGGTCGCAGGTTTAAGAAAACAGAAAATTAAGAACGAAAGTAGAGAAGGGGAAGAAGAAAGTGGGGGAATATGACCAAGGCCTTGGCCAGTCTCTCATCATAACTGAATCACAGCACACAAAGCCAAGATTTTTTCAATTCTCAAAATCATTATGGATCCCAAGGTTCAAACCAAACTAGTGGCAACATATAGTCTCATAGTCAATTACAAAAAACACCAAATAAATCATGGTATGTTTTTTCTAGGTGAATACCCCTAGAAGGAAACTCTAGACTGGCACTTTTGGGTAGATGTATCTGCACATGGCAGCTCAACTTCACGGACAAGGTGCACAGGTCACTCTCCTCCCATTTGATAAGTTTCAAAGCAGAATCACAAATGTGGCACAATGACAAGCTCAATCTTGATCATGATTTAGCTTTTTAATGATACCAAGGGAAAAATTTAGAAATCTGACGATAAGATTGAGTTTAGTTTTGGAAATTGATAGATGGAAAATCCATGTGTTCCCCTATCTATTCAGTGGTCAGAGTAGCCACATAAGCACTTCATGGTTTGATGGATGAAACTGGAATAGGAAACAAATCATTAGATGGCGGGATATTGAATTGAGAGGCACAATGAAAGTTAATGTGTAGACTATCCATAGGGGTAGTCTACGCCTCTATCCATCAATTAGATTGGCCAAATCACAGTTCCACATGGAAAAATAAGCCTCCCAATGGCTACCTATATAGAGATCCCTCTCTAGGAGTGACCCTGTTTCGATATCAGTTGAAAGCGAAATATTTCTGTGAAATTTTTGCTCATTTCACAAATTTTGGTCCATTTCAACACTGCAATTTCGATGGTTATTTCATTTTGATTTGGTCAAAAAAGAAATAGTTTGACAAATTTTTGTCTTTTTCTACCAAAATTTCAAACCATGACCTAGAGAACGTTCCCATTTTAGACATGAACTAGTATTCTGACAAGAATCACCTCCCTAAGGCTATCAAGTGATTACATGGCTCACTGCTTAGAAAATTGATTTAGCATTTGTATTGATATGTTGAAGAGAATAAGTAAGACAGAACCATAAACCAAGGCATGAACTCAAAAAATATCTATAGTCAGTAAGTGGTTAGTGAACCTGTATCTGAAAGACGTTTTGCTTCAGATTCAGCATGCTTAATGAATCCTTTTTTGTCACCACGAACATATTGTTTGAGAAAACCTTTCAATACACGAGCAAGCTTTTCTTCCCTTTCTTTCTGGACATCCTTCATTGAAATAGTTGTGCACAACAAAATAAACAGGAAAGCTTATTAGACCATATCCTTTTTGTGGAAAGTTTGAGAAACTTATAATGCTTGTTTACATGACACAAACCATTAAAGTTCTAATAAAAGGGAAAGATCTGAACTTAATGATAATCTCAAGATAGGAACAAAAATTCAAATCTATAAAGCAAAGATACTTATTTTCAGTATTCCACCATGTCAGTCACCTACTTTATATGTGTCCATGCGGACACCAGAACTTGATTTCAAATAGGCTTCAGATTTGATGCCCTGTTACACTCAGCATCCATGTCATTGTTAACAAATTTCTAGCTAGAGGAGATAATGCCACAGCATTACATATTGCATTCACCTGCAGAAAAACTATTGAATAGGAATACCCTTTACATTCTGATATTTAAAAGGAATTATTATGTAACGGTGGGGACATGAAAAGAACAGAACTTGGGTTTCAATAGAAAACATTAAAAGCCTCCAAAATCTGTGTTTCAGACATAGTTTTTAAGGCGCTGGTAAGGCGACGCCTTAGCAGCGCCTTGGCGCTGATGCGGTCTAAAGATGGTAAGGCAGTGCTCCGCCTTATGTGAAGTGGCGCCTTATGGGTTTTTTTTTTTTTTTTTAAACACATTTTAAAATTACCTGATGAAGATTCCAAATATAGATTTTTTATTGGTAGGTGTATGGTTTTGTTAACACTTGAGATGTATGGGATCAACTTTACTTCATCAAAAATAACCAAAACAAACAAAACAAAAACACGATTCACAAACAAGGTTTGGATTTTGTCAAGGGCTTTGAGAAGGAATCAAAGAACAAGGAAGAACCATTGATCCAGGCCACCATTTTGCTCCGGCAGCGGTGAGCTTCATTCTTCTTTGACGGGAGTAGAAATATAGTGGATGACCTTAAGACTTGGGCACTCATTTTAGCATCATAGAGGTAAGTATAATAAATACTTGTATTTTTTATGTCTTCTTTTCTTTATATTTATAATTTTGTTTCATAATTATGTATTTATATTATATATTAATATGTTATGAGGATTAATGATTAATGATTGATGATTGATGATTGATGAAGATGAACTTAGTTTATTCACTTTATTGATTTGTTTTCTTGATGAATATCTTACATTGGTATGAATATGAACATTTAATAATTATTTAACATATGATTAATAGGATTCAACTAGGATTTGAGCCAAATAGATTGGTTTTATAAAAAAATTACACAGGAACGCTTTAGTTGATAAGGCGACGCTTTATGCCCGCCTTATCGCTAAGGCGCTTTGAAAGACCCTCAAACCCCTCCGTCGCCTTATCGCCTTTAAAACTATGGTTTCAGAAGAGAATTGATTGGGCAGTACATCAATATGTTTCTCTGCCTATTTGCTTTTGGGGGGTTGACTGTGGCTCGTTGTTTATGTTGATATATATATATATATATATATATTGTTGTGTTGATAAACATTGTTGTTTCCCTCGTTAATATTTCGAGCTTTTGGATCAAGAGGTTGTAACATGTCATCAGAGCTAGGAGGTTGGATGTCCAATCATGGTAAGTGCAAGGGGATTGTGTGTCATGCCCCTATGCCTTGTGCCCCTCTGTGCCATGTGATGGTATCACATGTAGACCAATGTGTGTGTGGGCCTGCAAATGCCTGGATGTTGATATATATATATATATATATATCAACACCCCCGCATCAATATGTTTCTCTGCCTCCTTTGCTTTTGGGGGGTTGACTGTGGCTCGTTGTTTATGTTGATATATATATTGTTGTGTTGATAAACATTATTCTTTCCCTAGTTAACATTTCGAGCTTTTGGAACAAGAGGTTGTAACATGCCATCAGAGCTAGGAGGTTGGATGTCCAATTCTGGTAAGTGAAAGGGGATTGTGTGTCATGCCCCTATGCCTTGTGCCATGTGATGGTATATGGCATCACATGTAGACCAATGTGTGTGTGTGGGCCTGCAAATGCGGGGGTGTTATATATATATATATATACATATATATTGTTGTATTGTTATACATGGTTTTTTACCCTAGACAGCTCATGCTTTTGGAATAAGCAGTTGTGACAATTTAAAGAATATTTCCGCAGGGTGTTTGGGGGGGGGGG
>NC_056559.1:18424799-18502881 GCF_013358625.1 Macadamia integrifolia | reverse complement strand
GGGGGGGGGGGGGGGGGTGGCTGAATGATCATGACTAATATCTCATGGTCTAGTTGTGCAGTCTCTGAACTTTCTATTTATTTATTCTTTATTAATAAAGTACCTTTTCGCTCCTCTTTCACCAAATCAAGAAAAAAAAATAACTTTCAGGACTTCCCTGCAGTTCTTGTCTATGACTCCTGTTTATTGGTTGAAATTTCTTTTCTACTTCCAGATGATCGTTTCCAGCTTTGTTTTATCCATTTACTCCCTCTATTCCACAAAGATAATCCTGTTTGAGGTTTTTCACTGTCCCAAAATGTTAACATTTTCTAAAACCAAGTTATGAAATTTGTTGAATTCCCCAAAGCGCTCCTATCTAATCATCCACAAATTTATGTATTCACTTGTGTTAAGTTTGTCTCAAACTCTTGACCCGTTTTGAAGGTTGACCCGATCCGACATATATTTGGTGGTGACCTGAATGGGAATTTTTCTGAAATCTATGATGGAAGTAGAGGGGTTAGGTCGATAGGTCCAAGCCCGGAGCCCATCACTGATCTTGTATGGGGGTGTGGGGGCGTAGCCCCCGCAGTACGGTTCGACCGGATCGATCGCGACCCAATGGATTGACCCACAAATTGGAGTATATATAATATACTGTTGCTTGTTGAGAAAGTCATTATTTTTTGGGGTTTCGAGCTAGGGTTTCAGGGCGAGTTTTCTCGTCGCTACTTAGGTGTAATCTCTCTTTTGCATAGTGAAACATCTTCTTCTTTACCCGAGGACATAGCACACCACCCTGGTGTGTGAACCTCGTTAAATCTGTGTCGTGCGGATCTATTGTCTCTTTATTTTTCGTGTTTCTTGGTATTTGATCTAACAAACTGGTATCAGAGCTTTGGATTTCTTTGATCCATAGCTTCAACGAAATACGATATTGATAGGTTCGACGGCATCATCAGTTTTAGTTTATGGCAGGTTCAAATAATAGTTGTTCTCATGAAGTAGGGTTTGAAGAAAACCCTATTTGGGAAGGCGAAAAAACCTATAACTATGTCTGATGATGATTGGAACGATTTGGATGATAAATCCCTTTCAGCTATTCAGTTGTGTCTTTCGAATGATGTTCTACAGGAAGTTCTCTCAGAGAAAACGGCTGTAAAGTTATAGGTGAAGTTAGAAAATCTCTACCTCGCCAAACCCCTCACCAATAGGTTGAGATTGGAGCAACAACTGTATACCCTTCATATGAGTGAAGGTACTTCTATTAAATTCCACATATCTGAGTTCAATTCTATTGTTACTGATTTGAAAAGGATAGATGTTAAAATAGACGATGAAGATTTGGCTCTATTATTGTTATGTTCTCTGCCTCCATCTTATAAGCATTTTAGGGATACCATGATTTATAATAGAGAGACAATCTCTATTGAGGATGTCAAAACGAATCTGCAAAGCAAGCAGAAGATTGATGATGAGTTGACATCTACCAATAAATCTGATGGTGTTGGTTTGGTAGCTAGAGGGAGAACGAATGAAAGGGGTTCAGATGGTGACAAAAAGAAGGTTAGATCAAAATCTAAACACAAGAATTTAACCTGCAATTACTGTAAGAAAAATGGGCATATTAAATCTGAATGCTATAAGCTTTTAAATAAGCAAGCAGGTGATGGTACTCAAAATCAACAGAAAAGATATGATTCTGTAGAAGCTAATATTGCTGAAGATGAGAGTGAGTCTGATATGCTTTTGGTGACTGATGATAAAGTTAGATCACAGGATGAATGGATTCTTGACTCTGGTTGTTCCTACCATATGTGTCCCAATCGTAAATGGTTCTCCACATACGAATCAGTTCGAGGTGGAGTTGTGTTGATGGGAAATAATGCTTCTTGTAAGACTATTGGAATGGGGACGATCAATACCAAGATGTATGATGGCATTGTCAGAACCTTGTCTAATGTTAGGCATGTCCTTGATTTGAAGAAGAATCTTATCAGTTTAGGCACTCTTGATTTAAATGGGTGCAAGTATATAGCTGAAGGTGGAGTCATGAAGATTAGCAAGGGTGTTCTCTTATTGATGAAAGGAATCAAGGTTGGCAGTTTGTATGTGTTGCGTGGTATTACAGTTACTGGGTCTGTAGCAACAGCTTCATCATCTATGTCTGAATCAAATGTCACAAATTTATGGCACATGAGATTAAGCCATATGAGTGAAAGAGAGATGGCATCATTAAGTAAAAGGGACTTGTTGTGTGGTCAAAGTATAGGAGCAATGGAGTTCTATGAGCATTGTGTGTTTGGGAAGCAGAAAAGAGTCAGTTTGAGTACTGTTATTCACAGGACCAAGGGAACTTTGGACTACATTCATTCAGACCTATGGGGCTCTCTAGGGTTGCTTCAAAGGGGGCTTAATGCAGGAGTAGATTACAAGTAACTAACTCCGCAGTTTATAACCCCAAACAATACAAATAGGAGTAAGAAATAAAGAAATAATACCATCAAATAAATCCCCAAGGATACAATACCCATATAGAGCAAAACCAACCCAATACCTAACCCGATAGGAGAGAGAAAGACCTATTATAGAGCTGGAGAGAGAGAGAGGTGCGGCCAGGGCTGTAGGAGTCTGATTGAATTACACTCTTGGGCGTAGATAGTCCCTAGGGAGGGTACAAAAACCCCCAAAGTTGAGAGGATTCTGACGGCTGGTTATGAAGTTACAAGCTTTCTTGATTTTCTGACCTAGGAGAGAAAACTGAGAACCTTCAAGAACAACAGCTGAATGCTTCCAACAATGACTAGGTAAGGATCGTGCGACCCTTATGATGCCTGGAATACCCTGATTGAAGACCTGGCTGAACAGAGTACGGAAGAGAGAAAGAGAGGAGATCGATCTCTCTCCTATTCCCACTAAAATTGCTGATTGGTTCTGATTTCTGGAGACTTTTATCAAAATTTGAACTATACCTCTTGAATGTTACAGTAAATAAAATAAAAAAGGAGAATAAAACAGATGGGATTGAGAAGGGTGAAAGAGAATAAAGGAAATGGCTATCTCAGCCTGGGCTTCTTACCCACGGCTATCTCAGCTGCTCTAAGCATTTAGTTGCAAACTTTCTTTCATTCAAATCTATCTAATAATGATACATATGTCTCTCTGTTTATAGAGAGGAAGTTTACAATCATACTAATACTAGGAGCTAGTTTCCCAATAGGACTCGACACTCCTATTACAATTAGGAGCTAGTTTCCCAATAGGACTAGACACTCCTACTATAACTAGGAATTCAAAATAGGACTAGGACTTGACTTTATGACTCTAACATGGAGTAGGAATAACAAACTAATAGTCCATATAGGACTTTACAACCAACTAATGGCCTAATGGGCCCTTATTGAATTAAATAGCAACTAATTAAACAAATGAATAAAATCTCGTTTTCCTACCTTCTACCCATTTTTTAGGCCTATTAAAGTGGCACATTTCAATGAAAACTCATGGGATCAAAGGCCCAACACATACATAACACAACCCAAGGCTTATTTGCAATAAAATAGCCCAAGTGACTTATCTACATCAACTCGCCCTCTCTTAGAAAAAAATTCGTCCTCAAATTTTGTAGAGTGTGAGGGTGATTATATCATGGTGCACGTCCCTCTTCAAGCCGTAGAAAAATTCAGGTAGCTCTTTGATGATAAAGATGTAGTCTAGAATGTGAGGAGCTCAATCTTCAAGATACTTTAATAGGATGACAAACTCCACATGCTCAACTTCAACATCTTCGGATGTATCCATAGGGTCATCTACATATGCACCTTTGATCTCTTCTAACTTCAATGCAACATAAAGCTCTTTTGGTTCATCTACCTGGTGGTTCCTAATCGGTTCCATTGATGGTTCAAACACAACTTCATTCTTGAACTCCTTAGGATCTTCATCTTGGCTATTCACAATCATCATATTTGTTGTAGTGTCAAGTTCCCTAGTCTCAACCTCATTGTCCATTGTGGCAACCTTGTTGCTTTCTACTTATCCCACATGAGTCTCGTTGATGGGAACATCAATGACAAGTTCTTCCTCAATGATAGGAATGGTTGGAAAAATTTTAACACTAACCTCAACTTTTGACTCTAGTTCACTGGTCAGAGGTGTCTTCTCTTGTTGCTCCTTTACAATAGACGCTGATAATTCTTTCATGCTCTTGTTAATTGTAGGTGGCTTTTGGACATCTGGTGGAAGGAAATACCTACTTTGTTCATGCTCAGATAGGTACATGCCTGCCAACTCATACTGCATCTCGTCCCACATTCTAGGTTTACATTCTTAAGCTTGAAGTTGCCTTTCATGGACTTTCCATTGCATTCGAACACAATCACTCATCTGGGAACATGCATATTGGTTTTTTTGTGTTTCTGTTAAGTTGTAGTTGTCAAAGTACATGTCCAATTCACGCATCCATTCAAGGAATTCCCTATGTAAATAATGTGGCTGATCATTAGATTGGGCAGCAGTGGATGTATTCTGATGGGAATCCTGTGGAGGGAAGAGCCTTCTTTGGAAATATACAGAGAGGTATTGTGTCACTAACTCGTACTTCATCTCTTCCCAAGTCCTAGGCTCATGTCCTCGAACTCGGAGTCGCTTTTCATGGACTCTCCACCAATCTCTAACATGACCAATCAACCGGAAGCAAAAAACTTGAAGCTTTTGTGTCTCTATCAAGTTATAGTAGTTAAAATATTCCTCCAGAGAATCTAACCAATCAAGGATGTAGAATGTATCCCTTGTCCAGCGAAGTAACGAACTGATGGAACCATCTTCTGTTAAGTTCTGATAGATTGTTTGGAGCTTTCTTCAACCGTAGCTCTGATACCACTTAATGCAGGAGTAGATTACAAGTAACTAACTCCGCAGTTTATAACCCCAAACAATACAAATAAGAGTAAGAAACAAAGAAATAATACCATCAAATAAATCCCCAAGGATACAATACCCATATAGGAGCAAAATCAGCCCAAAACCTAACCCGATAGGAGAGAGAAAGACCTGTTATAGAGCTGGAGAGAGAGAGGTGCGGCCAGGGCTATAGGAGCCCAATTAAGTTACACTCTTGGAAGTAGATAGTCCCTAGGGAGGGTACAAAAACCCCCAAATTTGAGAGGATTCTGACGGCTGGTTGTGAAGTTACAAGCTTTCTTGATTTTTTGACCTAGGAGAGAAAACTGAGAAGAACCTTCAAGAACAACAGCTGAATGCTTCCAACAATGACTAGGTAAGGATCATGGGACCCTTATGAGGCTTGGAATACCCTGATTGAAGACCTGGCTGAACAGAGTACAGAAGAGAGAGAGAGATCGATCTCTCCTATTCCCACTAGGATTACTGATTGGTTCTGATTTCTGGAGACTTTTATCAAAATCTGAATTATACCTCTTGAATGTTACAACAAATAAAATAAAAAATAAGAATAAAACAGATGGGGGATTAAGAAGGGTGAAAGAGAATAAAGGAAGTGGCTATCTCAGCTTGGGCTTCTCACCCACAGCTATCTCAGCTGCTATAAGCATTTAGTTGCAAACTTTCTTTCATAAATACAAACTTTCTTTCATTCAAATCTGTCCAATAATGGTACATATGTCTCTCTATTTATAGAAGGGAAGTTTACAATCATACTAATACTAAGAACTAGTTTCCTAATAGGACTAGACACTTCTACTACAACTAGGAGCTAGTTTTCCAATAGGACTAGACACTCCTACTATAATTAGGAATTCAAAATAGGACTAGGACTTGACTTTATGACTCCAACATGGAGTAGGACTAACAAACTAATAGCCCATGTAGGACTTTACAACCAACTAATGGCCTAATGGGCCTTTATTGAATTAAACAGCAACTAATTAAACTAATGAATAAAATCCCATTTTCCTACTTTCTACCCATATTTTAGACCTATTAAAATGGCACCTTTCAAAGAAAATCCCTGGGATCAAAGGCCCAATACATACATAACACAACCCAAGGCTTATTTGCAATAAAATAAGCCCAAGTGACTTATCTACATCAAGGCAGGTGCAAGGTACTTGCTTACTTTCATTGATGATTTCTCTAAGAAGGTTTGGGTCTATTTCTTGAAGCACAAAAATGAAGTATTTGTCACTTTCAAACAGTGGAAGAATTTGCTTGAGAAGCAAACCGGAAAACAAATTAAAAGGTTGAGAACCGATAATGGCCTGGAGTTTTGTGAAGGTGACTTTAATGAGTTCTGCAAAAATGAAGTTATTGCAAAACACCATAAAATTGTTAAAACACCCCAGCAGAATAAAGTGGCAGAGCGTATGAATAGAACCTTGTAAGAAAAGGTGAGGTGTATGTTATCAAATGCAAGATTGGGCAAGGAGTTCTGGGCAGAAGCAGTTAACACAGCAACCTTGTTGGTGAATCAATCTCCTTGCACATCTATTGAGTGCAAGACTCCAGAAGAAGTTTGGTCAAGTAAACCTATAGACTACTCAAATTTAAAAGTATTTGGATATCCTACTTATGCACATGTAAATGAAGGGAAGTTGGAACCTAGGGCTAAGAAATGCATTTTTCTTGGGTATGGATGTGGAGTGAAAGGATACAGGTTGTGGTGTCCTGATCCAAAGTCTCCAAAATTTCTTATTAGCAGAGATGTTACTTTTGATGAATCTGCTATATTGCATCCTAGGAAAAAAGCTCTTGTTCATTGTGATGAAGATTAAGAAAAATCTAGAGAGAAGGTGGAGTTTAAAATTGGTGGTTCATCTTTAAACAAAGCACAATATACTTTAGTTCAGCTGCCTACTTTTACTGAAGGAGATGATGCTCAAGAGAATCAAGAAGAAAAGCGATACAGCATTGCCAAGGATAGACCAAGGAGGAATATTAGATAACCACAAAAGTATGGGCATGCTGAATTTGTTGCTTATGCATTGTCTGTTGCAGATACAATTGAAAATAGTGAGCCTGCAACATATTCTAAAGTTGTTACTTCAATTGATTCTACAAAATGGTTGATTGCCATGAATGAGGAGATGGAATCTCTTTATAAAAATCAGACTTGGGAGTTTGTCAAGTCGAAAACAGGGAAGAAAATTGTTGGTTGCAAATGGGTCTTCAAGAAGAAGGAGGCTGCCTCAGGTGTTGAAGATGCTAGGTACAAGACACGTTTGGTTGCAAAGGGCTACAGTCAAGTACAAGGAATTGATTTTAATGATGTTTCTCACCTGTTGTTAAGCATAGTTCTATTCGTGTCCTACTTGCTTTAGTTGCTATGCATGATTTGGAGTTGGAACAACTTGATGTGAAAACAGCATTCTTGCATGGTGAACTAGAAGAACATATTTATATGCATCAACCTGAAGGGTTTGTTATTGAAGGTAAGGAGGACCATGTATGCTTATTGAAGAAGTCCCTATATGGTTTGAAACAGTCTCCTAGACAGTGGTATAAAAGGTTTGATTCAGTTATGGTTGGATACTTCAGGTGTCAATATGACTGTTGTGTTTATTTCAGAAAGCTCTCTGATGGGTCATTCATATATTTTTTGCTTTATATTGATGATATGTTAATTGCAGTAAAAGATAGGAATGAGGTCAACAGGTTGAAGGAACAATTAAGTTCTGAATTTGAGATGAAAGATTTGGGGGCAGCAAGGAAGATCCTTGGTATGGAGATCAAGAGGAATAGAAAAGCAGGGAAGCTGTGGCTACCTCAACAAAAGTACACTGAGAAGGTATTGAATCGTTTTGGCATAAAAGATGCCAAACCTGTAACTACTCCTCTTGCATCTCATTTTAGACTTTCAGCTGCTCTATCACCTAAGACAGATGAAGAGGTGGAGTACATGTCACGTGTTCCATACTCTAGTGCACTTGGCTCTGTTATGTATACTATAGTTTGCACTCGTCCTGACATTTCACAAGCTGTCAGTGTGGTGAGCAGATATTTGTCATGTCCAGGTAAAGTTCATTGGGAAGCAGTGAAGTGGATACTTAGGTACTTGAAAGGGACCTCTGGTGTTTGTTTGGAGTTTGGGAGGAATGGTGATAGTTTATCTGATTATGTTGATTCAGATTATGCAGGTGATCTTGACAAGAGGAGATCACTCACAGGCTATGTATTTACTCTTGGAGGAAGTACGATTAGTTGGGAAGCTACTTTACATGCTACAGTTGCATTTTCTACTACTGAAGCAGAGTATATGGCAGTGACTGAGGCAATTAAAGAAGTTATTTGGCTTAGAGGTTTGTTAGGAGAGCTCTGCATAGATCATGGGGTGACTGTTGTCTATTATGATAGCCAGAGTGCTATTCACTTGACTAAAGATCTAATGTATCATGAGAGGACAAAGCACATTGATGTTCGGTATCATTTCATAAAAGAGATAATTGCTCAAGGTAATATTCAAGTGTTGAAGATTGGTACTGAAGACAATCCAGCTGATATGTTGACTAAGCCTTTATGTGTTGGTAAGTTCGAGCATTACTTGAACTTACTTGGTGTTTATCGTGTTTGAGTTCAGCCCTTTGGAGGGCTATTGGAGAAGATGAAGATATTAACTATTTGTTTATCTTTTGGAGGAGAATTCAAGGCAAGGGGAAATTTTCTGAGATCTATGATGGAAGCAGAGGGGTTGGGCTGATAGGCCCAAGCCCGGAGCCCATCACTGATCTCGTATGGGGGTGCGGGGGCTACGCCCCCATGGTAAGGTTCGACCGGATCTATCACGACCCGATTGATCAACCCACAACTTGGAGTATATATAATGTACTGTTGCTTGTTGAGAAAGTCATTGTTTTTTAGGGTTTTTTCAAGCTAGGGTTTCAGGGTGAGTTTTCTCGCCACTACTTTGGTGTAATCTCTCTTCTGCATGGTGAAACATCTTCTTCTTTACCCGAGGACATAGCACACCACCCTGGTGTGTGAACCTCGTTAAATCTCTGTGTCGTGCGGATCTATTGTCTCTTTATTTTTCGTGTTTCTTGGTGTTTGATCTAACAACTTGTCATAATTGTTTCCCTTTATTACATAAGCCAGACTAGTAGGGGTAATGTTAGAAACAAGGTTAGAATTAGTGGGTGATTGATACATTAGAAATAAGCTCCTTAAAATGTGGGTTTTCTTTTTAAAGACGGTTTTTTTGGTACACGAGTAATTTTTTGGTGATGAGGGCCTCTTAATAATGCAGGCATGGCTTCTGCTGCAAGGAATCCGTAGGAAGACAGTCTTTCATTCAGAAAAGGGAACCATTGGAAGATTAGTAACACATGAACCTGATGCCACATAAGCAACTTTACCAGGCTAGTGCTGATTATAATATAGCTTCTGAGATAATATCTTACTGTCAAGAAAGTAGAATAAATAGATTAATCACTTTCTTAAGTGATATTGATAACTTGATGGTATGTATAACATACTTGCCTTCAACCTGTCGTGTAGTTTTTCTGAATTGTCACTTTCACTAGATAATTCAGTGGAAGCCATTGATGCCACAGCCAAATGTCCTATGTAATCTTCAAATATTTCACTTCCAAAAAGAAGGGCAAAGACCGCAGTTGAGTCAAGCATTGTTTCCCTGGAAAATAAGAAGGATGTAACAGTTTATCAGGAAAGGTTTGAAGAAGGTAAGAGTTCAACAACAGGACATTAACTTGAGCAGCTAAAGGACAGATCATGATATTTTCTATATCCATTTCCAAAGAGGAGAATAAGATACAGTACTGCAATTCATCACCATTAAGAATTAGCCAAAAGGAATTTAGGAACACTTGGAGAATATTTTCAGACTAACAAGCACAAAATATTGAGAACCCGGCATGTATCAATGTGTGTAGGATTGCCAGGACTCTTGGTTTCGTTTGGTGGGGGCTTAAAGTCTTATCCTGTTGCACTTGTTTTCTGCATCTTAAATTCATCCATCGTTGCCTTATATGATTTAATTTTAATTAAATTGAATTTATTAGTTTATGTAATGCTCAAAGTAAGTTCTGAAATAAGCTGCAGAGTCTAATTTAGACCAAGTTTGTTAACTTTATGATACAGTCTCTAGAGAGCTTATCTCTGGGTTTGTTGAAAGAAAAATTGTATCATCCAAAAAGTTCAATGAATTTCATCTCACAACAATTACTCACTGACAGCATCTTGGTTCCCAAATCAATGCTCATAGTTGCGAGGTTTGGAATTAATAAATACTACGAAGGGCCAAGATGTGAAAATGATGACTGATAAATTTGTTTACTATTTCATACCATCAGCTTTTCCACCTTCCAGTGTCTTGGTTATTTGGTCTTGCCATTAACTTTGACGGTTTCTTATACATCATTAGCCTACATATATGTACTACACAAACACATGGGAAAAATATGTTGGTATTTCTTGGAATTTTTTTGGCATACCTGGAGATGCAATATTTTCCATTCCGATTGTAAGCATCCCTTTGTACAGGATCACTCAAAACCTGATAAGCTTCTCCCAATACCTGCCGAGCAATTGAACTTGGATTACTCGATAAGTTCGAAAAATTGCACTTATAGCTCCTTATTCCTAACATACTTGGCACATAAAGGAATCTACTATCAAAATTATTAATGAAGTTTAACACCAGCTCATATGAATTAGCGGAAGACCTATGTCATATCAGGTGACAGCATCATGTCCTAATATGAGAACTCTCAACAAGGATTACTACATGAGAATCAAAATTCAGGATTTATTCATTCTGTCCTACAAACGAAGAGGAAATAGAGCACTTACCTGAAATCTTTCAGCTGCTTGAGGATCATTTGGATTT
This sequence comes from Macadamia integrifolia, assembly GCF_013358625.1. NCBI lineage: Eukaryota > Viridiplantae > Streptophyta > Magnoliopsida > Proteales > Proteaceae > Macadamia > Macadamia integrifolia. Next base: position 18,492,077 of record NC_056559.1, on the reverse strand, counting down.
TTGTCAGGATGAACCTGCCTTGCCTAGACCAAAGTACAGAGGTTCCAGTAAAAGGCATGAAAATTAATTACATTAAGCAAAAAACAAATTCCTCTCTAGGGAAATGTGAAAGAAAAGGGTCACACATTGTGTTGCATTGGATTTCAATATACACTGGTATAAATCCACTTTTCAAAATTGCGTTTCTGTATTCCATAGCCTATTTAAGTTCCATAAGGCTTTTGTACAGAAAGCCAGTCAGAAGGCAATCGCTCTAAGACTGGAGAAGTTCTCAGCAATTTCATTTCAACGGACAATGGAGAATCAGATTCTTGATACTATTTGTCAATTCTTCTCGTGAGTTACAAAAGCTAATCAAAATAACTATAAATTAAACCCACGCCCCCCCCCACCCCAAAAAAAAAAAAATTTACATATAAAGGAAAACTAAGAAAGAGAACAATAGAAAGGAATCAAGAACAGAAATACCGAACTCAATATAATTCAAAAGAGAATCAGATTCTTTATACTATTTATCAATGCTTCTCGTGAGTTAAATAAACTAATCCAAATCACAATAAAGAAGAAAGAGACCAATAGAACAGCATCAAGAAAAGAAACACTGAATTCAGTAGAGTACAACAGAGAATCAAATAAAAAACTAATTGAACGAATAAAACACCATTAATCGATATTCATCAAATCCAAACCTTGAGATAGTATGCTTTCCTGATTTCCTCCTCGGATGCAAGGGGATTGACGCCAAGAACATCGTAATACTCCGTATCCTTCACCATTTCTTCTCAAAATGAGTAGCACAAGTTGCAGATGAGATTGAAACACAAGAATAGGATATGAAAGAGGGTGAGAGAGAAATCGAAAAAAATAGAGAGCATTTGAACCCCACACACACGCAGCTCTCACTATGTCTCTCAACTTTCCAGTTCTTCACAGAATAAACAAATGCCGCCAAAAGTTATTTTTCGAGGAGGGGACACAGTATTATAACTGCCACAAGGCCCACAACGATCTGTTTTTCGGCTCTCTTTGGCCTTTAGAGCTGTCAGTGGGCTGGGTCAGTAGTAAGCAACCCTCAGTTTTATGGGCTTCTTGGGAAGTCGGCCCAAATTGGGTAATTATTGGGCCTGATATAACAGACCCTACTAGCTATTAGTGGGCTTTCTAGAGATGAGACCACCAACATGCATTGTGAGATTGGGAGGCCCACAGTTTTCAAATTAGCCAATTATTGGGCCTGATTTAATACCCTACTGCCTTGATCTACTTCTTCTTCTTCTTCTTCTTCTTCTTTTTTTTTTTTTTTTTTTTTTTTAATGAATCATAAATAGATAAAGTTGAAGTCCCTTGTCCAAAAGTTCTTTTTCTTTATTTTAGACTATAGTATCACAGGAGTACTACGAAAGTGCTACAAGGAAACCCGACTACAAAACTTTACGCAAGAGATCCTAGAGATCGGAGGGAGAAGTGGGGGTGGGGAAAAGCAGGAGGGAGGAGAGCCCCAGTCAGGAGAGAGAATAGCTGACTCTCTGCATTAGGGGTGTCAATGGCTCGGGTTGGGCTGGGTTTTTAAAACCCATTCCCAGTCTAGCCTTAGGTCGGGCTGGGATATCTCAGCCCAAGCCCAATCCTGTCGGGCTTAGCCCAATCCAACCCAGCACTGATGGACCCTGATTCTGCTGGGCTTAGCCCAACCTCGCTCATCCCAGTACTATAAGTTACTTGGTTGCTTGATCTCGATGCATTGCAGAGGCTAAAGACCAGGTTTTCGTATATATGTAAATTGTAAAAAACGAAAGACTTTTTGTAGATCTTTTTCTATAAATACTCATTTATAATTATTAACATATTTCTATTATTAAGTACTTAGTATACAAGGTTGGGTTGGGTTAGGTCGGGTCGAGTTGGGTTGGGTTGAGATCCCAACGTAGGCCCAACTCAACCTGACTCGGGCCTGAAATTCTCAACCCTGGCCCACCCTGTGGGCTAAAATCTCAACCGATACCCTATTCAGGCTAACCAGGCTATTTTGACACTCCTACCTTGCATCATGCACATAGTAGGAAACTCCATCCCTGTGCTGGTGTAAGAGCAAGACCTTGACAACAGCTATACTATAGAAAATTCTAATTTACGCCATTTTACTACATCAAGTCTCGAACTAGAGACTTCAACATCTCTACCACTGCAGAGATGGAGAGACAAAAGTTTTGAGATCTGAGAAAAGGTCATAGCAAGATGAACCATTCATCATTGCAATTGGTGTCAAGTGAAAGTACAATGTTGTCTATAGATAATGCATCCTAACAAACCGACTATGGACTTGACTAATCATGTTCCTACGTGACCCGATCAATCCAATCGGGCACTCGCTACCTATTTTCATTGTTCAACTCTTTGACCCCAGCCATCAGAGCAAGGGATTATTGACCAAAATTAAAACTTGTTGAATTATTAGAACCAAGGGGTTAGCTCATTACTAATGAAGTACCCAAACATATGACACAACGCACACAATTAATACCTCTAAGTCAATTGACTAGGAACATAAATAAACTGGGCCAAGTTTATACACCTACTTATTAACTATATTCTTACACGGATGCATCACCTTTGTTTGGCAGATTAAAATCTGGTACAAGGTTTTCACCCGAAAAAAAATAAAATAAAATTCTGATACAAGGTATTAGATCTTAAAATTAAATATAAAAATAAGATAACAAATATTGGTAATTTGCATTCATACATTATAATTTATCTATTTTGGAATTCAAATTAATTTCCATTTGTCTAGGTTAATTAGCAAGTGAAATGAAGGAAAGGAAAGGAAGTGAAATCAAATCAATACTAAAATATAAAGTTTTGTAATCATTACATTTACATGATGATGTAAATTATTGCAAAACATTCTAAATTTAGTTTTTAAGTCTTACTTGACATTGCAATCAAATTACTTTAATTTAAAAAACAAAATAAAGTTTCCATTGAATAATATATTTGCCAATTATGGCTAGAATTTTAGATAGATAATACAATCATGATTACAAAACTCTACTTTTTCTTTTCTTTTAAAAGTGATTTCACTTTCCTTTACTTGCAATCAAACAGAATCAAAATAATATCGTAAAAATAAAAAGATGGAATGTTTTTTTACGTTGTCATGCTTGCCTTTAACCCCTCGAGGTTCACATATTTAGGCTTAGCAAAGGGTTGATTTCCTTAATCCATCAGTTGGTTATGTAGGTTGGTTGGCTATGGCACCTCAATTGTACATTCCATGATGCATTGAAAAAATTTTACATTGCATTTGTAGAACTTGAATAAACTATGCAAATTTGACTTTTCAACCAGTTTTCAAGGTTATATTATCATATGGCATAATAGGATCAAGTTTCTTTTCATCCATGTTGAGGAAATACCCTACTTTAATCTTCTTTGAATCAGAATTTTAGGGGTATGAACGACTTCTTACAATAGGGCAGCCGACATATTTGACCATTGATTTCCTTCACCTTTCTACAGCATAATATGTTGAGGCTGAAACTTTCCAACTAGAAAAATTATTTTGTGGATATGTTTAAAAACTTTGGACACCAACAGCACTCCAAAGTGGAAAATTAGCCACGGCTCAATCCACCCAAGGCCCATTCTCAATCTATCGAAGGCCCAAATTCTACTGAAGTTTATGGGTTCCATTTAGTTGCAGGGGAATTAAAAGGAATAGAAGTGAAGTTTTCTAAACCTGGTTGTATAAATTACTTAAATTTTTTACTATATTTAATAATAATACTTTTTTAAATGTAAGGGTGAGGAATCTCTAACATGTATCCTATAGGCTAAGGGTAAAATGTTTGTATCTCTTGGGAGGATGAGGGTGAGGTCCTTATCCATCCCTAGCATCTTCAAACTAGGAAATTTGGTCAAGCAGTCAAACCCATGTTAGAGGTCCAGTTCGGTAGTAAGCTTTGACTCAGGGAAAAGAAAATAAATTAAAGGACTAAGTTTAATTTCCTTCAATTGCGGTGAAGGGGAATCTCTTGACTACAACTTCTAGATGGGCGGGAAACAACATTGTGCAATAAGACAGTATTATTGACTCGTCCAATAAGAGGATTTTTTTAAAACAATAGATTCTACACCCATAGTGTAGTAAGAAAACTTTCACCTAAAATAAAATAAAGCAAAACAAAATAAAATGCATAAAGATCCAAATTGTTTTGACTTCTTTAGAAACTAATAATTTTTGTTTTAATTTTTAAAACATTATTGCACCTAACAAGAACAAGAGTACTTAAGTGAGTGACAGAGGAAGCCTAACTAAGAAGAACAACTTAAAAATTTTCCAGCCTGTGTTGGGCCTGGTCTTCCTAGTCAATGGGCTACAATGAGTCATAAATAAAGGGCAGGACGAGTAATGGACCAGTAGAAAATCTGAGTCTTGGACTTGGGTCGTGCACATTGCTCTGTGGATCATTGTCTAATTGGATTTTACCGTCCACTTGCATTATATAGAGGAGGATTTTTTTTTTTTTTCCTGCTACTACTACTACATTCTAAGAAACTGACTATGGGGATTTTACTCATGCACACTAAAGGGGAAAATGAGTGAATGATAGGAAAGGGGGGGAATACATGTGACAAGAGCCAATCTCTAGACCATTTACATTCCCAGTAGTTGCTTTTCAAGCAAAGGCTACAACTAGTGTGCTATACATTGGATCCACACAAAGGAGGATCTCACTTATCTAACATTAGTAGTAAATACTTTGTAAAATTCCAAGCAATCCATTAAGCATCATAAGCACTTAATAATTAGTAGGGCAAAAGAATGGTACATGTCAACGTGTAAGCCAATGGAGAATACGTTGGAACATCTTCAACATGGGGTAGCACAGTCTTTTCACACCTACTATGTCTAGGTGTAGACATACATAAGTGGCTAGCATTTTTTCTTCCTAACTAATATTATGGAGGAAGAACACTAATAATAGACCATCAAATGAGCCCTAGTGAATGAGAAACCCTAACCCGCTGAAACCAGTTCCATTAGGGTGTGGGGCGGCACCGCCCCATTGTCATCCCCGTCCTAACAAAGCTAAACATTGACACACCTATTTATAGATTTGGGATCAGTATTGTTTGGGAGTTGGGACTGATCCTGAGTCGGGTCACAAGTCTCGGTTCAAAAAACCCTCCTCAAACGTTAACTTTGGCTAAGTTTGGATTTGGAACCGGTAATGGCCAATCTGGATCGGGTCATCTTTACAGATCCCTAAATCCTTGCTCCCATCTACGAAGAGAATCTATGGACATGGGTATGGATATGGGTTTATCCAACCCGACCCATCATCATCACTGATTTGGCCTTTTCCTCGGCGCATCAAATCAAATCTAAGAACCAAGATGGGCCCTCATCTGTTACCTTTATTGGGCCTTGGTCAAAGGGAACCATAATATCCTTTTGGACATTCTCTCATCTCATCAACGATTCTAGTGGGCCCATATGTGAGTGGGTCCCACCTTCTATCACACCTTATTATGGGACCCATAAGAACACCTACATCTTGACACAGATATATAACAAAAAAAAAATTACAGTTTGAATTACCTTTCACCGTCAAACTTTTTTAACCCACTGACACTTGGCATTCTTGTCACTGATTTGACGTGGCTGTTGTTCATTGACCTCAAGAGACAATGTACTACTCATCTATTGAGATTTGACATATGTACTCACATGCTACGTAGACACTACGAGTGAAAGAGTGCAATAACCAGCGTTTAAGGAATCGGTGAATCGGAATAGAAATCGCCTGATTCAACTTGAAATTGGCATTGATAGATTCTGATCGATTCACACTAATTCACTTTAGTTTATGTTGATGTACGATGTCTTGTCTTTCGTTGCAGTTTAATCTATGGAGTACTAGTGCAGGTACTCTGACAAAACGAAATGATGATCGCACTTGCAAGTAAAAGGGCCGTGGGGGTTAAGGGGGGGTAGGAGGCCCCTGCATAGCATGTGTGTAGGGGACTGTTCGAATTTTTTATTTGAGGGTAGTTTTGTACTTTTTAAATTAAGTTTTTTCGCTATATATTTGCAGCAAGATTTACTTTCTTGATAAACAATACTGAGAGGTGTGAGGACAAACGGTATAATCTTATTCTCCATTGATAGTGAAGCAGAAACTGGTCTCACCGAGAATGTAAGCAATCTTGTCCAACTTTGTAAACCTATGTGCATTATTTATTCTTGTTTTTCCATTATCTTTTATATCAATTTTTAAAGTTACGTTTCTACAATTTATGTCTGAGTTTGATCGATTTTTATTGATTCAAATGAGGGTTATGCCGATACGAATCTATTCAAATATCGATTCCAAGTTTTGAAACCCTAAATCCAACACTTTCCTGTCTACATGGAGAACTCAAAAGCTTGCCTCTTCCACAAGGTAGGGTGGTCCACCGTGTCTAGTTAACAAAAATCAAAACAAAACTGCATATAACTATTGGTTTTGGTTTGTTGTCGATTTTTTTTTTTTTTTTTTTTAAGTTTCTTATCGATTCTTTATTTGTCTCTCATCGGTCTGGTCTTGAATTTTTATATATAAAGAGAAAATGTATACAAAAATTAAAATTTTGTCAGTTTTGTCATGTTTATTTGATTTTTTTTTTTTTTATTGATTTTTCTGGTTTAGGTCCAAATGATCAATTTTGATTGGTTTTATTTTTTGGTCCAATCGATTTTGGTCGTTAAGAGGTTCTGAAAATCATAACCAATTCAATATCAGACCGGTAAAGAGTTTGGTTGCTTGGTTGCTTGGTTTCAATTCATCAAATTGGGTCGCTCTGATTTTTAACATCCCCTACTATAGTGTTGAGCTTTCGACTTTTGAATGATTCTTCAAGAGACAAACTTTTTGCGGTGTTTTTGTATATCATTACTTTCAACCTAAGCAAACATCTACAGGTAAAAGTCATAGATTACTTTACATCCATTTTTTCTTGTCAAGTTTAAACCCAAACAACTAAAGGATCAAGATTTCACTAGGCCACGATCATAGATTATCTTACATCCATTTAAGGGTGGTTGGGGCAAGGTCTCATCCTTTAGATCACAAGGTGAACATCACCTTGTGATGAAGGAAAACTTTTCCCTTTAAAGAAAGTACTTAGAAAAATGAACTCAAAGTGATAAGATTAAGGATAATGGAGCCGTTAATGACATATTTTACAGGTCTTCTATATATGAATTTTCCGTCTTGATTTTTCAATCATTTTTCTAGAATGCAACATGTTAACGTCCTAGACTTTTCAAAATCTCTTTATGCCACCAAATTTGTTCTGAAATATTAGTAGAGGATTGATGTAAACATGTCCAAAAAATTTGGAGCTCCAATCCAACTGCCACGTAGAAGTCATTTAGTACTCTAGAGTTCATGTTTAGTTCAATATTTGGACTTAATTTCCAAACTTTATTAAGTCATCAGATTTGTCTAACATTTTGAACATGGATAGATAATAGCATAAACATGTTCACCAAACTTGAGCCTTGATCCTATTACTAAAAATTTTATTTAGAATATACTAAAATGAATCCATCTACTGCTTCAAGTTGTCCACTTAAGCATTAGGACTTACATGGGAATAATAATCATCAATAAAGGAATTATAAACATGCTTAGATGCATCCACTCACAAAACAATCCAAAACCTCCACATATTGAAGGAATTACCTACCTTGATTGTTAACAATACAAAATAAAACCCTAAGTGGATGTCAATTCAACACGCGTGACATGCCATGGAAAGCATTCATGTTTAATTGGGATTTTTCTAAGGTCTCCTATTTGTTAAGAAGTACCTAAAAAATGATAGATAGGCTTATGTTAAGAAGTACCTAAAAAATGATAGATAGGCTTACTTTTGACCTAATTTCCATTTCTACACCACAAATTTCATTCAATATTGGAAAAGAATTGCTATTTGAATTCTCCATAATTTTGTCTAACATTTCGGCCATTATTTTTTAGCACACTTTTGATTTGCTCCACCACCTCTTTTTTTTTTTTTTTATAAGGGGGGGTGGGGTGGGTGGTGTTAGGGTTATTAAGATATATATAATATTCATTAATCGATATTGTAAACCTAATCATCTATCAGCTTCACATTTTCTTCATCCATAGCTTGACATCCTAAAAATAGGTCATGGTTTTTATTATCGATTTCTCTGGTTTAGGTATAAATGATCGGTTTTGGTTGGTTTTATTGTTCATTCCAATCGATTTCGGTCTTCTAGAAATTCTAAAAATCAATACCAATACAAACCAATAAGGAGTTCGATTGGTCGGTCTGAATTTTGATACCCCTCCCACCATGGTGAGGCAGTGAGCTTTCAACTTTTTGAGTGATTGTGCAGTAGGGAGCCTTTCTCGTGATGTTTTTGATCTATCATGACTTGCAACCTGAGCAAGCCCCTAGGGGTCTATGTCATTGGTTACCTTAATTCCATTTTAGTTGTTAAATTTCAACCCAAATCAAGTAAAGACAGTAACTAAGATTAAGTGACAAAATTATAAATATTATTGGAGCCATGCAATGGTGGTTTATCTACCAAAGTTGATGATATATTTTATATGGCGTACTATGTATGAATTTTCTCTCCTTATTTTTCAATCATCTTTTTATAGTGTCATATCAACTTCCTAGACTATTTGAACTCTCTTTAAGTGGTCAATTTGGTTCAAAATATTGATAGATAATAATGTAAACATGTCCAACAAATTTGGAACTCCAATCCAACTGCCACGTGAAAGTTTAAGGTCTTCTAAAATTTATGTTTAGTTTATTATTTGAATTTTAAAATTCCTTAAAAGTCATCAGATTAGATTGGTATTTTGACCATGGATAGATGATGCGATGAGCATGTCCACTAAACTTGGGCCCAATCCAACTACATGAAAGTGATTTAGGATTTGCTGAAACAGGTCAATCCTAAGCATTAGATTATGTAGGAATCATGGTTTAACTTACTAGAATTGGTTTTGGGATCAGCTTGTATCGGACAGAATATATATCTGATTGTCATAAAAAATAAAATAAAATAAAAAACTGGCTTTTCACCAATTACGCTTCATTCGTACCATCCAGAGATTCGATATTGGCCAAGAATCGAGATCCAATAGAGCCTTTCAATCCAACCAATTCAGATAGATCTCATCCGATTCCTCAAACCATGGTAGGAATATTAGATGCATCCCAAAACCTAACTCACAGAATATTCCAAACCTCCACATATTGTAGTGTTGAAATTACCCACCTTGATTGTTAATCATCCAAAAATAAAACCCTAAGTGGATGCCAATTCAACAAGAGTGACATGCTATGGAACTCATGGTTAATGAGGACTTCTCTAACCTATTTGTAAAATAGTACCTAACAAGTGATGGAAATATTGCTTCACAATTTCTTTACCCATAAAGGTTTACATCCTAAAAATAAGCACTTCTATATAGGTCAAGAGCATTATTTCAATTTCACTACTAGCTTGCAACTACTTTGATGCTTTTATATTTTTATAGCACTCCATTGTTGACGTGTAGAGTCACTTGGCATTGTCTTTCATTAAAGTCCAAATCAACTTAGTGTAATGTTAACAGGTCCGTTCCAAGTTAGGGCATGAGTCCACATTGGCAACTTTCTCCACCTATCTTCATCTAATCTACCTTCCGCATTCTACCCAAAAAAATCTACTTTTCCCATGTTCTTTTTCTATTTTTAATTGGAGATAAGAAATATTTGTCGATAACTTTATCGCTCTATGGATAAATCTAGAACTAAGAGTTAATCGAAGCAAAGATAACGCAATGCATTTTAGGCATAGATCATTGGTATTGAATGTCTCGAGTAATATTGACTCTTTATCAATTTGCTTTCCTGCACCATGATGGTGGAAAACTTTCATATTTTATTTTTCTTAAAATCTAAAAGAATATTTAAAATTTTGGTTTCTATATTTATTAAGCTTTTATAGTTATTGCATGATAACTTCTCATAAACTAATGACATAGGCCCTTGGTAGAGGACCAAACCACAATTTTAAACCATTGACATAAAGGGAAAAAAATATTATTAGGTTTTGTACCATGTTAGCATCTCCTTATATTTGTCACTCTCCTTGGTCCTCACACCATAAGGGATAGATATGTCATTTTATATGAGCTGAAAGAAGAAAGAGATAGACACAGAGAGCTAGGGAGGCACTAGCATATGCTACGCAAGGAAACTCAATCTTTAACTTTATTTGCCAATAGCTAGTCAAGTGATCGGGAATTCAAATTTCAGTGACAATATGCTCCTTCTTCACCCCAGTTGTCAAAGTTAGAGTTCAAGTCGACTCTATTACATCTGAAAGTAATGGTTACAAAAAAATTAACAAACAGTGAAGCAAAAAAAAAAAAAAAAAAAAGGAAAAAGAATCCTGTCAATCTAGCGAAATACCCAAAGTATGTTAGCTGTGTAAAGACCACCCCCTCCCCCTTGATATGCACTAAATATGCTCCTGTGCACCAATATATTGATCCATTGGTCTAATATTTCCTACGCTGAGCTGGCGGGGGTTATCTTACAAGAAAATGTTTCATTATCCATCATTTTATGTGGAAACAAACAGACCCTTATTTATTCTACAAGTATTGGGATCGCCATAAATAGATAGAACCAACTGTTTCGCGATTAGCGGATGACACTCCCTTAAGTAGCGGCCAAAGATGAGGCACTACCAGGCCAACCCAAACCGGTCCACTGATCCAATCCATTATCTCAACTTTTAAATTCTCTGGTCCATCATACCCAACCAAAGAGAATAAAGTAAAAGTAATTCTCCTGTCTATGGTGGTCTGATGCTGGTCTGCACCATTGAATGGACTGCCACATCCACAGACCACAAACACCAAAATACAGGAAAGGACGAATTTATGGACAGTGGACCCCAAGAAAATCTACACTGTTGGAGTTGGGTTGTATGCATTAGCTGACATAGCATTATACTATGTGGGCCTGATCTGACTTGTCTTAAATACCCATTAAATTATTGGGCTAATCTTGGCCCCACCCAAGCTGGATTATTTAATCAATCAAGCCCTTTTGTAGGACCCACAGCTCCAATGTATGAGGCCATCTCTATCCTGACACTCGACATGAGGAGAGAACAGTTTGAATTTCTTTCACCATTTTAACTTATTATACCTACTAACACTAAACCAATCTTCTTTTTTGAACACAGAAAAAAAGGCTGTCTGATTGATCTGATATGAATGGATGGACCTATCTGCACATGTTACTTACTGTTCACTCTTATAATTTTGAGAAGACTAAAGATTCTGATCAAACAGTAATCAAATTTTTTATTTTTTGTATAAATTCATCAATGCCCTAGATCCCTTGTAATAGTCTTTGTGAATCATAGTTCCAAATATCAGGATCTTAATACAAAAGGCGAAAGCACTATGTTGAGACGATACTAGCATTGAGAGACGAAAGAAAGATTGGGGAGTGAATGCGATTGGACATACCAGAATTCTTACTCCCAAACGATGGATATTAGAGTACGTTGGATATATAGAAATGACTATAAAAGATGTTTCTGTTATTCATATCAACAGTTACTTTAGGAGAAATGTTTTTATCTTTTTATGTGGTCCAACCAACCTGCTGCCAACCTGGATATCAGGATACACTTGGCTTTAAGTGGAAACACAGCTGAATCCATAGGCCTTGTTTGGATTTTAAGAATCCTAACAGCTTCTGAATCCTCCAATTAAACATGAGATCAATGGGGATTATCATCATCATGGTAGTTAAATGCTTTAATGTATCCCAAAACCTAATCCGCAAATTAATCAAAACCAGAGGCATTAAAGTGTGATAACTACTTAAATTGATTACTAAAGCTTAAAAATATTGTTAATTTTAAATTAATCAATAAATAACTTATACATATTGTTTGGGAGTTTTAATTTCAACCATCCAAATAGAGCCTTAGTGGATGCTAATGCGACGCGCATGACCATGTAAAGATATGTGTGGTACAGATACGGCTAAAGTGATAGAGATGTTTACTTGGCCTAACTATAACATACCATGTGTGGCAAAATTCCAATTTACATGGTAATAGGTCTTTTCCACGATAATCCTTGATGAAAATTTTCTATAATTTTGTACCTTCCATTCGGGTTTTGGTGGCGTGGGGCCCATTGTAGTGGTCCTCAAACCCACATCTCTTCTGCCTTGAATCAATATTGATACCATATTGTCACAAGTCTAGTCCACACCCCACAAGATGCGCCTATCGGGAGATGTCTCTTCCCTATTTATAAGCTCAAGAGACGCCTCGAGGCTAGCTAATGTGAGATTAAAGAGAGAGTCTGTGAGGTCGTGACATTTTTTCTCACTACTTTCATCCAATTGCTTTGAGTTGTCTATCGTGTCCACCACACATGGTTTTCTGCTAAACGCCAAACTGACCAATGTAGGGTTAACTGATTGTGATTATCATATAAATTAGGATATGAGTCAATGACAGCCCTCAACCTATATGCTGAGTATACACACTAAATTTTAATTGCGATGTGAACACATTTGTGGATGCATCCGGTGTTGTTGTCTCCCCTATTGATGTGAGTATGGATCTTATTTTGCCACAAACTTTAGGCTTATCTTTTCCATCGATATCAACATCTTTGAAAACATCTTTGACCTTAGTACTCTTATAAGTAATTTATGTTCATATTTACGCAAAGAATTTGTTGTAAATTTCTTGTCCACATTGTTTGGGTTAGCAAGGTTGAATGTCTATGGAGGCAATTTAGGACAAAAATATTTATATTCGTCAATATACATAGTATAAAAGAGATAACTCATTTACATATAAGACAAAACACTATTAATGATGTTGACATTTGAATATCTAAATAACCCTTCTTGAAACAAAAGTTTAAGCCAAAGGTTTTGCATGAAGGGCATAACTATAATGGTGCCCAGTGAAAACCCTTTGCAAAATTTTGAGTAATTTCTAATTGTTCTAAGAAATTATTCATTGATGAAAATAACCAGGTTGATCTGGATCAGACCAAAATGAGTTATTCATATTATTTTAGGGGGGAAAATTAAGTTTCAAGCAAACCCAATTTGTTAAGGGTTTGATTCTAGGATTCAGATCCTCTCCAGCCACGCTAGGTGCATCTAATGGTTGGGAGCATTTTAGGGTATGCACCTAGCTACTTGAGTGCATGCCCAATATACTGCCAGCCATCAAATGTGAGTAGACGCCGATTGAATGGGATCAAAACCCTTGATTCCAAGATTTACAATTTACCAATTCAATGTTTAGGGTTTTTAACTAGTTATAACAATCAGGTTGATTTATAGAAGCTTTCTCTTTACCAAACTAAGGTGGTTTTATTTCTATAAAATGGAAAATCTATGTATAGTAAAAGTCCTATGCGTAACTATGCCACTTTTGAGAACTTGGATTGATAAGTGATAACTAAGATTAATTAAAGATTCATTAGCATCTCCTTTTTCTTCTTCTCTTGATCTCATACTTCTTATTATTAATCTAATTATTGCTATAACATATTAATAGCAGTTGTTGAATTGTTGAATTCTTCAAATGGCAGACAAGATAGTGTTCAAAGGCCACAAAATTCTTCAAACTGATAATAACTTTTATTATTGTTTGCCCTATTGTCCATCTCTCTCTCTCTCTCTCTCTCTCTCTCTCTCATTTTGATTTTCTTTGCTTGTGCTTTGACCCTTTACCATAACAGTGCCACCATTATGAATTTATTAAACAGTTCCTTACTTCTTTTACTAGATTTGCTATCTTAGTGGGCTTTGTGTGCTCATAGTGATAGAGATGTTTGAGATGGGTTTAAAGATCAGAAAAAAGAATAAAAGAAAATAGAAGTAGGCTTGTCTTTTTTCATTTACCATTGAGATTGGGAGTTCAATAGATAAAAAGGACTAAAAACTTGCTTAAAGGACACAGAAGCCACTCTGGGTGTATATAAGAAGCTTTGACAAATTATCAACTTTTTTGCATAGTTTAGGCCTGTGAAGAACTCATGATGTATATTTGACTTCAATAGAATCTGAGGCTGTTCAAGCTGTGACAAAGAGATTTGACCGGTTTGGGTCGGGTCGGGTCAGGTCGGGTTTGATTTTTCTTTTTTTATTATTATTAAGATTTGGTTGGAGGTGGATGAACTGTGCCCAACCCACCAAGGTTTGTCTTAAACTCATGATAGTATTAATGTAACAAGTACTTCTAGATCTTGAATAGAATGAGACTTTCTTCCATTATAATTTATATAATTTTTTTTTTGGTTGAATTTTAATGCATACAATCCAATTTATACAAAATTTCATAATAATAGAAGCTTCTTACTCAGTGGCAGGTAGTTAGATAATTGGGTCTAACATAAGTTCAAAAAAGGTCGATAGTTCTTCTTGATACAATAATGGCAATTTTATAGTTAGTAATAAAGGTGGCCACTCCTTATTGGCACCTTGTAGGTTCTATTTTGGTCCTTTGGTCTTGCGCAAAATATATATATATATATAAATAGAAAAGTGAATAAATATATATATATATATATATATTACTTGAATAAATAATTTTGAAAATCTCTTCCAATTTAATTTTCTTTTCAACGAAAGTGGCAATCTCAATCAACATATGTTAACTTAACTAGTTATTCTCTTATCATTTGTCTAGATTTCTATCAAAACAAAATTATGGATTATTTTCGAAGTCAACTAAGGCTAAATATGCTTGTCACGTAGGATTAAAATAATAAATGGAAAAAAAAAATTATAATTTTTTATTTTTATTAAAAAATATTTTCTAGACTAATCTACCTTGAGTTTCCTGTTGACGTGTCAAGACCTAACCCAAACTGAGTGTGCTATGTGACCAAATAAAACATAAAAAAATTCAAAACTACAAAGAGAATGCAGGAATAAGAAGAGTGTGCTTGGACATAGATGGGAGATTATATCAACATATGAGTGAGAGTGTATGGTTAAAGTTGAGTTCAGAATTTGACATGTGGTTAAACCAAAATCATTCACTATATATGGACCAATAATTTTAGTATATCATCATTTCACTAGGCATAAATTAAACTGTCTATCAAGACACTTTTTTTTCACACGTGTCATTTTAAAGAAAATTTTCTTAATTTTAAAGAAATTAACTTTAGCATGACAAAGGAGGAGAGGGAGCAAAAGGATATACAATTTTATGATAAAACGGATTCAGATCTTCTCCAAGGTCAACGCAACCTAATACAAACTAAACCATATAGTTGATATAGAAAGAAAAGATAAACGGATACAATCTTCCTAAGGCCAATGCGACATATGAAAGAAAAGATAAAAGGATTCAGATCTTCTCCAAGGCCAACGCGACATAATACAAAGTAAATCATATAGTTGACATAGAAAGAAAAAAAAAAAATACACAGGATTGTTCTAGAGGATCCACAGTCTACCATGCTCTTAAAGATGGATTGGCTGGATCAGCCATGTCAACCCCCAGGTTCTTCCTTGTGGCAGAAAACCCAAATGAAAGGGAAAGGGCTAAAAAAATAAATAAATAAATAAAATCCTCTTTTCTTTGTTTATTATTTATTAGGGTTTATATATATATAATTTTTTTTATTATTATTTTTGTAAATATAGAATATAGAATTCTTGGCATCCCATAAGAAGAACATGAACATGTGATCTGTCTCTTATACAGATATTAAAAAAGTCCCATGCCCATACCCATTGTGTGCCCTATAAATCAACCCCACTGCAACCCTTTTTTTCTAAAGAAAAAATATATTTTGAGCTGATCGAGACAAAACAAATAATCATTGAAAATTTTAGTGGGGAGATGAATGATGAAGAACAGAGAACAGTGATAACTGATGAGTTAAGCATCAAGGAACCTGGAAAGCTGCTTTATTGAATAGAAGATCAAGGCCAGACATCCTGAACTGCAGAGATCATCTAACAACCTTACGATTGGAATCTCTACTGCAGTATATGCCATTAAGATCCATGCTATTAATTATCTTATTTTTGTCAGTTTCGTGACTTCTAAATTTGTATCTAGATAAGGGTATTTTGATAATTTCATGAGGGGATGGATGCTTTACTCTTTAAGGACACCCACCCCACCCTTGTTTCTCCTAGGTGTCCAAGTAGGACAAGAGGTTTTGTGAGTTCCCCTTCCTTGGGAGGTACTGTCCTGATTTGATTCCCTGCCATTGATGAATTCCTCAAGACCCTTGTGACTGTCCTCTCTCTCTCTCTCTCTCTCTCTCATAGAATTCTTTTATTTTTTATTTTTTACGTTTTTTTTTGGGGGTGGGGTGGTAAAGTCTCTCCCTATAGTTTGTATTTTCTTGGGGCAACAGGAAATTAGACAGATCCAAACAAAGTTTTCAAAGTTCAATTTAGTTTTCTTTTTTCAAACGTTGTTGGTAGGTCAGTTTGACTGGCTAGAAGCTAGATAGAGAAACAGGTATAGAGAGGGAGTTTGGCCCTTTATTTCTGCAATTATTCAATCTTATTTGTTTATAATCTCTTACTCTTTACTGGGATAAGGTCCATCATCGCTCTATCTCTAGTGTTTGGATGTTGGTGTTCATCAGTGATTCCCTCAGCCAAGATGCACTTTTGTTCTCTTCTCTGTGACCCTATCTGTTAAGTGTTTCATCTCTCTTTCTCTCTCTCTCTCTCTCTCTCTCTCTCTCTTTCTTTGTCTGTCACTCTGAACTTCAAGCTCTCAACTTTTCATTCACCTGAAGGTTCCCATCAGTTCTCTTTATTTGCCTCTATTTCTCTTTGTACTGCAATGGATGGAGTTTCCTCATTCTTGATTGACATCCCACTTAAACTTCTCAATCTCTTGTCATTTCTACTTGGTCCTCACAGTCAGTAGTGAGCCTTGAAATCTCAAGTTCAATACCCTATTCATTGTTTTCAGTTCCATTCTCTCTCTCTCTCTCTCTCTCTCTCTCTCTCTCTCTCTCTCTGGAAGTACTATTATATATGTATGTGCTTTCTTTGGTAGCTCTTCAATACCCAAAGCCAAGAATTTAATTCAATCAAGCCCACCAATTTTTCTATACTTTCAGGTTTAATTTTGGATGTCTATAATGAAGGATGATGAAATGACCATCCCTCACTTGTTTCGATGCCCAATTACTCTGGACTTGTTTACAGATCCAGTCACTCTCTGCACAGGCCAGACCTATGATCGTTCCAGCATAGAGAAATGGCTTGCAGCTGGGAATCTCACATGTCCTGTCACAATGCAGAAGCTCCACGATCCATCAATGGTTCCCAACCACACCCTTCGGCATCTCATCGATCAGTGGCTTCATATGGGCTACAGGTTCGACCCTGATCTCATAAAGATGATAGATCCTGACCTTTCCTTAGCTACTTTGAAGCACGACCTTGAATCCCAACAAGCTACCATGGCAATCAAGCTTGAAACATTAGAGAAAATCAAAATCGTTTCTGAAGAATTGCCTTTGCAAAGGTGTGGGTTGATCCAATTAGGCTTCTTCCAAGTACTACTTCATCTGTTATTCTGTAATGGCAGCTCCCCAATAGCCAACCTCAAAGAAGAAGAGTTAAAGCTTTCCGAGCTAGCTCTTACTTGTGTCCTCAAATTGTTGCCTTTCAGTAACTTGTGTTATCTAGATATGCTTAAACAAGATTCCAGTTTAGTATCCTTTCTGGTTTTATTAAACCAGGGCACTTCCAAGATCAAGACTAGCTTGTGTTGTCTGATAGAGATAATTGCAACCTCTTCAGAAACCAAAGAGCTCTGTGAGATGTTGGGACAAAACCCAGGATTCTTGCAAGAAGTAATTGCTCTTCTAAATCCAAATGCGGGAGCCTCTGATGCCGGAATTAAAGCTATATCTGTGCTATGTTGTTCAGAATTGATTCAAGAGAGTTTCGTTTCCGAAGGTCTGATCGATCATCTCCTGGCTTACATTTCCACAGTTAACAGAGGCCAAGCATCAATGGCATTGTCCACTCTTGAACTTCTACTGGGTATGGAGAATGCTAGAAAGGCAGTGATCAAAAACCAGAATGCAGTTCACATCTTAGTTAAGATGATTTTCAGAGTTTCTGATCATGCAGGCAGTGAAAGTGCGGTTAGCTCACTACTGATTGTATGTTATGAGTCCCTGAAGTTGAGGGAAGAGGCAATTTCTGCAGGAGTATTGACACAGCTCCTCCTTCTCCTTCAGAGTCAATGTTGTTGCAGGGCCAAAAACAAGGCAAGGGTGTTGCTTAAGCTGCTTAGATCCATGTGGGTTGAGGACCCAAATGTTTGTAAACTTCAATATGGTTTGGTTGATGCCTGAATTGGATCTCTTTTGATTATAGAGCTTTTGTGGATATATTAGTTGCTTTCTCTATTACAATAAAGTAAAAGCTCTGTAGTAAAAACTACCTGTGCTCATTCTTAATAATTATCAATAATCATACTTAAAAGATCTTTCCCATACCAAATGTAACCAAAACAAAGAACTAAAGCAGGATTTTATTGCACTTAAATCGGTTCCTCTGCCACTCTTAAACCCTTAGTGTTTTCAAAAGTGGAGTCCTTCCAGTTGGGCTTTAACAACCATAGGAGACAGTTTTTCATCATTCACAAACATCTTTTGATACATTGCATCCTTCGGGTTTGTGAAGCTAAGAAGTGTTGATGCCAGAAATTTGGGTTCAAGGCACATCTTCACACACTTGCCTTAACAGGATTTGTTCTTTAAGCCAAAAAAAAAGGGGGGAGGGGGGTGTGGAGGAAAATGACCTTATAATGAAGAGTTGGGAAGCATTAAAGAATCACTGTAGTGGAAACTGATTTCAGAGTCAAACAACTTATAAGAACAGCTTACTTTCTCTTTATGAAGAAAGCATGAAAACTCTACGGAAGGCCCCTGAACGTTGAGGTCCTGCATTGAATGGTCCCTGGGCAATATGTGCTCCAGTTGGTATTATAAGGTTAAAAATGAAGGGAAGGCAAGAGTCCTTCAACCCCATTTTACTCATTAAAGAATAGATGCCCAAAAAAGTAAAAGAGATTGCCATGGAGTGGAGTAAAAGGGACCACTCTAGTGGGGCTAGTGGCCTTACAAGAGAGAGAGAGGGGGGGTATATGATGGATCATCCAACAAACATTTACACTAAAAAGAGTTAGAGAGGGCCCTCACTGGAAATTTTTTATGTAGCATATTGCCTATTTATTTCAGGTTGCCAAGGTTCATTGACCCTGTTTCACGTGAATGGCACCATTGGTAGGTCCAACCGTGTTCACTAAATTCACTTTTCCCAACCAGAAAGGAAAGCAATTCTCCAGCACCATTCATGTGAAGATCACATTTCATCATATCAACTGGTTCACTTTCTTCCTCCTCAGGTCAACCTTTGCTTGCCATGAAGAAGAAAGCTAGTTTTTTTTCTTTTTTTCTTCTTCTTTTTAACTTGATCAAAGGGGTTGCTGATGTCTCTTTATGAGATTTGTCGCTTCAGTTGGGTTCTCTACTGATCAGATGGAATGTATCAGTGCTCCCTTCTTTTGAGATCTTTGATACTTCTCCACCATCTTTTGAAGTGAAATCCAAAAGTGCTGTAGCTTTTAATGGGAAAGAATACTTTGGTGATTGATACAGATTTCAATTTCTGCAAACAGATTGGACCAGGTATATCCGGTTTCGATCCTATACCCCCTTTGAATCTTATTTCACATGATCCATGATCTGATTTAGAGGGAATCTTTGCCCAGGGCTTTGAACTTACACAGCTTACAAGTCAAACTAAGTAGCTATTGATTTCATTAAAATAAAAAAGAATATATGCACAGATTAATATAAATATATTGAATCTTTACTAGATTAAATCAGGGCATACCTATTCGGTCCAATAAATAATGGATCTATTCCAGCTAATCAAATTCAGAAACATTGAAACCTGCCTTCATCCTTCCTTGATGAGAGACAGATACATACAAGAAGTTTAGATGGTCTTTGACCATTCTGGAGAACTGGGTTTTGAACAAGAGCAAAACACCAACCTACCCAGGACTCCCAGCTTTGATTCCTATAATATTCTCTGGTCAGTTCTGTCCTATGTCATACGGTGCCCAATCCTTAAGCTGTCTATAGTATCAGAATTAAATATCTTGAATACCGAATAGTTTGGAAGCACAGGGAAGAGTCGGCAAGTCGAAATAGAACTAAAATTGAATCTTAGTGAAAGATCATAGCTCTTTTATGGAAGACTGAAAATATGAAAACAAATCTTGGCTGGGTTGGAAGAAGACCAAGCTTAGGGGAAAAATGTAGTTGGTGTGGTCAATATACAAATAAAACAGCATCTTAAAGGAAAACTCTGGTCCCTTACCAACCAACCATGAATTACTGAAGATATGAATAAAACCCCAAGTGTAAGCTGAGAGAGAACAAAACTCGTCAAAATTATTGGGCGACTCTTCTTTAGGTGCCTTTGTGACTCCCTTCTTCATCACTCGCTCGATCTTAAACAGCTCTATAGATAGATTTGCTCATAATTTTCTCACTTGGCTTTTCCTCTTTTAGCATTTTTCCCGGACTTCTTCCACTTAACAGATTTGTTCTTGCCGTGAGACATTTTGCTTGCCTTCTTTTGCCTTTCTTTTCGAATTTGTTCAGGATCTTTTAGTTCAGAGCGGACATGAGCATTTGGCAATGAATGATGCTTCTTGACACCTTTGAAATTTCTGTTATATCCTTGCATCCGATGATCCCCTGGAAAATAGAAACACAAGAGAAAATATTAGAACATAAGAATGTGAGTAGGAGAAATTCCATAACAGGTATTCTAAATACCTTGAAACAAAATAATCAAAAGTATTAAATTGGACCAACAGGATTCCATAAAATGCAGAAAAACTTCAGAAATACCCTCTTTTTTTTTCTTTTTTTCTTTTTTTGGGGGGTGGGGGGTGATTCGAAGTTTGGGGTAGGAGAGGATATTTTAGTAGGCTGGTAGCTTTATTAGAATCCTGACTTTATGTGCCTGCTGAGGGCTGATTTGGCCAATCCAGACCATTGGCAATGGATCAATAAGAACCCCTCTATTATGAGAAACCAAATTTCATGCCCTAGCTCAATCATATTTTCCACCAGTTATGTGATTCTTCCCTTGTATTTTCTGTGGGCTCCAGATGTAACCTTTTTAGGACAAAACAAAATTCAATAATAATAATAATAATAATAATAAAAGAAATCACTTTTGCCGCATGAATGCATGAGAAGGGTACCTACCAGTACAGCCAATCCGTTGTCCGGATGCCAAGCCCAGTGAGACTGGAAACTGCACTGACCTTGCTCTATATTGAAATGCTATCATAACAGTGGAATCTAATGGAAGTCGATCTCACATACAGATACAATTCCAACACTTTTCATTTCATTTCATTTCTATTCTAGAGAGCAAGAGCCAATACACCCAAAATTAACTTCTCCTTTTACATTTTTATACTGTATTTAAGTCCCCAAAAAAAATTCTAAAATGAATAAAAAAAAATATGAGTTTGTTTACATATATGCAAGTTTTGTTCTAAATCCCAATTTGGTCCAGTCTGAAATTGAACTGCAATGTGCTCCAAAATTCGATTAAATTAATGAAAATACAGTCACGGCATGGTCTATTTTCATCAAAAGTTTGAAACGTTCAGAATTTAGCATGGTCTATATTCTTCAAAAGTTTGAACTGTTCACAGTTTAGCAGCAGTTCAAAAAATTGGCACAGAATCTCAAAATTCTCATAATAGTGCTGCTCTAAAATCTTGGTCTTACATTCCTTGTTTGGTCTAAAACACCTTCACCTGCATGAAAACAAACAGAAATCTAGGCATGGTTGGGAGGGAGAGATTATTGAGGATCCTAGACCTATTTATCAGCTTCATATCCTGGCACCAGATACTGACATTTCAAGAGAGATTATTATGGTTACCCTGATGGTAAGTGATGCACCTCAAAAATAGACTAAAAAATAAGAAACCAAGTCCAAGATAACAAAGGTCAAAGAGGAGCACTCACCTCTAGGGGTCACTTGGGGACTCACTCAACCACAAGAGGACCTCAAACTCAAATGGGGACTCAATCAACCCAAGAGTGGAGCTCACTCAACAAAAGAGGTTATATTGGAATCAAATTCTTCTTCTCTCACTCTTCTATACTTCACAACACAAATATATATAGGGGAAGGGAGAACTAGCAGTTGAAATAGAGGCATTCGAATATAGCCGTTAAATATTTGTTTGAAATTAATGACTGGTGACATTATGGCTTCATCAGTAAGTTAGGAAACTACACATTGAGATAGTTACACTCCGTCACTCTTCCCCTTCCCCACCCCCAAACCCCCCCCCCAAAAAAAAGAAGAAGATATATTCTGCCATAAATGAACTAATCACCATACAAGAAGCTCTAGTGTGGAATATTATTAACGCTCAAAACCATGGAAATTCCCCGGATAGAAAACAAGCTGCAGTAACAGGAAAGTCCTAAGAGGATGAAATCCTCATCCCAAGGATCACCAACTAAACAATATAGGATTATTATAAGAATCAGCAACCCATCCAGATGGCCTAAAAACTGTTGTGACAAGAATTTAAAAGGGAGAATGTAGGAAAATAGATGTATTTGGTAACTGGTAATTGCTATGCATGTATAGAGTAGGTCAGTCAAAGTTGAAGTAAATAAATCAAGAACTGCTTAACAAACAGTAGAAAGATTTCAAGCATTACCTGTTGACCCTGTAGCCTCTCGAGAACCACCTTCAGCTCCTCTGAGAGAGATCTTATTGTGTGACCTTTCTTTCCACTTCTTGTATATACCTGTCTTCGTGGCTTTCACTTTAGAGCCACTCTCGGTCTTGACCTATACACCATTTTAAGAACAAAGAGTAAGAAGCCAGCAAAATTATGCAGACATTGACCAGCTAACCTCTGTAAGTTTTTAGGTATTAGAACAATAAATCATTAGCAAAACCATCGGTTGGCCCATGGAAACCAGTCAATATAATTAGGGAAGGAGAAAAAGCAAAATGACAAGAATGTTCGAACTAGCAGAGTTCAGAATCATCTACAATAGTGCAATAGGGTAAGGAAGTTACCAGATTGGCATGGTAGAAATAATGGCTTGAAGTATCAATTGGGAACAATAGCATTACTGTAGACCAGAACAAAGTCAGAGACTTAACAATGACAGATTTGCAGCATACCCGGCTTCTTTATGTATTTTAATGGGAAATAAGTCTTCCATGAATCAGCTCAAGTTTTTTCTTTTTTTTTTGTTAATATATGATCACAGATACCTTCATACGCTTGAAGATATAACTGTGCAAAAGAATTTGGGGACAAACCCTAGCCCCAAACCACCATCCGCTCAGAAACATTGGCAATTAAATATGGAAATCTGGTTCCAGCTGAATGAGGCAATGGCTCCTTTCATAATTCAGGGTAGCCTCAATCTATGAGAGAAACAGCAAGGAAGATAACTGATATAGCTCAAGAAGTTGTCAAACCATTACAGCATAGTTTTTTTGGATGAATAATCACAGTTATCAGAACTATGTCAAAGTAATGGCTCAGAAGAAGCTCAGCCTTCTGGGAAACCCTTGATGCTAGCTCCCAAGTATCTGGGTAAAACCACCTACCTGACCAGATCCAGCAGACTTAATTAGAGGCACAATCGAAGTTGGCTGACACTAATGAAGGCTGGCAAAACCTCTCTCTCTCTCTCTCTCGTACTACCAAAATTTTTAAACCAGGGTCAAAGGGAGTTTGTGCCCAAAGACCTCTCTCTCTCTCTCTCTCTCTCTCTCTCTCTCTCTCTCTCTTGCACACACACACACACACACACACAGAGTACTACCTAAATTTTTAAACCAGGGAAAAAGGGAGTTTATGCCCAAAGACCTCTCTACCAGATATAATTTTGATATAGGACTATATTCAATCTGCGTGACTCACTGGCTTACTAGTGGCAAACTCACATTTGCCATGATCAAGAAATAATGGGACCACTGCTGGAAACATCGAGACCAATCACAATCTTTGGAATATTAAAAGGTCTTGACTATAATAAAGCAAGAATTAACTGGGAATTGGGAACTAAATCCCAACAGAAAAACTACTAGAATGAAAAAAACACTGGATGCCATAACTAGAATTGTTGCAGTCTTTTTGCACTCTGTTGATTCAATAATTCTCTACTGGAAGATAATGCAGTTTAAGGATTCTTTGAGGAATATAGAAGAAAAAAAAACAACAATTGTAACCAGTATCTGTAATGAAACCAATAGGCCCAAAACAGGTACAGGATTGAAACTACTAGGGAGAATTAGATAACTCAAAAACCAACAGTCCGATTAAACCTAATATTCTGGTGCAATATAAAGGTTTAGCAGAGCCACTAATTGATATAAGAACCTTGCAAATCAGATAGGTATTGATAGATGATTCTCTACTTGCTTAATTTACAAGCTAAGGTCCAGAACTAAGGAACTTCAGCAGAACCAGATTATCAGAATTGATGAAGATGAACAGTTCATTAATATGTTATAGATCTCTACTAACCTGATTTGAAAGAATAAATTCAGTTTTCTAGCAGTGATTAGGCCGTATTTTATACATCCATTGCCGTTTTAAGCAAGTATTTTGATCCTAGATTGACGATAAAAGTGACTACATAATGTGATTTTCTCACATTTGCATGTTACAAGGTCATGCACATAAAAGATGCTAAATGGGAGGATTCAATGCAACCTAGACACCAATCTACCCATGGATCAACTCACATGTGATCAAGGGCAAGATGGGAAGAAGTTTCACTGAAGCAATCAAGGGCAAAGGAGGAATTTCACCTCAAATTAGAAATTTGACCAAGAGAATGAGCAACAAAGAAGAATTAGACAAAGGAGGACTTGCACAAGTTTGAGAAGAGAAGTGGAGGAGCATGACCGTAATTTTGAAAGTTGAGTTCTCCAGAACATATTGGATATTGGGTTCTCGGGTCAGATCAATTCAGGGTCAGGATGGAGAAATATAGCTGGAAAACCGTTTTTGGCTAAGTTGAAATTTTAAATTTTAAAAAATAAATTCAACAATCTCTCCTCTCTCTCCACACGTTGCTCTCTCTTTCCCATTCCTATTTCTTGTTGGTTTCTTTCTTTCTTTCTTTCCTTCTCTCTTCTCTTGCAAGTATCTCTCCCTTTCCTAAACTATTTCTAACACACTCTCTCCTTAGATTATATATAGGAACCTAGTTCACAACTTGGGGGATTAATTTTTCGAGAGCTTTTTATTATGAGATTTTTTTCGAGTTGTAAGTAAAAATTAAAGTTGAAGTTCGGAGTTTCTAAAGCTAAGATTTCTGCAGTACATATTGTAAAGTATTTCTTTTTAGTCCCTGTTTAAATTCAGATTTAATTCAATATCATGCATTGTTCATCTTCTAGTTATTTTTCATCTTTCTTCATCGTCATGGTTAACTAAATCTCGTAACTAGAGGATTGGATGAAACCATGAGATGAAGAGCAACTTGTAAGCAATTGATGCTCGTTTTCATAATTCCATGTAACCAAAACCTTATTAGAAAGTCAAAATTATATACGCCATTGATTACCTTTCGTATGCATAATTGCCAACTTCTAATATGGTCTTGCTTATAATTTGATGCTATGTAAGTGTTGAATAACTCATGGGACATATTAGACTAAAAATCCATATTTCTTATTGACCTATTCAAACATGCAATATAGGGCTAGATTGTTTGTAGATTGGTCGTAAATTTCATGATGGATTATAATTCCTAAGTGCTTCTGCACATCATAATTTCACAACTCTCTAATTCTTACATGATTTCAGGTTCATTAATTCATTATTACATTAATCTTAGTTTCACTTTATTATTGCATGTCAATTAAGTTAGTTTAATTTAATTCCAAAGTTAATTCTTGCCTTTCACCATTGTTAGAATTTAATTTAATCGTGACAACCCCATTAGTTAGTACATTCTACTTAGGTTAGAACCGAAATTCCCATAGAGCTCACCTCCCTGTGATCGACCCACATCTACACACGACCCGTGCGCTTGCAGTCTGTCTTTATTTTTCAATCAAGCAGATATATACTCAAGTCAAGAAATAGTCTCAAATAGATGTATTGAAAGAGAAGAAAATACAAACAAACCGAGAAATAGCGAAACTAGAAAAAGATTTCAGAATTGGAGAATAGGACAAACAAAGAAGGGAGAGGATCAAATACACCTGATCAGAAGAACAAAGGAGATCAAAGCTGGAATAACAGTTGCACATGCATAGTTCAACAGCTCAAGAATTCTTG
Organism: Macadamia integrifolia; assembly: GCF_013358625.1. Classification (NCBI taxonomy): domain Eukaryota; kingdom Viridiplantae; phylum Streptophyta; class Magnoliopsida; order Proteales; family Proteaceae; genus Macadamia; species Macadamia integrifolia. The sequence continues at coordinate 18,465,607 of NC_056559.1, read as the reverse complement.
AAATACACTCAAATCTATTATTTAAATCATTTCTAGTCAATGGGTGTGTAAACATATATAAAAACCTTTTGAAATTCTTAATTAGTCTCACAATTGGACTCCTATTCACTCTCTCATTCTAAATTAAATAAATTCAAAACTGGACTCTATGCTAGCTAATAAATATCTTAATCTAACTCAAACTCTTACTTAAAAGCTAAGACACCATTGCTGCAAGCCAACTTAATCCTCAAATATGGTCTTGTATAGTTTAGGCCCTGTCACAATTAGACCCATTAAAAAAAACTCTACCTATATTATATCTACCCAAAACTCAATTTCATCCCATTGAAACGCCACCTGCCCCTTGTGGGCCTTCTAAACTTACGTCTAGGCCTCCATATGGGAACATATTGATCCAACCAGTCTTATGTGACTGCATCAGTAGAATAATACCTCATGGAGGCTGGAGCCACACTCTTTCATTTCAAATTACATTAGTCTCTTTCTTCTGCAATCAAGAAATCTAAAACAAAGGGATGAAGTAGGGTTTCAACATCATACCTTTCCACTAGCTGTCACACGTTCACCATTGTTTAACTTGACGTATTTTTTACCCCTCTGTAATCAACGTAAAAACACAACATGATTCCAGGAAAATAATAATAATAATAATAATTGGAAAAAACATTTGATTTTCGAGAATACCTTATCCCAATGATATACAGATTTTTGTTTCTGCATTCCACTACCATCATCTGCAACTAAATCAAGGACCGCAGATTCCAACCTATAAATATAGATGGAATCAGTAGATTCCCAATTACAGAAAACAAAACTGAGTAGTTTTTCAATCAAAAGAATATCAGACACAGAAGGCAAGCAGAATAATATTATTAAGTGTGTGCACCCACAATCACAAACTCCACATGTTGCAACTCGTAAACACTATATTAAAAGCAGCAACGTCAAGTCATTTTGGCCTCCTAAATTATCAACTAGACATTTACATAATTACATGTACTCCCTAGCTAAATAAATTTCAAACAATACTTACTAAATTTCCATGCCAATATAACTTTACGACTGAAAGTGACCAATTAAAACTGAAGCAAGGCCACATATACTATTAAAGTGGTCAAAAACCTAAATGGAATGAACATTCGCCTATTCTCAAACAAATCACCTTCAGATTTCCATTCTCTAACGTAAGCTACGAGTAACACCCTGATGCAGCAGTGACAAAGGTCTACAAGAGAAGACCCAAGACCAAGGTCGACCCAAGTGGCTGACTGGGTCGACCATATCTGGTCCTGGTCCAAGACAGCCCACAATTTGGGGCTGCTGATGGGGATATTAGTCACTTATTAATTTCTAATTTACTTTCTATTTGTAGTCCTAAAATTAGTTTCTAATTTCAAGTCTTTTCTAGTTTCCAATTTCTTAGATTACAATAAGAGATTACAATATTCCAGTTTTAGTAACTTCTTATAAATAGTTTTTAATAACTCAGATTTAATAACTCTGAGTTGCTATTATTTGTAAACCTTCCCCATCATTATAAATAAAGGAGAGGGCTCTTTTATGAGCCACGATTTTTGACAATTAAAAAAGAAAGCTCCATGTTATTGCCGCTGGGTTTTCCCATGGCTGAACCTTGTGTTTGATCAAGGATAGGGTTGGTGTGTGAAGTCCAAGAGGCCCTTCACTTTCTATTGTTCTTCTCAATTGATTTCAAGTTCTGTTCTCAGAGATCTACTGCTGTAACCAGGTAAGTTCCATTCTACTTCTGTCCAGAATTTTCTGCAAAAACAGAGTAGTCGACCCCTGCTGGTATGACCAGATCTGAGCACCCGATTGACCCAGTTTTTTGATCGAAGGTTCCTCCCCATACCAGTGAGGATTGACCCTAATATTGGCTGATTCTGCTCAGCCGTTGTTGAGCTATTAGAAATCTCCAGATTTTCGTCTTTTAGTGATCTGAAGTTTCTATTTTCTGGATTCTGGTTCTGCTGGTTTGAATGGTGTTTTCTGGACTGCTGTTCTTAATATTCTTTTAAATTAAATCTGAATGGACTCCCATCTATTCCTGGTTTAGTCCTAAGAATCATCGTTTGAGTTGGACTCTGCTGTTATTCTCTTGAGATCGATAACCTGCTGTACTGCTGAATATCTGTTCTGATTTCTGAAGACTGTTAGCACTTTAATAGCCCTGGATTAGTTCTAAGACTGCTGCTGATTTATTTCGATTCTGTGTTACTGTTCTGGAGATCGATTATCAATTCTGGTTTGTTGTTGAAGTCTTATTTTCTGCTATATGTTTGCTGCAAGTTTTGGTTGTTCTTCGGTCTAAAAGTTCCTGCAGTTTTGGGTCTAGTTGGGTGCCCAATCTAGTCCTACATTACACCCAAATGATTGACTTAATGGTTAGCAATAGTCAACTAGGCACCATGCAATCCACCACCAAGTATAAATTGAACTTTAGCTGAATACAATCAATATAGCATTGGCCAAACAAGCCTATCTACAAGAAATTGCCCTGAGAACACATTACCTGGTCCTACATCCTAAGAGCCATAAGTTAACTATTTCGTATTTCTACTTCCAACCTAATAAGAATACCAAAGATACACCTGATCATCTTAATTGGTTTGAACAAGTATTTGAAGAGGACATCTTTCCAGGATTTAAGACTAATCAGAAGGGATGCAAACATATGCAATCACTTGTCACTTCATTACGGCTGGATGACCAGCATCATGCGTAGTTCGTTTTCATTCTTTTGTATTTCAATTTATTTAGTACAAAAAATTTTATATACTAATGTTGCAAGGGAGTTATTGCTAGGGTAGTAGTTATTAGGGAGTAGTTGCTGGAAAAGTAGTTATTACGGAGTTACTTTTCTTCTCTTTCATTTTGGGTTTTAAAAGGTGGTCTTTTGAAACATAAGAAAGGAAAGATGATGTTGAAACTCAGAGATTTCTCCCACAATGCAGTATGAGTTATTCCTGCAAATCTTGGAGTGAAGCCAAGTCCCTCTCTTCCCTAACTCTTCCCTCTTATGCTACCACCCTCTTCCTCTCCCCTATTTCTTTTCTACCAGTCCCCATTTTCCCACTTTTGTCTTAAATTATAGCCTCAAATACAATGGGGATTCATCAATTAACAAGGACGCAGCGGGAAAGAAAAGAAAGACTTGTTCTAGGATTCCCAAGCCTGTCCTGGATCAGTATTAGATGGTAAGACACAAAAAATTGAAACATACCCCACCAAACCAAAGGTACCATCAAACTCTCCACAAGAAACGAACCAAACCTATCAAACCGAATTTAAAAAGAAAAAAAAGGTCCCAACTTTACCTCAAGGGAAAGACAGTCCCCAACTTTACCTCAAGGTAGGTGAAGGCATTTCCCACAACTAAAAGAATGACTCGTACAGAACCATTTTTTGGCCCATGGTTGGGTTTCTATGGATCTTGGACTTGTTATTTCCCTCTCCCTCTCCCTCTCCCTCTCCCTATTCTGACCATCAGATCTGAGGTTATATCTGAACAACAGTAGCCATCAGATCAGGATCTCTTCCATTCATTAGTGGACCATTACTTGCACACTAATCAGATCCGTCTGATTGATCTGCATCACAACGCTAATAGTCGGAATTGTTGGATTAACTTTTTAACTTCTGATAGAAAAGAAAAGAGGTGATTGAATCCAAAAATCAAATTGGAAGAATAGAAGAGCAGGAGAAACTCCCAGAGATTATGAATGGGAAATGAGAATATAGAGACATGGAAAATTTCTGATTAATAAAACATTAATAGATAACAGAAATGCCGCAAAAGAGGATGAAAGAAAAATAGCCATAGCTTATATTTCAGGTATCGTTCTAAACTCTAAAGTCGGTGGAACAGGATTCATGTAGCAACCCCAATTAATTGGGACAATGCCTAGTATAGTTTAGCCAGTTTTATATTTACCTGCTTGATCCAAAGCCCTGGTTAGCTCTAACTGAGAGTCCTGCCTCCAGATGCTGAAAGCAATGCCAAAATGTAAGAGAACTATTTCTCACTAATATCTTCAAAATGGTAAACAGAAGGGCTACTTAAAAGGACATGTTAGAAGAAACTGCAGATATACAAAATTACACCTAAAAAATGTGCTTAGTCAATGAAACAACTAATTGTGATAAATGGCCATGAACAAGAGAAGAAACAGTCAGTGATATAATACAGGGCATAAATAACATTAGGGAAAATGGTTTCTATGGGGCAGCGTGGCCCCTGCGCCCAGACACAGAGGGGCAAAATAACCACCCCGCCCCCATGAAATGCAAAATGACTCCCCAGTTAATTCTTCCTTAAGCGCTCCCATCGGCCCCCACGCATGCACAGGAGCCACACTCCACCAAAGGAAACACTTCCCCTTAACATCATTCATCAGGTGGTTGGAATGGGGGGTGGGGGGGAGGGGAAAGAAGATGATGAACGTACTTGATTTGTAGGTACTGAACTAATGTAGTACTCCTCATCTTTAAAGCTCTTTGCTTTTCTTTTAGAACCCCGAACTTCTATGAAAATTCAAAAACATCAAAAATACAGAATCAGGAATCAAGACAAGGCCTAATCATATGGCCATCTTCCAGTTTCAAAAGAGAGAATGATTTATTGTTCACTTTTTCAAAAAGCAATTAACAAGTAAGAGTGAAGAATGTAAGAAAAGAATGGACAGCCACTGGTAAGCACATCAAGACGAAAATATGACCTCATGAGTTCATGGAAATCCCCAAAAAATAGAGAGGGGGAAAAGTACAACCTTTTTTCTCCTTATCCTTTGAAACTGTTCTCTCCTCTTCCACTGCAAAAGAGCTTTCTGATTGGTCTTCCTGCATTGAGTAGTATGCGACAGCAAAAAGTTTGTTAAGCTCCACATAAAGAGGGAAAAACAATTAGGAATCTAACTTACATTTCCTGTACCAACTCAAGACAAATTTGATCCTGTATATGTAATGGTATATTCAAATGCACCAAGATACTTGATCTGGTTTTTAAAGAAAAAAAAAAGAGCAAAAAATTTTACCACCCAAAAAAAAAAGCAGAAATATTATGGTAAAGTTGGTCCAATTAACAGTAAGTCCACTTCTGACTTAACAATGATAAGGTGGTAGCATTTACTATACAAACACAACAATACAGAACTTATAACATCAAGATGGAAAAAAAAGGTTAGAAATCGAAAACAATACATATAATGGATAAATTTTCATTTAAGAACAAAGAAACTGGAAGTCATATATAAGAATCTCAACATAATATCAAAAGCATCCAGTGAAAATGTATTATAAAACAAAACAAGTTGACTGACATAAGATCCCACCAGGAATAAAAAATAATAATAAATAATTGAGAGCAGTTTAGAAAAGAAACCACCAACTACACGTGGACCACATCTCTGTATTAAGTATTTTAGATGATTCAGCAGGGTTTACTTGGCAAGGGAAATAGGGCCTTCACATCAAAGAAGTAAAATTATATGGGAAGGGTTAATCCACAATGTGTAGGGAGAAGTCAGTTGGAGATATCATGTCCAGAATAGAGGTGCCATATCTCATTGGTCACTAAAATGCAGGGGAGTTTGACAAAAGATAATCCTATCAAGTAACAAACCCTTTTGTAAAGAGCTCCAGCTAGTGATGCAAAACTGGGTTCCAGAACTAGAATCGGTTCACTTAATTGCCCACCCAAATAAGAGAACTCAATAACCAAGAGGTAGCGGCAGAACTGTAATTAAACATGAGTTATAAAGAGTGGCAAAGTTGTAAATAGTTGGAAATTAAAATCAAGGAACAAAGTGTTATGCAACGAATAAGGTGGGAGGGGTATTATTGGAATAAGAAACAAAGAAACTCAAAGGGATTAAAATGTAAAGGCAGGGATATAATAGGAAAACAGGATTAAAGGGAATAAACACCCTAACTCACGATTGAGTTGTCTTCTTCCTTGGAACAAAACAGAGGAGACGACTGGGAAGAGTTTCCGTTTGCAAGAGCTTCTCAACTAGGCCTCAGTTTGGCCTGAAACTTCCAACGAAGGGTCGCAGCATCATGTCTTCCATAAATCCAGTACCAGAAAATCTCAATGGCCCAGATCTGATGTGTTTCGAGCCTGCAACCGGATCTGGCGATGGCAAAGCTCAGATCTCAGTCTAGTTTTGATTTATCACCATTAAAGCCAAGTTTTAGAAGAGCTCCTCTTGGGTTTGTGTCGCCTACTGGTAGGGAACTTTCTTTCAAAGTCTCAGTCCAGAAAACTTGAAGGAAAAAAAGGTTGATCCTCTAAACTGGGGCTGTATCTACCGCCCAGAACAGGGGTTCAGCCAGCAAGGGAGAAATAATAAAAGGAGAGGAAAATAAGGAGGGAAGAAGAAGAAGAAGAAGATAAGAGAAAAACCAGAAAACAGAGATGGATAAAGAATATTAGAAAAGGGGAAGAAAGAAACCATCCATGGCTGCCATCGATTCCAACCAAAATATATTTTCTCAAATTCATTCAATTCAATTCTCAGTTGAGTTCAATAAATTTATTTAAAGACTGAAAACAGACCTACTTTCCTATTTGAAACAAATATTGCATCTAATTAAAATAGAAATAAAATCTCACTCAATTAAAAATCTACCATACTAATTCTAACTCTAAAAAAAGAAATCCATCGTCCAACTGCATCAGCTAGGATCTGAAGATTACTAGCATGTTCAAATTTTAAATGGGAATACCAATTCAGATCAGCTGGGATTGAAATTGGAACAAATTAAAATTCTCAATTCTCTACGACATCTAGGCAATAAATCATGGTAATTTTCACTCCCACCCCAACCATATTTTCATATCTTGTGAGCATGGTTTGAAGATAATTATTGTGTTCCCTTGTCGCATGGAAGTGAGGTTTACTAATACAGTGAACTAAAACAGAGGGGGAAAAAAGACACTGAAGTGATGAGGACATCATTCAGGAATTTAGGACATATCAGAGGAGATGCCGACATACACAGCAACACATCACTTCATTGTGGCTAGATATCCATTATTAATAGGTGTGGAACTGTGGATGCATATTTCTGTTTATTATGTGTAGCTTGGTTTATTTTGTTGTATTTTATATTAGATGGTGTCAGAACTGTTATGTACTAATGTCGTAAGGGAGTTATTGCTGGAGAAGTGGGTATAACTGGAAAAGTAATTATTAGGGAGTTAAATCTCCTTTTTTTAATTATTAGGGAGTTAACTCTCCTTTTTTTTTTCATTTTGGCTTTTAAAAGACTGTACTTTGGGATGGAAGGCAATGAATGATGTTGGAACTTGTGAGATTTTATCCCATTCTTTACAGCATTGAGTGATTCCCTGCAAATCTTGGAGTGAATCCAAGTTGGTGTGAAGCAAAGCCCCCTTTCTCTTCCCTAATTCCTCTCTCTTAATCTGCCACCCTCTCCCTCGCCCCTATTCCTTTCCTACCAGTCCCAATTTTCCCAGTTTTGGCTTAAATTACAGCCTCACACACAATGGAGATTTATCACTTAAAAGCAAGGAGGCACAGAGTACACATTCTTGGAGTTTGGCAGTGACTTGGCACTTTATCACAGCACTCAAACTCAAAGGACAGCAAAGGAAGGTTCATGCATCCTTTATTAAATTTACATGAATCCTAGAATGAATTTTCTGCAATTGTATTCTAGGGATGTTCACCATTTATGGCAGCTGTTAAATCTGATTTTATGCATGTATGTTGTGAGTTTTGTGTTAGTAGACCTTCCCAAACCCAAATTCACTTAATTCTTAAACTTGCATTAGATTTCCCAAACCTGTCCTACACCATTAAGGTAAGGCTCTAGCCAACTCTCTTTCCTGATATTCATATACAGCTAACCATGAGATTGTGTCAGGGAAAAGCAACTTACCCAGAACAATCAATGGATGGAACAAATCAAAGACAATTAAAAAATGGAAAAGAACTCGATATCTAAACGGTCCAGTTTCTCTCAATGGACACGTCTAGAAAAATAGGAGCCACATGACAAGCCAGATGGTGCTAAAATTGTGGATAGGTAATACTCACATGTCAAGCTTCATCTCAAAAAGAGTTAGCCAACTGGCAAACCCAAGCATTGGCCATTGAAAAATTAAGGCTTGGACAATTGGACTACTGCAGGATGGATGGAGAGATCTACCTTTGATGCCTGATTGATAGAGCGTTGGTGATGAACCAATTTGATGATCTCTTCATGAACAGCTCTTTTCTTCTTCATGACATCAACCCATTGGCTGGCAGGACCCTGAAATTCATATGATTATCCTAATGTAAATTAGTGGCAGGAGAAAATTAAAAAAAAATAATAAGATAAAGATTCTCACAAAAGCCTGCAATTTGGAGGATAATCTTATTAAATTAATGAAGGGAGAAAAGAACGTCTCTCAAAAAGAAAATTACCAGAAAAAAAGGGAGCCCACATCATTTGGGACTGGAAAGTCCACACAGACCAAGGTTACACATAAGGTAAGATGAGAACATGAGCTTTCACCCATTCGCACATTTCTTTCTAACGTGGGACCAAAGCATATATATATATATATAACCATGAACTGCCGCTTGCGGATTCTGGAAGACTATTTCAGAGCAGTTTAATGTGGTGATCTACAGTTTATTATTGCACTGGTTAGGCATGCTAATGTTCTGAGCAACAATTATGGAACTTGATTGTTGTCTTCACTTTAGCCCACCCACTCATAAAGTTTACATAAACATGCTCCACTCTAAAATTAATGCATTTTCTCTAGGTAGCATGGTATAGGACACTCGTTATAGATCGCCCTGTGTATGGGAACACTTCTTAAACATTTCCTACTTAATAACTTGCTTCCTTTTACTTTTTGTTGGGCACATGGGAGGAAATACAGATGTATCACCTCTTGATATCTTTCAAAGGGGTTATAGTATTAACCAAGTTTCTTTGATACAGTCCAAAACACATCGAAGTAAGTTATCTAAGGCTCCCTCTGGTATCATTTTTATTTTTGTTTTTCTGACAACAAAAAAGCGTTTTGGTGTGTGTCTGGTATCATGTACGGACCAATTTCTACTTTAGAAAAAAAAAAAAATATCCATAATGAAGTCAAGATCTATTTTTCTATTATCACCCAAAACTTTTTTCCCTTCGTTATGCGCTCAACTCTAATGCACACGTGTTCTAATAGCTAAAATACAAGGGCAAAAAGGTAAAAATGCATTCTAACACATAAAACCCCACCCGCTTCTTCTTCTTCTTATTCTTCCTGCTGCAACCCCACCCACCCCTTCCCCTTATTATTTTCAGCACCACGCACCAGCCCCAGCCCCAGCACCAGCCGTGACATCCAGCCCTGGCTCCATCAGCGCCCCCCGCCCTACACCAGCGTTTCTGTCTGTTTTTAAAGGCTTTCCAGCAAGGAAGGTGTTTCTGTCTGTTGTTTTCTACTGCTAATATGTTCCTCATTCTATGATAGGAGACTAAGTCTTTGATGGTGAGAGAGAGAGAGAGAACCATACCCTAGAAATACAGAACTTTTGGTTGGATTCATACTCCATGGTGGAAGAATTTCTGTTTTTCAGTGAGCAAAACAGAGGGGGGGGGGGGAGAAGATCTTCCCTCCCTCAATCATGTTTAATGGAATTCCGGACCATTTCTACCAGTTCATAGATTCAAGAACATCACTTCCCATCCAGATCAAGGTTCAAGAACTCATTTTGTTTTGGTGTCTTAAATACCAAAATTTCGCCGAAATTTCGTCAAAACAGTGTACTTTTTCCATATGTTTCACTTCGACATTTTAGGGGCTAATCGCCGAAGTGGCTGAAATTTCGACAAAATAGTGCATTTCTTTTTTCCAAAATGAGTGAAATTTCGAAACAAATGACTGAAATTTCAAAACAAATGACTGAAATTATGTACTTTGTGTTTCCTATGTCCTTTCGTTTCGGTAAAAAAATTCTGAAATATCCAAGATTTCAGCGAGATATCACTGAGTTTTCGAACCTTGCTCCAGACCATTCTAGACCATTTTTTATGGGCAAGCAACGATGCTGAATAATCGTATTTCCAGTGTATCCAGACTCTGCTCTAATTTCTGTTATGATTTATGAAGGAATTGAGATAAAATATGGGAATCCCTTCACCTATTACTCAAACTTTTGCATAGTTTGGTCTCAAATCTTTAAAAATGTTGTAAAAATTATATGCAACTGGGTAGTTACCAAATGGCTTCGCATCCCATACTCTTATTATGTCTAATGTTTACCAAATGGTTTTCATTTTTTTTTATTGAAAATGGTTTTCATTAATGATTTTATTTTTTTTAAATGTCATAAATAAAAATAGAAATGATACCAAAGAGAGCCTAAATATAGAGTATAGACTATTATTGCCTGCACGATAACCATTATGTTTCTAGGCTAAATTTCTATCTAGAAATGACTTTTTGTATTTTTGTTACTAGCATAGTTGTCACGGCGCCAATGCGAACCAAGGCGGTAGAGGGTTGTCTAAGCGCTTAGGCAAGAAAGCACCCGCCTTAAGGCAAACAAGGCAAACAAGTGTTATTTTTTATTTTTCCTATTTTCTAACATTATTTAGTAAGGTATATAACCTTGTATCATAAAAAATAAGATTAAGCCACATCAAGTCATTAAAAATCAACATTTAGCCACATCAAATCATGAAAAATTAACATTAAGTCATATTAAGTCATAAAAAATCAACATTTAGAGAAATTCTCTTATTCTATAATAAGTTTGACTTGTCAAATGATTTTATTTTTACATGAGACTTTTTGTATTAGTTATAACATAAAACCAACATTTTAACAAGTCTAAGATTACTTAAATCTGAGTTGCAATGGCAAAGTTATGTTCTGGTCAAACTTATTTAAGTGCACGAATACTGTTAAAATCACCTGAATGAAAATAATTTTATAGATATTAAAAAAAAAAATATTATTTTACCGGACTTTTGGTTTTTAACAATGTTTTAACATGATAGAATTTATAAAATTTTCATAATTGAAAAAAACCCCAGCATTTAAAAGTAGAAAATCACCCCTATAACCAAAATCCAATTTTTGTTCTAGGACTGGGGGGTTGACTTTTTATCCTTTTGGAATTTTATTTTTAAACTATTTTTATTGGATTCAAATAGGGGGTATTTGCTTATTTATGAATAACATCTTAAGTAAATGAAATAGCAAATATAAAAATTATTTACTTACTGAGCAAAAAAACGTGTTTGATAATGTGTAGTAATTTCTATTTTTCGGCTAGAAAAGAGATAGAAATCTAGCCGAAAAATAGAAATGTGTTTGATAAGAGCATATTAATTTCTGTTTATGGAACCTATATAAATTTTGCAAAATGTCATTCAATACCCAAGATTTTGGCATAGGCAATGCCGCAGTGGTGACTGCGGTGGAGGTGGTGGTGTGGTGTGGTGTGGTGTGGTGGTGGAGGTGAAAGTGCTAGTGGCGGTGGCGGTGGCGGTGGCGGTGGCGGTGGGCGATGGAGGAGTTGGTGGGGTGGAGGTTGAAGTTGCATTAGAGGTGTTTTATTTTTAACATGAAATTACTTCTTTGTCCATCAAATTAACCATGTGCTAATTAAAGAGCAATCCCCTATTTCTCCCTCTTATATTTCTAGGATAGAGAAGTTCCTAAAAGATGCTTCTCTTTTTCTATTTCCTAGCAACCTTTTGGTCCCAATTCATTTCCATGAACAAAAAATGGAACCTGCGTTAGCAAACAAAATTATATTCTTTTTTTGCTCCCAGAAAAAAAAATAATAAAACGAGAGAGAGAGAGAGAGAGAGATAGAGAAAAAGAATGGTTAACATGCAAGCCCTTAGACTTAAGTAAAGAAACACCAAACCCTATGAAGTCGTCTCTTCATTAAATCTCTATGTTGAGGAGTAGATTTGACACACAATTTTGTATCTGAAAGTGTTTTTAGAAGGTTTATGTTGGTTATGATCAGTTGCCAGTATGTTACAAATAGACTAGTAAAGGGGAAATACAAATCATTGGTATAAACGAAGGAAAATTGTGCCACAAATGATATATTCAAAGTCACTTAAATGTATAATAAAAAATGCAATGATACAAGAGTGTTTCAGCATAATTAATGGTGTGTAACTGAATACTTATTTAATTATCTAATAATATTTCCTTTTCTTCTTTTAGAGGGGGAGGAGTCTGTCCTAAAATAAGACAAACTTGAAATATGGTTGAAGTAATCTATCAGGCTTGAAGTCTTGAAGGTGAATCAATTGTTTCATCAGTAATAATATAACGAAGAAGAAAGCAAAAGACTTGGAAGTTTATACCAGAAACAGCTATTCCAAAAGCAAATAAGCAACTACAAATGGGCATCAAATAAATAAGAAAGCATCCTCAGGGTACAAGAAACCAAATGAAGAAAATTACTTGTATGTGTTTCGATTTAGCAGCTTCACCTTCAGTTTCCAAAATGGTTTGCTTTGGTCTTGTGCACACCATCAATCAAATAATCATCCATTAGCTATTATATCAGAATATAAATGCACAAAAGCTCTGAAAAAATAAATAAATAAATGGAAGCAGACACAGCATTATCCATCAGAATATAATCATACATTTTTTTCCAGACATAAAATTACCAAAATGACTTATGTTAGATAAGAAGAGAAAATTTAGAAGAGAATGCATAGTTATTCAGGCTGCAAAAAAAGACCATCCAAATATTTGGCTGACAGAGCACTCACCGAAAAGTTTTCAAGCGCTCAGAGAAGGCCAGCGCTGTCAACTCCCTGCCTCGCAAAACATCTTTAAAGATTGGATGCAGTCCTTCACGAGGCAGAGCCTTCGCTCTTCTAATGGACTCCTTTGAGGGTACGGGCTTTGTCTTTGAATACAAGCAAAATGCATTATTACAAGTTTTTTGCAAAGAAACTAGTTCTGTGGATGAATCTATAATTTCCCGAACTCTATCAGAAACAAGATCTATAACTGTCTGGGGAAAACGTCCATAAACAGTTTCTCCATTTGCAATTGCTTGGTCAATTTTAGATAGTACTCCATCCATGTCTTGAAGAACTTCCTCCTCTGTAGGAGCAGGTCTAATTGGCTTTGAGAGGAAGAGATGAAGATCTAAAAGGTAAGGCAAATCTTCTGATGTGACAAAAGAGAATGCCATCCCAATCCGACCCGCCCGAGCAGCCCGCCCCACTCTATGGACAAAAAGTTTAGGTTTTGAAGTAAAGTCCCAGTTGATAACATTATCAAGCAACGGGATATCAATTCCTCTAGCCGCAACATCTGTCACAATTAGCACCATTGTCTTTCTCGCCCTAAACTTTGATATATGAATCTTTCGAGCATCTTGATCCATATCACCATAACATAAAGAAGGCTCAATACTCTCTTCTCTAAAAAGAATATTCAGAAACTCCACATGATGCTTCGTAGAGACAAAAATCAAAGTCTGTTGATCAGAACCGATATGTTCCCTGATCAAATACAAGAGTGCAGCTGCTTTCTCTTCCTGCCGTAAAGTGAAAAAGGCAAGCTTCAGGTCAGGGCTAATTCTTGTCTCCAAATCAAGACGGACAAGTTGAGGATCACGCAATCCCGCTTTGGCAAACTCAGCAAGAGCACTAGGTAATGTTGCACTGAAAAGCAATGTCTGACGGGTTTCACTCAGCTGTTCAAGGATTTTATGCAACTGCTCAGCAAAGCCCATGCCAAAGAGGGAGTCAGCTTCATCGAACACCACGTATTCCACACTACGCAATGACATATCATCAACTTCAGACAAATGATGCATGAGCCTGCCAGGAGTTGCAATAATGATATCAGGATTCTGTGCTAATTCTTCAAACTGGCTTTGCATGCTGTCACCGCCAACCAATAAACTAGTACAAAGATCTGTGTGAAGAAGATAATCAAATTTTGTAATTATTTTCCGCTGACACGACTAACAAGGAAATAATATTGTATCTTCAATGACAATGAAATTAAAACATTTAAAAAAAAAAAAAAAAAAAACACTGGAGTTTCAAGCAAGATTGCAAAACCATCAATATGCAGACATAGTTCTCTACTTCGACCCTAATAATTATCTGAAGTGAGTGTAATGAGAAAATATTTCACAAGTTTTTTTGGTTCAGCCCACATCTAGGAAAAAGAATAGCGTCTCCGGTAAGCCCATCAACAGGTATTATCAGTCAACTCTCTCCCAATAAGCTAAATCACTGATTGGACAGTGGCACACAGGATAGAATGAAAATTATGCATCTAACAAGCCGATAATGTTTCTGATAGTATTGTTATGAGTTGTGAGATGTTGATTATCACAGAGTTGCATTGGAACTATGAACAGAATATTACGTTCACCAATACTTTCTTTCACCATGAGTTGATTAATAGCTTTACACTATCCTTTCCATAAGAAAAAAGGCATCCAATGGAAACTTTAAACAGCATATTAGGTTTTCCAATAGATCTCTAAGAAGGGTTGACAGTGAAGTAGCTTCAAAAGTGTTCCAAACGACCTAAATCAAGACTTTTGGAAAGAACATATGAACATTACAGAGAACTAACCTGTAAATCGACCAAGCTCTTTCGTGAACTTTAAAGTCTGAAGCGCTAAGTCTCTAGTAGGAGAAAGAATGAGAGCCCTAACCCCACCTTGAGGAACATGCTGCTTTAACCGCTCGAGCATCGGTACAATGAAGGCAGCAGTCTTACCAGAACCAGTCCTGGCCATGGCAACAACGTCTGCACCAGAGAGTATGATTGGCATGGTCTTACGCTGTATGGGCGTAGGTACCCTGTAACCCTTGCGTTTGATGCCTCCGAAGACATTATGGCTTAGACCTAGAGACTCGAATCCTCCAGACTTGGATTTTTTCTTCTGCTTCTCCTTTCTTTTCAGTTCTGCTTTGGAGCTTACATGAATATTTTCTTCCTCCGCCATGACGAAGTAAAATCGAACTCAAAGCTCTCTATCTTTCTCTCAAAAGAAACGGATCAAGAGGAAAGGAAGAGACTGCTAATTATAGTGATGACGCCGGTCTCCAGAACAGTACCCGAACCGCATTCCCAGCAGAGATAAATCCCCTTGAGCGCTTGACGGCCAGGGTTTTAAAAACATGAATCGATGGCTGAACCCGTCCTGCCGATTCCGATTATCAAATGGCTGAATCGGAATAGAATGGGCTTAAGAACCCTAAAATCAGCCATTTGATTTGAAAATCCGATCGGGAAACGCGAAAATCTGGATCGGTCCTGGACGATTCAGAAGTGAATCGAACGATTCCAGATCTGAGTCACTAATCTTAAAAACCTATGTTGACGGGTTGAGTTCATCTGAGTTTGGATGGGCAGCTATGGAATAAAGATATAAGCTGCTCAATATGGGATTGGTAGTATCGGATGGATCGGATTGGTATGATCGATCCTGAATCGGGTGTGTGTGTGTTGGGTCGATAGTAAAATCGAAAAAATAAACCGATCGAGATTGGTATCGTAATAATATCAGTGGAGACCAATGCCAATCCAATTACTGATAACCAAGTCCCTGATTGAGACTGTTTGGATACTCTTTTGTTTTGGTAGGAACAGTGTTTGGATACTTTGATAAACTATATTTAGTAATAATATCATGTTTGAGAATTGAGAGTTCAAATTTTGGTGACATTAGAGATATGAACAAGTTTTCTCACATCCATAAAGGACGATTTACCCACCATATGATAGTGTTACTATGGGGAGCAACCACATTCTTTACAACTCTTCAAAGTGAGTATGGTTGGGTCAGTCACTCAAGCACTAGTCTACTCTTGCCCTACATTTTTGTGGATCACAAGCTAGAGTGGATGTCGTTTAGTTGTTTCCACTCGAGGTTAGTCAATCGCAAGTAGAACCAAGGTTATTATATACCAAAGGCAACCCCAGTCAGAACTAGACATGCAAGTTTCCTACATGTGGCATGTTCATTGTAACATCTTCAGATTTGCATGAACTAGCAAACCAATCATTGACTGGGGATGCTCCCTCCAGCAAGAGCAAACCTTTTTCAGAACAAGCACAAAGCCCAATAGGATTTTAGTTTTTTTCCAAAAATACCTTCTTGATAACCCAAATCTAGCTGAGATTTTCTTAATTTGTTGGTGTTATGTTTTTTTCCTTTTTTCTTTTTTAAATTATTTTTACACGAATCCATATAGCCAACTCCTTTAAGAGGCTTAATATGTTATTGGTGATGCCCTCCATCTGAAGTTTTGTAGCGAATGAATCCTATCCACAAGGGGGGGGGCTTCTCTATTGCGCAATAGAGGCGATGGCTCAACCTTGGAGTGTCTCAAGGCATGTGGTTATGTGTTGGGTTTTCGGATCTGAGCCACCTCCTCTATTGTCTAATAGAGGAGCCGAATCCATACACAAGGGCCATAGGAAAACTTGGTCATCAAATATGTGGTTGGATGGAAAGAAAAAATTAAATAAATAAGAACCCTATTAATGCGGGCTTGGGGAGGGTCATAACATACACAACCTTACCCCCACTTCACAAAGAGGTTACTTTCCAACTCAAACATGTAACCACTAGCAACCTTACCGCTGCGGCAAGGCCTCTCATACCATCTGAAAATAATAAAAAAATAAAAATCCAAAAAATACATATAAATATATAGGGGGAGAGTTTTTGCTCAAGTAGTGTGACCCCTACACTAGCACGGGGACCAATGGGAGCGCACTAAGAAGCATCAACAGAAGCAAAAATTCCTCTCTTGATTGAGGGTTGGTGCAATCATTTTGCCCCCTCCTAGGTCTAGGTACAGGCACCACACTCCCGGACAGACTTCTTTCCTCCAATATATAAATATCATTGTGAAAACTTTTTGATTGGAATACAACACAAAAAGGAACCAACGGTCCTAAATGACAATAATGTTGGCCTGGTTAGATTTGGACTTTCAGTCATTGAAATTCCAATCAGCTTTGTCAAGTAAATCAAAGGTCAAATAAGTGAAATGTACCTGTTTGAAGCATATTGACTTTTCAATTAATATAAATTTTTTGTCCTCTGTAACAATCCTTTAATTGTAATTCCAAAGTAATTTTACATCCAATAAACATTACCAACTTTCAACAAGGAATGCAGATACAAAACCAAGTTCCCATCCCCACAAGAATGAAGAACCTATATTTTTTGCATGGACGACACAAGCAATAGGCATGCATATCAAAAGCATGGCAACTGAAAACCTCATCTTCTTGCTCCAACTCTTTGGAACTGGCCTTTGAACCCTGTAGCATCAAATAAAACTTGATTAAGAACATAACGTTAGACAGTTAATTCATATTAAATCATTACAAGCAAGAGGAACTAGAAACCTAATGTAAAGTCACGAATTCTCAAATCGAACAACAACGCAGGTGATGTTGTCAGAGCTCCCTCGAGCATAGGCTTCTTCTATGAGTTTTCTTGATGCAGCCTCAGCATCCGATATGCCCCGCACTATAGCCACTGCATCCTACATGGAGAAAACATAGTACTTTGAAATGCATACATTGATTGGTGAGCAGAAAAATATGGAAAGAGCACGTGAACTAGATTTGCCTTTCCTGTTACATTTAGAATGTAAATACGCCACTTCCTAATAACTTTTAATATAAATGTGTGACATTGACTCAAATTTTTGCTCGAGGAAACAACTCACATGGACCTGACTTGCATCAATCACAGAATTGTATTTATTGACTTTAACCATTTCCCTCATTTCAATACAGATACAACTCAACTCAACAGAGCCTTATCTCACTAAATGGGATCCAATATTTCGATATATAAATATATTTTGAATCTTTAAGATGAGTTCGAATTTTTCATCCTACAATTTTTTTTGCTTATGGTTCACCTGAAGACATTTTTAGCAGCTCAAACAGCCAAAGAGAGGAAAGAAAGAATCAAAAAAAAAAAAAAAAAAAAAGACAAACCAGGTGTCCAAGACACCCCTTACGAGAACAATCAATATGATCATAACACTTAAACAATAAAATGAAAATAGGTATATCCAATGTATCTGCCTAAGCATCTATCAAATAAAAAAAAAATGGTATTCTGCCTAAAGCAAGTTATCAGGCAAGTTAATAGGACGAAGGGAAAAAAAAAAAGGTTTCTTTATTATAACAAACTTTCAAGAGACTAAAATGCCCCTAGAATTATGACTAGGAGACAGCAGCTTCCACATCCATGCTGGTTTAATAATTTATGAGAGAAAATTTCATCAAAAGAATCAATTCAACTTACTCAGGATCAGTATAGGAATGCTTTTCAGAAAAGTTGAGGAAAGTGGCATCCAGATAGAAGGCCAAACCAGCCTACTGAGGGCAGCTAAGCTAATATTCGCTGGAGAAAGCAAGGTAAGCACTATTCGGCCCAGAGCATTGATTCCCCATAATGAGTAGGCTAGCCATAAATACAAATTGCCTATCCAGTGCTCGACTAGGTCTCCAGTTCTTTACGGCCTTGTTGCCCTTTATGCCCTAACTCATAAGCAATCATAGTTATCACATCTCACTGGTGCAGTCAACGGCGTAACAACTTTGTTGCTTCCATTTTCCCAGTAGCTTGCAGTTTCTCAAGACTTGTCCTACTAATGCATTTTAGAAATAAAATTTGTAAGTCGGACTATGTTTGCTTCTTTATTGAATTTGTTTCCTCTCAAACTTTTGGGTTATCCTAAATTGATAAATAGTACCATTAAAAAAATGTAAGAAAGAATTGAGTTTCACAGAGCAACATAGGCAGTCAAAAACATTACCATAATAACCAAAATTTCCCATAATTAACATTATACAAGTTTCCTAGATTTCTTACAATAATTACATCATTTAAAGTTTGACAACTTCCTGTCAATACATTCAATAATTTTAGAAGTTGACTGCAAAAAATTAAAGTCTTACCGTATTTGATACAACATTCCAAAGTCCATCACTTGCAATGATCAGAAACTCCACACCGTCAATTTCTTCTTCCTAAGCATGTGTGTAACAACAGCAAGAAGTTGATATGTAAACCAACTGGAAAAAGTGGTCATTTACCATGTCTGCACTTGAAGAGTTACATTTCCATAGTTCGACAAAGAGGAAATTGAAACAATGTAATAAAAATACAAAGCTTCAGGGTGAGTACAATATAAACTGATCAAATTGACATCATATAATTAGAATGTTGATATTGATGCAGGTCAGAGCTAATAGTTCCAGACTTCTATAAAAATTATTGGATGGTGTCTCACTAGTTGACAGCACAAAACTTTTATTGTCAAAGAATAACTATTTTTAGAGTTTAAAAAATGAATTCAAGAGGCGAAAAGGACGGGAGGAGAGGGAAAAAATAAATACATATATATATATATATATATTTATATATTTTTTTAAAAAAAGGAAAGCCAAATACTGCAAACCCAAGGCCTACACCTGAAAACACCACCCACAATGAAATAAAAAGAAGGAAAAGAACAAAAGCAACCTCCTTGCCAACTAAATTATTTTTGTTTCTTTTACCATGGAGTTGAAGTACATTTATCTGCTGAAGATAATATGATTACAGCATGCACAGACAAATTGAGAGAAAACCCAGGACCAATAAGGTCCTTTTTCTTTTTTCTGGGATTGGATTGGACCCTCATAATCCCAAGTTGACTCAACCTATCCCAACCAATCCTGGCTGAATTTGGAAAAACAACCAATTGCAGACCTGGTCAGCCAATATTTATGAGAACAGAGCCACATCTCGATTCCAAGTTGGCTTGGCTGTGTTGCCCATCCAATCCTGATGATTAGAAGCACGAGCATAAATAATCAAGCTTGACAAGTACATTCTCATATGAATTTGGTAAATAACCACGATGAACTGAAAGCTCATCCTCATTGGATCTACTTCCTCCATTGAAGTTCCCAATTGCATATGAGCACACCACTCAGAGCATGGAGAGAACGCTGACTCATCTTCCTTCTTCCATGATGAGAAAATTTGTACAAGAGAAGAAAGAATTTGAGTATCATTCACTGTATAATATGCATTTCCAATAGAACAGCATCTTCATGTGGGTTCGTATGAGTCAAAGATGGATATGGGGCACCCATAACTAGCAATATGTTGGATGCTCCGAGGATAAGGACTCATCACTGCATGAGTCCCTACCTAATGCTTGTCTACACAAAAATAGACATAATCAGATGATTTCCAAAATAAACTGATGCACCATCTTTCAGAGCTTCATTACATTTTATTTTCACCATTCGAGTGAATAAAAAGAAATGCATAAATACAGTCATGTTTTGCAGATAGATCAGTGCCTCATTCCTGGTTCATTATCTAAATAGACTCATTCCAAGCAATCTGAAAATGTGACATGTGGGAAATTATGGATGCCCCACACTGTTCTGCCAATACGACGGGGAATGTCCTTTTGCATATCCTTTACCCCCCCCCCCAACCAAAAAAAAATTCCTTGGCATTTCCTCCATGAGAAGGACTATGGAACTCACGTGGAAATTGCTGATTAAACCATTAACAAGGATGAAAACCATGGAAAAGGAAATGTGATTTTGGATACCTGAATTTCTGGCTCAGCAACCACATATGGCTTAAGCAGTTTGTCTCCAAATGCACGAGACACAGCAAGGATGCCACCGACACGCCATGTTCCTGGTCAAATCCAGCATCAATTTGAGAAAGTCATAGCAGAAGCTTTTATCTAAAACATTACATCTCTGGGTCTGCATGCGCAGAAGCTTGATCCAAAATATGAGCGCTGAAATTTGCCACGTGGCACATGATATCTCACAGAAAGAGGACTTTCATGCTTAAGCATGAAGATTTATCCCCATGAAAACATTAGACAAACATACCTCATTCAGAAGAAAAGGGATAAAAATCGTATGTTTTTCCCTTTCCTGTTTTTCTTGTGTTTTGCTAGTTGTAGATGATGACACGTGTCATCAACGGTCAAGATTAATTTAGTTGGATGAAGGTTATTACATCTAGTTTGGTTTTTAATGCAATCTTGACCGTTCACTTAAAATAATACCACATGTCGCCTTCTGAAGGTAACAAAACAAGAAAAACATGGATGAAGAAAAACAGACGATTTTTTTCCGAAGAAAAGGGGGGGGGGGTGGGAAGAGAAGTATACTCACCTGCCCATATGATGAACCCTCCAGCCTGTTCAATCCTTTGGCGTTCATCAGATCTATCAGGTTTGTGATCAATCGATAATGGGATAGCTGCAGCAGAAAACAATCAATCACCCAATGAATAGAAAATAAGAAATTTTTGCCCCTAGATTCATACTTTAAGACCCAGGAGATAAAAAGCATGTGGAAGTCTATGCCTACCACATAATAAAATATAGAACATCTATGACATACCAGTTTAGTGCACTCTTTATCACCAGACATTTGTACCATAAAAGAACAGAAAATCAATGAGAAATATATAAGATCGATGATCTAATGACTCTAAATGACAATGAGATGAATCTGCAAGGTTTACAACATACAACTATAGCATCATTGTGAACTTGTAAGTTGTAAATAGGGCCCACGCAAAGAATTAAGGTGGATTAAAAGGGCAGTTCGACATCTCAACTCCTAGTCCTACTGTGGGATGTCCTCAGTAGGCTGTTGGTGGTTGGGTGGTAAGGCTTAATGGACTGATAAAGGGAAGAGAGTTTAAGAGGAGGCACAAAATATTACCCACCTTATATCCAGGCAACAGTTGGGCCATCATATGCATCCAAAAGCCCTAGAGTTGATCTGTTTGATCCAGAGGCTGTTAATGATGAGGGATTACGATTGGGCTACAAACTGACTTCTACCCCATACACTTATTTATGGGACCCCATTGGAGCCCACGAAACCCTCTGATTTGGAATTCTACAACAACAAAAATATAAATTAACCGTATCCCAACTAAATGCGATTGGCTACACGGATCCTTACCCTCCAATCAGCTCTATTAGATGTCGTACTTGATATAAGGCCTAAGCTATGCACATCCCTCCTCACCACTTCTAAGGTCATTTTAGGTCTGCCCTTAGCTCTTTTAGTTCCTTCAACCTAAATCAAATCACTCCATATTAGAGCGTCCAAAGGCCTCCATTATAGATGGCCATGCCACCGCAAACAACTTTCTTGTAGCTTGTCATCTATCGGAGCAACTTCCAAATCAACTTTAATATGATCATTTCTTACTTTATCCTTCCTAGTTTTATCACTCATCCATCTCAATATCCTCATCTCCACTACACTGAGTTTATCATGTGATGCTTCTTAGCTACCGAACATTCCGCACCATACATCATACCAGACGTATGACTGTCCTATAAATTTTCTATTTAAGATTTAAAGGAATACGTCAATAGCAGAATACTCTGGACGCACCTTTCCACTTCATCCACCTTATTTTAATTCCTTGTGAAACATCGTCTATATTACCTTCCTTATTTATGATTGAGCCAAGATACCTAAGATAATCACTTTGCAAAACCCCCCTGATGCAGATTCTTCATCAAACTAGGCTTATTTTGTTAGTAATAAGCTTAGGGTTGGGTTGTATATGTGTTGGGTCTTCAGTCCATGAGGTTTTGAGTGTAATGGACCATTTTATGGGCTTCAACTGAGGGTATTAAGGTTGCATACGGGATTAACTAGTTTTTTTCCTTTTACATTAGTATCCTTTTTCAGTTGGGTTCAATTTAAGTTGTCAATCTTTGTTATTTCTTAGGAGTGAAGTAATTAATAGTTAGTTTCCTTTTCCGTTGTTTCTATTTTCAGTGTTTAGAAATTTATGTAGTAGGCAATTAATTGTGGGGTTTCCTATTTTGGAACCTTCCAATTGCTAGACTGTATTTCCTCCCCATTATCACTATTAATACAAAGCAAGGAGGCTCCCATATCTGAACGGTTTTGACAAATAATATTGCTGATGCAGCTGCTGCTGTTGCTTCTTCTCTGTAAGAGATTTCTGTGTCTAATCACAGTGATGGGTTGGTGTTCGATCCAACGACTCTTTGCGGTGTGAAGCCTAGGAGGATCTTCTCCTTCAAGTATTCTTCTTCTTGTCTCAACCATTCAAGGAGTTACCGATCTGCTCAAGCTTCCACAGGTAATTGATATAGTTCTACTTTCAGTTCTGACCAGAATTCCGTTACTTGGGCACCAATCCATAACTCCCTAGGGCTAACCAGCCAACACCTAGGGCTAGCATTTGGTCAAGTGTAGTACTCCTAGGGAAGGAGACTTGATCCAAACTACAGGTCATTCTAACCTGTGATCTGCAAGATATCAGGAATTACCAAGTTTTTTTCCTGTAGTGACTTTTTGCCCCGTTTCAGATTCTGAAGTTGATGCAGATCAAGCTTACACAAGGAAGAGGCTGCTGGCCCCATTTAACCAAGTCTAATGTTGGACCAGCCAGCCCCCACCTTGGTCCCATCTAACCAACCCAAAAGGAAAGCTGGAACACTGTTCACAAGTCACTGTTTATGTGAACAGTAATTCCTGCAGATTTTGTCTTTAAAAGGATCTTCTAGAAGGGGTAAAACTAGAAATAATAAAATAAGAAATGAACAAATTATAGCTAATTTAGGAGTAGCTTTGATATATGATAAGCTGCGAGAAAGTTGTTTGAAGTGGCATGGACATGTGCAATGGAGACCTTTAGACGCTCCAGTACGGAGGATTGATTTGATTGAGATTGAAGGAGTTAAAAGAACTAAGGATAGGCATAAAATGACTCCAGAAGAAGTGCTATAGCAAACACCAACAAATACGAAAATAAACCAAGACAGATCCGCACAATGCATAGATATTTAACGAGGTTCACACACCGATGTGGTATGCTACGTCCTCGGGCGAAGAAGAAGATGTTTCACTATGTAGAAGAGAGATTACACCCAAGCAGCAACGAGAAAACTCACTCTGAAACCTTAGCTCGAAAAACCCCCGAAATTACAAATTACTTGCTCAACAAGACGATAGTACATTATATACTCCTCCAAGTCACAGGTCAATCCATCGGGATCTAGGCTTGGGCCTATTGGCCCAACCCGTCTACTTTCATCACAGATCTCAAAAACACTCCCCATTCGGGTCGACACCAAAATATGTCGGACAGGTCATTCTTCAAAACAGGTCAAGAATTTGAGACAAACTTAACAAGAAGTGGTGAGGAAAGACATGCATAGCTTAGGCCTTATAACAAGTATGGCTTTGAATAAAACTGATTGGAGGGATAAGATTTATGTAGCTGAACCCATTTAGTAGGGATAAGGCTGAGTTGGGTTTCTTCTACTCCTTCCCTAATGTAAAACTAGAATCACAAGTGATCCTAATCCCAGGCAGAATCTCAAAATATGGCTGAATAAGGAGAAATTCGAGAACTCACAAATTATGGCTCAGATGGAGCTGACACTTGGAGTAGATGAAGGTCCTATATGGATCAACAAACCCTCAAAAGATGAGACAATCCCGATAGTAAAAAATTGAGAGATATGTTGTCGACATAAATTAGGAAACTTTTGACCACTCTTCTGAAACTAGGGTTCCTGGCTTCGGATGATCATGAAATTTGGAGTGAAGATCCCTTTTACGATGTATGTGTATCCTTCAAAAGATGAGCCTCAACTGATGGCTGATTTGGAAAGTTATGCTCGAGGAATGAAAAAGAAAACTTTATGCAGTTCTGTGGTATCAGCAACTACAGGCATTGAATGGCCTCCAAACTCTGGTTGAGCTCCCCTCTAGATGCACCTGAACAACCCTCAAGAAAAGGGCTAAAACTGATCTCCTGAATGGAAGATAGGAGGGCTCGAGTGGTACATCAAAACCCTAACAGATTTGGCTCGATTCTGGCTACAAGGGTGCCTTCTTGTTTTCAATCTTGTTGATGTGTTTGAAAGTCTAATAATGATCTTACCACTCAAAAATAAAGAGAGAAAAAAAGAAAAAGAAAATGAATTTGATGGTGGGTTGAGAAGAGGGGGGGGGGAAGAGTTAGGGAATAGGCATCCCACTCCCTCATGTTTTGCGCATCTCACCCTCAGGTAATAGCTATCTCAGGCATGAGTAAACACTTTTCATTAACTTCTCAATTGATCACAGCAGCTCCTAACAATGGAAAGTAATTAAAATAGGATACTAACATAAGAATGGAAACTAACATAGACTTTCCTAACAATGTACTTGTTAACCAAGTAAATATAAAAATAGAAACTCCTATTACTCTAATATCTCCTTGTTAGGATTTTTATGTGGGCTTAACTGATACCGATTGATCCATTGGGCCCAAGCAATTATAGACCCACTCTGATTAGGAAACTCCTAGCTCTTTCCATTGTGAGAGTGGAATAGGGTTTTAGGGATTCTATTATAAATAGAATACTGACGGTCCCTGCAGCCATTACTTTTACTTAATGCCTTATTGGTTTTGGGAGCACGGCTTTCTCACAAGAGCAAGTGCACAGAAAGAAAGGAAACCCTAGAGTAAGAGGCTGCAGAAGATCTCAGTAGAAGGACTCCACTTGCGTAGTTCGTCATTGTCATCTTCATGGGAGTAATGTTTAATCACATGGGACAGAGGTTCATGATCTATGTTCATGGGACACAGGTACTTCTTTATTCCCATTTATGGTTCATGTCATGGTTGTCCCATTGATTATTATAGATATGGTAAATCTATATGGTTATGTATTTTAAGATGGGATACTTTATTGTTCTTGGTTTAGGGACTACACCTATGATTAATCTTTTATGATTGGTTGATGATTCTTGTATTCTAAACACTATAGGATTATTCATATGTTTAATATGGTAAAGAATCCCCAACAATTGGTATCACAGCCAACCCTTACAGTGTTAGAATCAAGGAAAATTGATTTTGTATAGGGTTTGTGTCCCAAATCATGAAAATCATAATTTTACTATTAATTAAAGATCTCATATGGGAAAACTTTCTTCACGAAAGTTGTAGAGCATGAGAAGACGATCGCGGCGGTATGCCGCATGTCACCGAAAACCTCTGGACGCGCCGGCACGCGCCGCCGGAAACCGGCTGCCAGAGGAGAGAGAAATTTTTTTTTTTAATTCAAAAAAAAAACGGCGGCGAGTCATCGCCGGGTCACCTCGGAAACCCTACCGAGTTAACCCGGGGTGTAGTGGGTCAACTCATGACCAACTCTGTTTGACTCGGTCAAAGGTTGACCGGACCTGGATTTTGACTCGGAATCAATATGCCTGAACCGGATTAGACCGGTTGGTTTGGGAAAGTAGATTGATTTTGATCTATTTTTAGTTCTGCAACTTCAAATGGCTCGTACAGGCAAACGGTGAAGAATTTTTCACCCTGGTTTTTTGCGTTGAGTCCAATTTTTCGTACTCTTTGTTTTGATATATTATGAGCCTAGTTTTGATCAACTTTTATGATTTGTTTTGTATAAGTTACAAGTATGGGTGGTTAATGATTCTTTATGATTTTCCTATTAATTGGAAGAAATAAAAGAAAATCAACTCATACATTACTTGCATATCAGAATATGAACTTGGTTATTCTTGGTAATGTAGTTCATGCTTTTGTTTATGAATATTTTTATTCATGCTTAAACAATCCCACTTTTAGCTACCGGAATGAATTTGTAGACTATTACAATAAGATTGGGTGGAATCCACCAAAGTGGTAAAGTTCAACCTTATTGTAATAGAATACAAATTAAAGTCTTCTTTGTTTGAAAAGACAGAGAATAATGATTGGTAGCAAAGTTGCTAATGTTCACCCAAATATGACATTATCAAAGAAAGGTTAAAGTTAAAGTAAGTGAAAAACAGAATAGGGATTTCTCAACCTAGAAGATGCTGTCCATCCAAAGATGGCGGTACTTTTCGAAAGTTAGAAGAAGTCTCGCAGTAATTGCAGAAGCTTGAGTGGATTAGTATGAAGTTCCGGTTGACACTCTTGAAGTAATTGATAATTGAGCATTGTAATGTTTATTTTGTTAACAGTTACATGCTTGTTCTTTTACATGTAAATTGATATTTAGTTCATGTTTAAATAACCCACAAATTTAAGCTGCCAGGTGTAGTTGTAAGCTATTGCAATGGAATTGATGGAACCCACCAAAATAGTAAAATCTAAGATTACTGTAATAGGTTTACAACTCAAAGATTTTGTCTTATATTCAAAGACAGAAAATTATTAGCAGGAATTAAGTAATGTTTGCCCAAAGACGACATTGTAATGTTTGCCCAAAGGCGACATTATCAAAGACATGCATAAATGCAAGTGTACTCTAGGCAGACCTTAACCTAGAAGTTGTTATGCATCCAAAAGTGATAGTAATTTTCGAAGTTGAAGAGCTCCCACGATCATTGTAGTTTTTGAGTGGACTAGTGCATTCCAGACCTAAAGGTTGAGATTGTAGTTCAGTTGACACTTTGATTATGTTTAATGGTTAGTGATGTAATGTTGGTTTTTATTGATGTTACATGCATTAATTAAATATCGAATGGATTATTCTTCCTTGAGTTGAACCATTAAGCTAATGTCTTTAAAAGTGGCTTGAGAATATAGAGGCCTACATATGTCTCAAAGACCTAGTTTTCTATACTAGGAGAACCAAATCAATAGTTTGGTATTATGCTTTTAAAGCAAAGTTTTTTTTGCCCTAAAAATGTATTGGACAGTTGATCAATGGCAATAGGGTGGATGAGGGTTTCATCACTATAACCATAAGTTATAGGTTTATTTAATGTGTTATTTTTTGCATTCCGATTGGATCAATTCGGATTGGTTGGGTTGGATTAGTGTCGATTTTGATCAATCCAATACCAAGTTCTTAAACACTGCCATTGTTCTCTGAAAACCTATTTATGAACATTAATTGATAAATGTTTGGTTTCTTTTGTTTTTGGGCATATGTGAACAAGTTTATATGTATGTCACGTTTAACGAATTGTGTTCTCCAATAAATGGATTAATTTATGACTGGTCGAACCAAGTGGGAGAATAAAAGTATGGATCTTAAGCTTTTTTATGTGGCTCGACCAGTGGGAGAATAAATTCGGTATACTAGGTTGCTAGTGGGAGGATGTTACTAGTAGAAGGTCAGTCTACTAGGTTGCTAGTGGGAGAATAAATTCAGTGTTCTATATTGTTTTTCATGCAAAAGAATTATTTGGAGTTTTGTATTGATTTATTATTATCATGATATTGAATAATGATTTATGGGTTCAAATATATAAGTAAATTCATATTCATGTCATTTTGTACTTGAATGTTTTGTTTGAAACACCCTATGATGGATAAATATATTAGAATTAAACTGGGTGTGAGATTCCGCACATTTTATGCTGCACAGTATATTTATAGGAAGCTATGAAAGGATTTGATGGAATCCACCAAAGTGACACATCCTATTATTTCATAGTTTTTCCAAGCGCAGCAAAGTTTGTGACATTTGCCCAAAGGTGATGTCACCCAAGTTAAAGAAAATACATGTATGAAAAAGACTATAACTTAAAGGTTTCTAAACCCACATGTGATAAAAGTAATTGTATTTTCACAGTAAATTTGGATTTACAAGAGGACCAGTACATTCTTAGCCCAAAGGATAGGAATGTAGTTACGGTTGTGACTCTTGTGTGTTTTATCTGCTAGATGTACATTTATTGTGTAGTTTATCTACTAGGTGTACATATTAAATTTTCCAGCCCGATTATTTGGTGTGTATGATTCATACCTGAGATTCTTAGGGTTACTTGATCTGGTTTTAGCTCTCAGGGAACTCAAACAGGTGTTGTTGCTGAACAAAGCACAACTGAAGGGAAATAGGAACAATTTTATTGCCCTACTAAGTTTATAATGACTTCGGAGTAATTTTGAATTGATTTTATCTTAAATTCTGTTCTCTGAATTATTTATGTACATTTATGCTTCATTTGTTTGTGTTGTCTCTGATTGTGTAAAACACATTAAAGCATACACTTCTGTACATATATTCATCTCTAATGTGAAAAACATGATAGGAATGAGTGAAATTCGAAGTAATTTTGAATTGATTTTATCTTAAATTCTGTTCTCTGAATTATTT
Source organism: Macadamia integrifolia (assembly GCF_013358625.1). Classification (NCBI taxonomy): domain Eukaryota; kingdom Viridiplantae; phylum Streptophyta; class Magnoliopsida; order Proteales; family Proteaceae; genus Macadamia; species Macadamia integrifolia. Next base: position 18,436,426 of record NC_056559.1, on the reverse strand, counting down.
ATGTACATTTATGCTTCATTTGTTTGTGTTGTCTCTGATTGTGTAAAACACATTAAAGCATACACTTCTGTACATATATTCATCTCTAATGTGAAAAACATGATAGGAATGAGTGAAATTCGAAGTAATTTTGAATTGATTTTATCTTAAATTCTGTTCTCTGAATTATTTATGTACATTTATGCTTCATTTGTTTGTGTTGTCTCTGATTGTGTAAGAAACACATTAAAGCATACACTTCTGTACATATATTCATCTCTAATGTGGAAAACATGATAGGAATGAGTGAAACCCACCAAAGTGGTACATTCAGTTCAATTATGTGTTTCCCAAGGTAAAGGTGACATTTGCCCAAAGGTGATGTCATCCAAGTTTATCGACAAAGTACTCAAGAGCCATATTTTCTGACACTGGTGTTATTGAGGTTTATGACATGCTTGGTTAGTGGGAGTTTTATGATCTCATTTAACCAAAGATATCATGGTGATAAAAGCCAAAGTTTAAAGGCTATGCTTGTTAAGATTTATTAGCAGTGCTTGGCCAAGGTAATTGACGATATTTTGTCAGAATTTGTGATGTATGGTGGTATTTAGCCTATGTCCAAAGAAGTGGTGGTTTACCACAGGCGGTTTGCCAAAGTTTGTGATTTATGGTGGTATTTAACCTAAATCCATGGAAGTGGTAGTTAGCCATAGGCGGTATGGCAAAGTAAGATATTAATTCAAGAAAATGACAATTTGTCAAGTGTTGATTAATATCAAAGTTTTCTATCTGTGAGGTTTTCAAGGTAGGCTAATCTTTAGATCAAGAAATGACCTATAAGGAGATGTATAGTTCATGTGATCACAGGTATGATATCAACTCCTTATATATACGTTTCCAGGCGATTTGGATTGATAATTTTCTATTGTCTGTAACATTAGATAGTTATATGCCGTATATTGAGGTGTATTTTCTACTATTGTTCAACAGTAGAGATTATTGATTGGATCAAAGTTTGTTTGAGTGGTGTTCAGTCTTGGGATTATTTGGCCAGGAGTCAATGGAAAGACATCAGTATCAGTGTAGCCCAAGTGGGAGATTGTTAGGATTTTTATATGGGCTTAACTGATACCGATTGATCCATTGGGCCCAAGCAATTATAGACCCACTCTGATTAGGAAACTCCTAGCTCTTTCCATTGTGAGAGTGGAATAGGGTTTTAGGGATTCTATTATAAATAGAATACTGACGGTCCCTGCAGCCATTACTTTTACTTAATGCCTTATTGGTTTTGGGAGCACGGCTTTCTCACAAGAGCAAGTGCACAGAAAGAAAGGAAACCCTAGAGTAAGAGACTGCAGAAGATTTCAGTAGAAGGACTCCACTTGCGTAGTTCATTGTCATCTTCATGGGAGTAATGTTTAACCACATGGGACAGAGGTTCATGATCTATGTTCATGGGACACAGGTACTTCTTTATTCCCATTTATGGTTCATGTCATGGTTGTCCCATTGATTATTATAGATATGGTAAATCTATATGGTTATGTATTTTAAGATGGGATATTTTATTGTTCTTGGTTTAGGGACTACACTTATGATTAATCTTTTATGATTGGTTGATGATTCTTGTATTCTAAACACTATAGGGTTATTCATATCTTTAATATGATAAAGAATCCCCAACAATTGTCCCTTAACTACAACCCCTGCTTGTAGCCAAAGAAGTAAAATCTTGATTGAATGAAAAATTTTCCATTGCTTTAAGAAAAGGAACTCGATAGCGGACTATTTGGCCAATTATGCAATGAAAATTGCAAGCACTTCGAGAAATATTCACTTTTCGCCCTTGGTTTGAGAAGATCTTGAGAAAGTTTTTCTTGGAGAACTAAGTTTCGAATTATTTAATCCTTTCTTTTGGGTTTTCTATTTTGTGAGTTAGCTTTTCCTAATAATGGAGAAACCGAAGGTGGGGGAGAAGCTATCCTCGATGTTTGAGTACATGAGATTAGTTTTTAAAAGCCTGGAATCGGTTCCAACCAATTCCAATTTGGAATCAGAGTATCAGACCATTATAGGTTTAGAAAAATTGAAATATTCCTAGTTTTCATATAAAATGATCAACTCAAGTTGGATTGGTTGGAATTGGACACCATAGGATTTTTCAAACCGTGCATGATAAGGCTTCATTGGCAATTATTGTCTGAGATGAAGTCATTGGCAACCGTAAGAGACTTGAAACTTATCTTTGATCTATCGTCTTAACACAAAGGACCCAGTTCAGAGGTTCAATGAATGAGCTGATAATAAACCATAGGCTATATATTGATAACCTTGGTCTATTTGTGGGTCTCTATAAAATTTGATTTACTCAAAGGGTCCACTTTTATATCCAAATTACAGGATAATGTTTTCTGTTTGGGAGCGTAGCTCTTGCGCCAGCATCCCAGTCAATGAGACTTCGTGAATGGGTATTGATCAGGAGGTGTGCAATGTTCATTTTGCATCCCTTATGTATGGGCACAAGGGCACACTTCCGGACAAAAAATGCATTCCCCCAAAATATATAAAGAAGAATAGAACCTTGTCCGTTTGTGTGTCTATGTTTAGGCATGGGCAGACACAAAAAGACCGCTCCCCTCCCCCCTCCCCCCCAAAGTCGTTCATATGCTTCTGCATCTTCCCCATTGGCTTGCACATTGGCACAATGGTCACGCAAGTAGACAAGGTTTCTTGTCCTTATATAAAATGGGGGTAAGAGTTCTCTGTCTAAGAGCTTGACCTTGCATCAACATGGGAGACCAATGGAAGCACACACGGAAACATCAATAGTGCAAGCATTTCTATTTTTCATAGGGAGTGGGGAGGTGATTTCTATTGTCTTAACACAAAGGACCCAGTTGAGAAGTGCATTGGATGGGGGTGATAATAAGCCACATGCTTAATGTTGATGGCCTTGGGTCCATATATAGGTCTATATAAAATTTGGTTTTTTCAAAAGGTCCACTTAATTTTGTCCAAATCATGGGCGAATGGTTTTTGTCCATGAGTGTGGGTCTTGCGTTAGCACCCAGGCCAAGGAGAGCTCATGCATGGTTATTGAACAGGAGGGCATAGTGATCATTTTGCACCCGACCCCTATGTTTAGGTTCAGGGTCACACTTTCAAACAGAGAGTACAGATGGACCTTGCACATGAGAATGCACATGGAAGCAGCAATAGGGTAGGCATTTCCACTATTTATAAGGGATGGGACGATCATTTCACCCATTTGTGTTTGGATGCAACATGCACACTCCTGGACATAGACCTTTTTATCCATGAAATAACGGGAAAGGCGTGGGTATGCTGCTGATATACATAGATTTGTGTCTCTTTCTTCCTCCCCTTAGAAAAGTCCCCTATGTCCCTCCCATCCAAGCAATCACATTTGTTGAACCACTACCTTTAGGAAAGTCGATGGCATACCTAACCTCCTTCCATTTAATTATGGATGTTTAATATTTTACCATACTTTAGGGGAGGGGAGTGATATTTCCTCAAAAATACTAGATCACGGGACTAATAGAAAGATGCATATTAGCGTACCCTTACATGGGTTCAGGAGTTGAGGCCATAGCAAGGCCACTTGTCCCTTGTGCTCGGGACAAAAAAAAAAGTAAGAAGGGTAAAGTAAGGCTCACAACTTGCAAATAAAGGAGGTGGTGATTATTGATTGATCAATTTAGGCTCACCTAAGGATGAAACCAGATTCGGTCTCAGTTATATCAGTTAGGTTCCTAATTGGTTTTGATTATAATGAAATCAAATAAAAGGTAGTGCTTGCTGCTTCAAAAGAGAGTGGTCCCATGGTTTGTGAGGCAACAATGGACTTCTTTACATCCCTATTTGTCTTTGATTGAATGGAAAATTTTCCAGTGCTTTAAGAAAAGGAATTCGATAGCAGACCATTTGGTCAAGTATGTAACGAAACTGCAAGCACTTCAGGAAATATTCACTTTTCACCTTTAGTTTGAGAAGATTTTGAGAAAGTTTTCTTTGGAGAACTAAGTTTCGAATTATTTAATCTTTTCTTTTGAGTTTCTATTTTGTGATTTAGCTTTTCCTGATTACGGCAAAACTGAAGGTGGGGGAGAAGCTTTCCTCGATGTTTGAGGACATGAGATCAGTTTTTAAAAGCCTGGAATCGGTTCTGGATCGGTCCCACCAATTCCAATTTGGAATCAGTCCATTATCGGTTTAGAAAAACTGAAATCATAGTTTTCATATAAAATGATAACTCAAGTTGGATTGGTTGGAATTGGAAACATAGGATTTTTCAAACCGTGCATGATAAGGCTTCATTGGCAATTATAGTTAGAGATGAAGGAGACTTAAAAGCCATCTTTTTGATCTTTCGTCTCTAACACAGAGGACCCAGTTGAGAAGTGTAATGAATGGGGTGATAATAAGCCACAGGCTTTATATTGATGGCCTTGGTCCATTTGTAGGTATATATAAATTTGATTTACTCAAAATGTTCACTTTTATATCCAAATTACGGGATAATGGTTTCCGTTTGGGAACGTAGGTCTTGCGCCAGCACCTCAGCCAATGAGAGTTCGTGAATGGGTAGGAGGGGTGCAATAGTCATTTTGCACCCCTTATGTCTGGGCATAAGGACACGCTTCCGAACATAAAATGCATTTCTCCAAAATATATAAAGAAGAAAAGAACCCTACCCGCTGGCATGTCTCTACGTCGAGATATATGCCTCAGCAACTCTCAATTGACTTGCACGTTGGCACAATGGCCATGCAAGTAGACATGGTTTTCTTATCCTTATATAAAATAGGGGGAAGAGTTCTCTATCCAGGAACTTGACCCTGCACCTGCTAGGAAAAAAAAAGGAATTATTAAGTTGCTTATTATTTAATATCTTATCAATAATGATAAGATTGGTTTTGTGAGTGATTAACTCTAAGTAGGAAATCTCTATGCCAAAGTTGGGTTTATATACGACTCTTACTAATAGGGATTTTGGTTGAAGGTATGCAAGAACTCTAAAAACCAAAGCAAAATAGGATTTTAATTCTCTCTTCTTTTATATTGTCGTGCTCCTCTCCCTCTCTCACACGCTTAATCTCTACACTAATAATTGAGTGGTAATTAGGGTTTTGTGAAAACTCTGACTATTGAGGAGAAGCTTGGACTCAAAGGGAACGCAAAACTGTACGTGTGGGAAGGACTCACTGTGAAAGGGCTAAGATCGCGTGGAGGTTCTGCACTTGTGGAGTTTCAGGTAATGATCTACGCCCCTCCATTAATGATTGTTTGAATGTCTGACCCTACCAGTGGGACAATCCAAATCATTTCTGCGCCTTCAGTGGTATCAGAGCCTTCCTACTGATGGGGAGACATTCTGTTTAATGTCATGATATTATGTATTTGATCCATTAATTTTGTTTTCAAATAAAAAAAAATAGAAGATTTTTGTTCATTATTCCGTGAACAGTAGTGTACTGTTCATAGAATAATTAAACCTTTCCTTTTGTTGTTTTTTTTTTTCAAAGGAAAATATTTTTTTTCTAAATTAAAAAAAAAATCCCGATTATGAACAATGAACACTAGTCATAGTGTGAACAGTGTGCTGTTCTGTTCATAAAAAGAAAAAAAAAATTTGCAGGTACGACCAAGAAAGAAAAAAAAAGAAAAAAAAAAAAAAAAAGAAGGGGTAGGGTTTGTGAAACCCTATCCAGAAATTACATTCAGAAATTATATAAATGCCCTTTATTCAAGTGTTAATTTTTTTCCTTGTATGGGTTTAACTGTTTATTTAAGCCTGAGTCGGTTTATATAATATGGGCTGATTGTTTTCTTTCACTAAAATGGTTCATTATGGTATGGACTATATTCTGCCATATGGGCAATAGTACCTAAGTACCTATTTTACATTAAATATGATTTAATATTAAAGGTTGTGTGTGCATGTATATGAGATCAGATGCACACATGATATTTTCATGACATAATAACATGGGTTTTTATTAAATGTTAGTAAAATTTTATGTGATTTTTATACTTGTTATTTTTTCATATTATGAGAATGAAATTGAAAGGATTAAATACATAATATGTGTAATGGATATTGTTAGTGGTTATGGGATTTAAAATGAGCTATGATGATGGATATTTAGATAGCATGGCATGCATTTATGTGGTGGCTTGTATTTTATTTTTCTCTCCCTCTCTCTCCCTTTTTTTTTTTTTTATAAAATTTTTACTCCCCTTGGGCAGCCCAAATGATAGGTTGGTTTCCTAAGGTTTCTTTATTTTAAAAGAATGTAATAGAATTAGGCATTTTATTTTTATTTGATCGTGAAAAGACTGGAGGAGGAGATTGCTTCGAGAAAGCGACGGGAGATGGAGAAGCAAGTGTTTTGTTTTATTTCAATATAAAAGTTTTATTAGTTATAATTATTTGCATTGCAATATCATATAATTATGTTATATGGGAGTAATTAAAGAGGTTATGTTATTCCCACCCATCTTGGACTGCACAACAAGAATCTTGGTTCTGCACTAAGAGAGAAACATTTGATTGCTTCATCAAATGTGCTGAATAGATTAATCACATTCTAGCAAACATATTCAACAGAATATAATGCATTATCTGCATAGCCGACCAAATTATGTGATGCAGCGGTTCATAAATGAAGATCAATAACATTTTAGTCTTCTTTGGAATCAAATTGACTTGCATGTGTTGACAAAGTCAATCTAATTCCAGATGTTATCCCATAATCACTAAGGCTTTGTTTTATATTTCATGTGGATGATTATTTTATGATTCCTAGTTACATGTGATGTGCAGTGATATTATAACTCTATTGTATTTTTAGAAGAGATGATTGTTCCCGTTTTCCTAAACTTAAAAGCAAGTGTGATATGAAAAACCCTAACTGGTGAGATTTTCATGACCTCCCTTAGTTGGTAAATGTAGAGGTCACATTGATCTACTTTTACAGATGTCGATAGGATAATACTTGAGTAGTTCTCTGAGACCGTCTTTATTTATCTCATATGTGATAGGTAGATAACATGGTCAGTTGGAGGTGTACTGTGACAGTAGACACTAGCCCATGATGCTATGATTCACTCCGAAACAAAGGGTATACACTTGACTTAAGTGTATGTTAACTGATAGGAATGGACATGACACTCAAGTGACAAAAAATATTGCAAGTCTTAGAGATGGATAGAATATTCCATTCGACCAACATGTCTATGATGAACTCCAATATGCTAAGTCATGTGCATAAGGGTTGAGATGTTCCAATCACACCTCATAGCTAAAGGAAAGCTTAAAGTGTGGGTAATCATTGTATTTAGAATTGCCCCTTCTTTTCAACGATATTAATCATGCTAATTTTTCCTTATACATCATGTAGATATTCAATATGTCAAGCCAAATGAATTACGCTACACTTATTAAAGACCATATCACGATTGGACCCAACTATGTTGACTGGAGGAGGAACATTAAATTGCTCATAACTGCAGAAGGTCTAATTTCTGTTATAAAAGATAGAGAACCTTCATTCCCTGACACTATGGAGGGCAAGGAGAAAACTACCTATGAGTTGTTTTGACAAAACAGTTCTAAGGCCAAGTTTTTTGTTTTGAATTCAATAGACAAGACCATTAAGGATTGTGTAAAGGATCCAAGTTTTGCTAAAGACATGTTGGAGGAGTTCAAGAAGTTGTATGGTAAGCAAAATAGACATGCATATCATCAGCTTTTCACTCTCTTCCACAGCACTAAGATAACTTCAGGGATTTCAGTTATCGACCATGTGATGAAATTACGGAATTTATTCCAAGAACTAGAAGCCCTGGGGACATCCTTTAAGTTGAACTATAAAATTGATGTCATATTCTATTCACTGTCTCAAGAAATCTACGGATTTTTTATTTGTAATTATAATATGAATAAAATTTTCGTAGAACTTCCAAAGCAAGGCAATATGTTGTAAGAAGTAGAGGCGGCACATAAGAATCAAAAGCTTGAGGTCTTGTCTATTGAACTGAACTCTTCTTCCTCTAAACCGAAAGGTAAGAAGAAGAAGAAGAAGAAGACCAATAAGGGTAAGACCCTTAAAATGGATAGTAAGGGAGTGGAGAAGGGCAAGAAACTTGAGAAGGGACCTTGTTTTTACTGTAAAAAGGACGGACATTAGAAGAGAAATTGTCGTGGATACCTGGAAACTTTAAAGAAGAAGCTAGATGAAGGGATATCTAAAACCTATGTCATTTAGGAGTCTAATTTGTCAGAAGAACCATCTAATACGTGGTTGGTTGACTCTGGTTCGACCACCCATATTTGCAATATATTGCAGTGGTTCAAGATGACAAGAAGACTCAATAAGGATGAGGTTCGTCTCAAGATGGGAACTGGAGCTGAGGCCACAACAAAGGTCGTAGGAGAATTTAATTTACATTTTGAAAAAAAAATAGTTTTAATTTTAAAAGATTGTTTTTATGTTCCTTCCTTTAGAAGGAATATTATTTCTGTTTCTAAACTAGTTGTTGATGGATATTCATTTCAATTTGGATTTAAACTATCTAGTTGTTTGAATGGTTTATTTATTACAACTGGTTGTTTACAGAATTGTTTGTATTTCTTGAAACATGTTTTAAATGCAAATGAATTTTCAAATGTAACTTTAAAAAGGAAATTAGCTCAAGATAATTCCACTTATCTTTGGCACCTTAGGTTAGGTCATATTGGAGTAGATAGAATTTATAGGTTGGTCAAGGATGGCCCTTTGGAAAGTCTAAAGGTAGAACCTTACCGAACTTGTGAATCCTGCCTACAATGAAAAATTACCAAGAAAACATTTTCATCTAAGGGTAAGAGGGTTGAGGACTTATTGAAATTAATACACTCTGATGTATGTGGTCCCATAAATGTTCAAGCGAGGTATGGTTATGAATATTTTGTAACATTCACTGATGATTACTCTCGATATGGATATATTTACCAAATGCACCGAAAATTGGAAACCTTTGAAAAGTTCAAAGAGTTTCGAGCTGAGGTAGAAAAGCAATTAGGGAAGTGCATCAAAACCCTTCAATCAGATCGAGGAGGAGAGTATTTATCGGATGAGTTTAGGGATTATTTAAAGCAAGCTGGGATTCTTTCTCAGTTGACAGCCCCAAGGTTATTTTTTAGTCTATGGTATTGACCAATTGTCAGTTGTGGGTTATACAGACTCAGATTTTCAAACTGACAAAGATGACAGAAAATCTCCATCAAGAATGGTATTTGTTTTGAGAGGTGATGCTATAGTTTGGAAGAGTGTCAAACAGAAGTCAATGGTCGACTCCACTACTGAGGCTGAATACCTGGCAGCTAGTGAAGCAGTTAAGGAAGGGGTTTGGCTCAAGAAATTCTTGACCGACCTAGAGGTGGTCCCTGAGCTCGTCGAGCATCCCATCATGTTGTATTGTGACAATCGGGGAGCCATAGCATAAGCAAAAGAACCAAGAGCTCATCAGAAGAACAAGCACGTGGAATGAAAATATCACTTAATTCGTGAGATTATATAGTGTGGTGATATAGCCATAGCAAAGGTTGACTCTGCTCAGAATTTGTCTGATCCCATGACTAAGGGTTTGTCGCCTAATGTATTTGAGAAACATGTTGAGAACATGGGCATTAGGTTTATGGAAAATTGGCTTTGATGTACAAACTTGTTTTTTTAAATTAAATTGTTTAATTAAGTTTTAATTGGCATGATTATTTATTAAGCTCAGTTTGTCCATAGGTTTGTTAACCTAAAATTGTTTACCACTAGGGGCGAGATTGGACACCTTGTTTTCATGGTGGTCACATTGTGTGTATCTAGAGATGTTGATTTCATGGCACAAATGTGAGTGTACATACTGTGTGTACACTGAACTGGATCACTTGAGATTTTCACATGTGATATACTGTCAGTTTATAACAAAATGAAATTCTCTTAAGTAGTTTATAATCAATCCTTTGACCTGAGGGGTCCTTATCGATGTAGACACGCACTGCGCGTTTTGGTGTGTCAATGGTTGATGTTTCTTTGACTATATATCGTTACGCCGGACTCATAGTGTTGGGTCGTATTCGAAAGAGATTCCCAACAAGGAATCCACTGCCATTTTTGGGAGAATATCAAGGAGAGAGAAAGTTTGTATTTGATTAGATAAAATCTGGATCCGGGGCTATTTCAATAAAATGTTTTTAATGTTTAAAAAATTAATAAAAATTATTATTTTTGTTCAAAAATATTTTGGAAATGTTTTCCTGGTCCAATCAAGTATATAGAATCTTTGAAATGGCTTTTTGGTTCATTGGGGGCTTGACAGTATTTAACGCATGCCCTATAATAAACTATGTGATATTGCTCAATGGGAGATAGATGTATAAATAACTACTTATTGTGGGTAATGATTGTTAAATTTATTTGGCAACATATGTATTGGTTAACCATGTATTATGAATACAATACTAGTAAGATAATAATATGCTTGGTGGAATCCCAGTGGGATCCTACCCCTTTCCTATAAATTCAACACATATGTACAACATCAGATGATCATGAATTCTTTTTCATGATCTAAGATTTTGGATCATCTTATGAGATATGATCTCACAGTAGGATGGAGGAGATTGTTAGGGGAAAAAAAAAAAGAATTATTAAGTTGCTTATTATTTAATATCTTATCAATAATGATAAGATTGGTTTTGTGAGTGATTGACTCCAAGTAAAAAATCTTTATGCCAAAGTTGGGTTTATCTATAACTCTAACTAATAGGGATTTTGGTTGGAGATATACAAAGCCTCTAAAAACCAAAGCAAGTTAGGATTCTAATTCTCTCCTCTTTTATATAGTCGTGCTTCTCTCCCTCTCTCACACGATTAATCTCTACATTTGTAATTGAGTGATAATTAAGGTTTTGTAAAAACCTTGACTATTAAGGAGGAGTTTGGACTCAAAGGGAATGCAAAGTTGTATGTGTGGGAAAGACTCACTATGAAAGGACTAAGATCGCGTGGAAGCTTTGTACTTGTGGTGTTTCAAATAATGATCTACACCACTCAATTAATTATTGTTTGAATGTCTGACCCTACCAGTGGGACGATCCAAATCGTTTCCGCACCTTCAACACTAATATGGGGGACAAATGGGAGCGCACATGGAAGCATCAATAGTGCGAGCATTTCTACTTTTCATTGGGAGTGGGGTGATGATTTTGCATTGTTTGTATCTGGCTGCAACTCGCACACTCCCAGACATAGTATTTTTCCCATTAAATAATTATAGAGGTTTACCTAATCTTTAAACATTTCATATGTGGACCTCTTTCCTACGAATATCTAAAACAAGAGCACTCCCTCACATTATTATTGTAATACCCCGCTTCTTAAGCCCGGTCTGATTTCGCGGTTGAACCGGTTTAACCATGCAGGAACCGAGCCAGAGGATGTTAGAGCGGGTTCCTTATGGGCTATGATGGCACGGGTGACCTTAAACACCGACTGGCCCGACAAGTCCGAGCCAGTGCCAGAAGAGACGGGAGTGCCCAAACCGTGTACGTGCACCTACCATAAGGCTATGTATGGATA